>NC_089824.1:56574545-56877576 GCF_035046505.1 Tiliqua scincoides | reverse complement strand
AAAAGGGAAAGCCTGTTTGAATTGCATTTTAAAATCCAAAAAGCTTTTTCTTGCCATGGGTTTCATCTGTTCAGTTTAGTTTTCATTTATCATACTACCAATTAAGCTTAACAGATGGAAATTCTAGCTTCTTACTTCCTTTTTTCAGGAAGCGGTTCACCTTATCTGATGTCCTTGACAGTTTGCCAAAAGACATTCCTTAAGACTAATTTACAGCCTGTTTGCAATTTCAGATTTCTTCAGACATAGTGGATTTCATGTTTTAAGCATCATTTTCCCTATTTCCTAAACATATAAACCAAAAATTTGTTTTAAACTAATTTAACTATAAACACCCATAACATGGCATTGACATAACAAGCAGTAATCATCATCATTCACATTTGCTTCATTAAGCTTGTTTGTTCTAAGCATTCATTTGGTCTGTTAGCATAAGTGGCTTTTATGGCCTTGTCTCAGTAGTAATATCTGAAGACAACAAAACACTAACTAACCCAATCATCCGTCTAGCAGCAGGAAGCATCTTAGCTGGAATACTTATTACAACTAATCTCCCAATCAAAACAACAACACTAACAATACCAACAAGCACAAAACTATCTGCATTACTAGTAACCATCTTAGGCCTTTTATATGCCTTAGAACTAGCTTCTCAAACAACAATACTTAAGATTCCAAAACATAAAAAAGTAAACAACTTCTAAACCAACTAGGATTTTTCAACACAATTATACACCAAACTCAACCAGACACTATATTAACACACAGACAAAACCTTACCATACAACTAAACGACTTATCATGATACAAAAAAATTGGACCAAAAATAACAATAACTAACCTTCCAATAATCAATAACATTTCAACTGCCAATAAGGGCCTTATCAAAACCTACTTAGCTACATTCATCCTATTCACTACCTCAACACTAATCCTTACAATAACCTAACTAACCTAACTGCCTGAAGAGCCCCTCGAACCAATCCTTGTGATAATTCCAACACAACAAATAAAGCTAGCAACAACCCCATCCAGAAATTAACAAACAACTACCGTCCCACAAGCATAACAAAGTAACTCCACTAAAATCAGTACGAACAACATAAAACCCTATGCAACCAACACCAACAACCCCAAATCCCTCCACCACTCACTCCCCACCAAACACAATAAATAACATGCATACTGAAACAAAATAACCTCCAACATATAACCCAACAGACCAGCTTTCTCATGTCTCAGGGTATGGCTCAGTTGCTAATGCAACAGAATAGGCAAATACTACCAACATCCCCCCTAAATAAATCAAAAATAAGACTAAAGAAATAAAAGTTTCCCAACCAAACTAAAACTCCACGCCCAACAGCAGCAGAAACAACCAACCCAACTGCCCCATAAAACAGTGACAGATTAGAAGCAACCGCCACTAGACCACTCAACAGATAAAAAGATAATAAAAAACAAAATACACCATTATTTTTGCTTGGACTCTAACCAAAACCTGTGACACGAAAAACCACTGTTGACCCACAACCTACGAAAAACCCACCCAGTACTAAAAATCGTAAACGACACATTCATCAACCTACCTGCTCCATCAAACATTTCAGCGTGATGAAACTTTGCTTCACTGCTAGGACTCTGTCTAATTGAGCAAGTCTTCACGGGCCTTTTTCTTGCTATACACTACACAGCAGACATCTCCTCAGCATTTTCATCAGTTGCACACATCTGCCGAGATATGCAATACAGCTGACTTATCCGAAACCTCCATGCCAATGGAGCCTCTATGTTTTTCATTTGTATCTATTTACACATTGGACGAGGCCTATACTACCGCTCCTATATACATATAAAGAAACTTGAAATATTGGAGTACTCCTTCTATTACTCGTTATAGCAATAGCATTTGTAGGCTATGTCTTACCTTGGGGACAAATAACATTTTGAGTGCAATCGTCATCACTAACCTCCTATCAGCAATCCCCTACATCGGAACAAGCCTGGTAGAGTGGGGGGGATTCTCAGTAGACAATGCAACACTCACCAGATTCTTTTCATTTCACTTCATCGTACCTTTCATTATTATAGGGGCATCAATACTCCACTTACCCTTTCTCCATGAAACCGGATCAAATAACCCAACAGGCCTAAACTCTAATACAGATAAAATCCATTCACCCCTATTACAAAGACTTATTAGGCCTAGCACTATTAATTATAACCCTCCTATTACTGGCCTTATTTTTCCCCAATTTATTGGGTGACCCAGAAAACTTTACCCCAGCAAACCCGTTAGTCACACCCCCACACATCAAACCAGAATGATACTTCCTATTTGCATATGCAATCTTACGATCAATTCCAAATAAACTAGGCGGAGTCCTAGCCCTACTCAATTTTAATTTTAATACTAGTACCTGCACTCCATACTTCAAAACATGGAAACACCTTCCGCCCAATATCCCAAATGCTGTTTTGACTTCTAGTCTCAGATATTGTTATCCTCACATGAATCAGGGGACAGTCAGTTGAACACCCATTCATTATTATTGGACAAATAGCCTCTATACCAGGGGTGCTCAATACATCGATCGCGATCCACTGGTCGATCGCGAGGCAAAATGAGTCGATCGCAGGCTTCTCTCCCGTCCACGCATCCCTGGGAGTTAGCCCCGTTGACTCTACTGGGGCTGACTTACCTTTCCCCTGTTTTTGCACAGGTATGTATGGAGATCTGCCCCACCCCAACTTCCATCTGTTGGTTCTGTGCAAGGGGTTTTGCACTGGTCTTGCTGTCATGTCTATATAGAGATCTTCCTTCCTCCACACCTTTCCCCTGTTTTTGCACTGGTCTGTATAGAGATCTGCTCCCCCCCCCCACTTGTATTGGAATCGAGGAAGATCTGGTGAGGAGGTAGATGTGGTGTCTGCAGTGGCCCCTTTAAGGGTAAGGCCTGGGCATCCAGCAGAGTGTGCTGCACAGCTGCAGCCACTTGAAGGCAATAGGGCCCTCAGGGATATAAGAGCACCTGAGGCAGGAAGGGCTCCACTTATTTATGTGAGTCAGCCTTTTCCTACATGAAGATCATTAAGTCCAAATACCGTTCCACCATGACTGATGAACATTTGGAAGTGTGCTTGAGGCTGGCTGTCAGCAGCTACTGTCCGGACTATGCATCCTTGGCTGATTCACTTCAGTGCAAGTCATCAAAGTAAACTCAAGTAATTACAAAAAATGTTTATAGTTAATTATGTTGTGTTGTGCAATATTGGCTCATGCGGTTATGCAAGGTACACCAACATACATTGTACACATAAATGTTATATGTTATGATGGCACGAACATTGTAAAAAAACTCTGGTAGATCTCCGGGCCTTGCTGGGTTTCAAAGTAGCTTACGAGCCAAAAAAGTGTGAGCACCCCTGCTCTATACTCTACTTCATTATCTTCCTCATTCTAATACCCACCGCAGCAAAACTAGAAGACAAAATACTAAAATGATAACCCATAAGCCTTAACAATAGGCTTAACAATAGGCTTAACAACACTTAACAATAGTAGCTTAACAATAATGCATTGGTCTTGTAAGCCAAAGACGGGAACATTTACCTTCCCCTAAGACATCAGAAGAGGGGGCCTCAAACCCCCATCACCAATCCACAAAACTAGCATTTTAACTTAAACTATCCCCTGCCTCCCCTGGCGGCTTTTTGTCTAAATTTAATTCACAACAAATCCCTATTGCATTAATATAATAAAAACATTTTATACATAGTATAGTACATATTATGTATAATTGGGCATTACTCTCTTGTCCTCATGCATATCATAGTAGACACTTTATACATGATACAATACATACTATGTATAATTGGGCATTACTCTCTTGTTCTCATGCATATCATACTAGACACTTTACATATGATATAGTACATACTATGTATAATCAGGCATCTTGTTCTCATGCATATCATAACAGACATTGCCCTACAACATTACAAACCCATTATATGAAAAAGATATTTACCACTACTACTCTCTTACTTTACCTATAGCTATTATATTCTTCCACCTCCGAGAAACCAGCAATCCCTTAATGAAGTACACTCCCATTACTAGCCCTGTGGGACACTCAGATAACATTGCTATTTCTCACTTTTTCCAAGGCCTCTGGTTCCTATCTCAGGGGTGGCCAATGACTACAAGGCTATTTCTACTTTTTCCAAGGCCTCTGGTGAATAGTATACATTTCATTCATTCATTCCACCTTTATTAGCATAAACCAGGGGTCTCCAAACCCCGGCCCAGGGGCCAGATGCAGCAAACCTCTTTCTGGCCCGCGGCCAACCTTTTGTCCCCTGAAAGCCTCTGGCCCACTCAACTGAACATGACCAGAACTGTGCTCTGATTGTGTCTGGAGGGTGTTCTGAGGGCCAGAGAGGTTGAATGAATGAGCCCATTCATTCATTTATTCACTCATCTAAGTTCCATTTCTAATTTATTTATTTAAATGTTGTTTTAAAATTTCTTTTCCGGCCCTCCACACCATGCCAGATGTTTGATGCGGCCCTCTGGCCAAAAAGTTTGGAGACCCCTGGCATAAACAATCCAACAAGAAAACAAAATTAAAACATTCAAGGTAGCCACCAATCATTGATCAGGCAAAGAAATACAGAGGAATTTACGCCTTGACAGTGCCTTATATAAATATTTTGCTACATTTGATGAGCGACACTCATTTCTCCCGTCTAACAAGTACCGGATCAAGTCTGTATCTGAACCATGAAAGTTTTCCAGGAATGGATATAGAAATCGATGGTGTAAATCAATATAGTGGGTACAATACAAAAGTACATGGGTCAAGGACTCTTTTCAGGTCAGGTCCACAGGAACATGACTGGGGACTCTCCAATGGTCTATTAAATCTTGCTCTTAGTACATTTGTAGGTAAGATATTAAACCCAGTGTGAAGGCCCTACAAATCTGAGGCGAACACACGAACGATAGATAGCTTGAACCCAAATCAGAGGACCATGAAAGACCAATATATAGAGGCAAACAAGACTTACAGGCTGTGCTTGCAAATCCTGTTTCTCTATATCGAATAATCGGGTCCGAATAAGATTTTAAGCCACAGACATGGGTAATCCTCCTATCAGATCAGTTGATAAACCTAGGAGCTGGAGTCTTTTGTGAAATAAGGTTAGACCAGGGGAAAAAGAAACATCAGAAAGTATACTGGAGAGCATGATGTTCTGATTTGCCTCACAACCGACCCTTAGCCAAAATCTCAGCCAGGCCAGTGTTTCAATTTTATGCAGACCAGCTTCGAGGCACAATGCTGCATAAGGGACGCAGTGAGGTACCGCAACGATCTTATAGAGGAATCTGGATTGAACACGTTCTACTAGAGTGGAAACAGCTGAAATCCAGATGGGGGTACCAAACAGCAATTGTGCCAGAACCTTGGACTTAGATCTGCACTGCTGCTGGAATATAAGAATTGCCCCAGGTGTAAAAAAACCACAGAGTAGCTTGAACTAATAAATTGCTTGAGTTAATATCAGCCTGGCGATGGGGTGACCAAGTATGCCTATGATGAAACAGAATTCCCAGGTACTTGAAAACTTTAACCTGTTCGATTACCTTCCCACCAAAGAGCCAAGAGGTAGTTTTCCATTGGGAACCGAAAACCACTATTTTAGACTTCTCAAAGTTTAATTGCAATTTATTGGAAGTTAGGAATTTAATACAAGAGTTGATTAAATGCTTGAAGCCAATTTTCGTACGGGCCAATAGCAGTATATCGTCTGCATACAACAGAAGGGGGAACGGTAAATTACCTAATTTAGGAGGATGGGCATCAACTAAGGACAAATGAGGAGCCAGATCATTAATGAATACATTAAACAGCATAGGGGCTAAGACACATCCTTGTTTGACTCCTAAATTAGTAGGAATTGGGGCCGAAAGTTTCCCACATGGTATTAATTTAACACAGCAGCTAGTCTCCGAGTAGAGCTGCTTCCCTGATTAAGGGAAGGAGTCTCTTGTCCAGACCTAAATTGTCCAGTTTTAGCCAAAGTAGCTCCCTGTCAACAGTGTCAAATGCGCCTTTTAAATCCAGGAAGGCAGCATAAAGTCAGAAATTTTTAGATTTGGCATACTTAGTGACTAAATAGGATAGGGCTAAACAGTTATCCAAAACAGATTTACCAGGTAAGAAGCCTGTTTGTTCTGGGCCAATAATGTTATTTTCTTTCAGCCACTTGGTGAGCCTGTCCAAAAGGTATTGCCCAGAGAGGATCTGTCCAAATCTTGCCCAGAGAGGATAGCAAAGAGATGGGGCAATAGCTCCCTGGGTGCTTTCTATCCCCTTTTTTATAAATGGGCATAATGATTGATTGGGTCCATGAGTTGGGCATGATACCAGTATTATTTACAACTGTGAACAGGTTTGCCAATAGTGGTGCCCACCAGTCTGGGTCAACCTTGAATATATCAAGGGGAAGGACGTCCAGGCCTGCAGCCTTCCCAGGTTTCAAAAGAAGAAGTTGCTTTACTTCAGACTCAGATACAGGAGGCCAATTATGTACTTCAGAGAATGAAGCCAGTGGTACAAAAGAAATAATAATAATAATAAAACTTTATTTTTATCCCGCCCTTCTCCCCAAAGGGACCCAGTCATTGTAAATGACTTTACAATCATCATAAAAGGTTGATTTAATATAATTTTCCCAAATAAATGATGAGATTGGAGAAACTGGGGAAACATAATTATGGAAGAAACCTGAAGTAATATGCCAAAATTGTTTAGAATTCTTAGACAAAATGGCTGTATGGAGTAAATTCCACCTTGCAAGAGAGGATTGTTGATGCGCAAATTCAATAGCCTCTCTAAGTTGACTTCTCAGTTCAAAATAGCGTGGAGGTAGAACTGAAGCCCCTGATTCTTTGTAAGTTCTGAAAAGCTTTCTAAGTTATAATTTGATCCCTAAAAAGGGATCACATGAGACTACATTTGCCCCACTCTTTTTAGGGCCCAAGTTCTGAGGCAGGGATCATTTTAAAGCAGGGATAAATAAATGTAAAAAAAGCTTCAAACTTGGCAGTAAAATCAGAAGGGGTCTTTGACGATAAAAAAGTGGATTTGGCAGTAACTGCCAAGTCAGAAAATTGTAAATTTTTAAAAATTCTTAAAGATGTTTCATCCCAGAGAATTTTGGAGTGAGATACACTAAAAAAGGAAGGCATATCTTGGGGAGAAGGAGAAGAAAAGGTCATCGTGAGCAGCAAAACACAGCTAAGGGGGAGGTGATCGCTAAGCGAAGGTTCTCCCATTGCAAATTCTCTCACAGAAGACAACATGGGGGCAGGAATCAAAATATAATCAATTACACTATTACCACGTCTAGAGATAAAGGTGAAATCTCCTTCAACACCCATATCTAATAAGCCATTGAGCCGTATCAGACTCCAGTGCAGGTTGAATTTAGCTAAGTAAATACCAGTCTCACTGATCACTTGGTCCTTTGATTTGCATTCAGACAGACAGTAATAGGGAGATCTAAGTCATCCATGGAGTTGCAAATATGTGAAAAGATGACATGATCTGGACCAGTTCTCGCATTCAGGTCCCCAAAAATAAGAATTTTGGCTCCCACAAAGCCACGTTCGAGATATCCCATAATCTGATTGAAATATTTCCATTGGTGCTTCCGAGAGGCTTTGGTTTGTGATGGTGGAATATAAATATTGACTATCAAAACGTCCCAGGGCGACAATGACAGTTTGACAACCTGTATCTTACAGTAACTATCAGACATAAAAATAAAATCAATTGGGAAATGCGATAAAGACAGGACTGCCAGCCCGCCCGAAGGATGGCCTTTGGCTTGAGACTTAGTTGCTGGTAAGGAAATAACATTATACCCTTCTAGAGTAATAGGACGGACCATCCAAGTTTCTTGGAGATAAATTATATCATATTTTTAAAGAAAAGGTATAAAATCAGGGGCCCTGAGTTTAGAAGCCCAGCCCGCCACATTCCAAGAAAGAAATTTAGCCAAATTGGTATCTGTTGGAGTAGGCGGTTCTGTCAGTCAATCCCTGTAATCTAAAAGGTCGGGACCAATTGTTAGGGACATCTCAAGAACATCAAATTGTGAAGGAACTGAATGTCTGGGAGTCTGTGGGGAAGTTAAGGTAACCCCGACAAAAAGCCAGGGACTTGCTGGTGGTATGCAGTAGTATGGGTAACAGGGCTAGTGGAATCATTTAGGCCGGGATCTGGGAGAAGGGTTTCTGTTTCTAGATGTAGAGAATTCTGATAGACATCACGAAGTGGGTGGGAATACTCAGAAAGAACTGCTTTAAGATCAGCCAGACAATCAATTATTTTTTCCCTTCCTTCCTGAGGCAAGTCCTTTATAGTTTGTACACTGTATAGTTTGTATACTGTTAATAATACTCGTAATAATATAATACAGCCTTTCGATCAATCACGAGTCCGTCCAATTCCAGTTGATCCAATAATGCACTAATGTGTGATGCAACATTATTACATGTCTCTGCAGTAGTTGCCGTAGGATCTTCTTCTAACATAGCAATAGTTGTAGGGTGGGGGAAATGATGTAGGTTAGGGGCTTCCTTCACATTGTGCCTGCTTGATTGAGATGGATTCATAAGGACTGTCCATCTATACATCTCGCTGTCTGCAGAAATCACATAGTATTCTGAGACCCCCCTTCCATCCGGCTCATAAGTTCTTTGAACTGTTGCCTTCAGGGAGACAATACAGAACTATCAGACCACGTACCATGCAATTCCTGAACAGTTTTTATCCCACAGCCATAATTACGTTGAATAAGGCGATATAGTTGTCACCATGCTCCTGGGCATTATGGTCTGTTATAGTTTTTATATTATGATGCATGTTGTATAGAATATGTGGGTGAGTGTGTAGAATGTGACTGTTGGAATTGTAGTATATATTTATGCTTGTACCTCTAAGGTGCATAAATTTTGTTGTGCTGTTGCACAATGACAATAAAGGTACTACTACTACAACTTTGATTGAAAGGGAAGAAAAAGTCACATCACTGTTCTGAAAAACTACAAGACAAAGTTCTGGTGCTGAAAGAACAAAGTTCGGCATTCTGAAGACAAGGTGCAAAGACTGAAAAGAATGCCCAAATGGACTGAAAAGATTGAAAAGAATGCCCTCCCGATACTGGCGACTGACACTGACTCAATGCAGGTCCCCTTGTGCTGTGCTCTAGTCATATCCAGATGGTATTCTGAGGTCTGGAAGTGCCTTTCTAAGGCCTTCTAGGACCTTTGGCTGGCCTTGGATCAGATCAAATACCAGGGACGAACTCCTAAGGTGGGAGCAGCACGAGACAGGTGGCCAGGCTAGGGGCATGATATTGTATCTAGACGTGTTGTCTTTGTTACACAACCTGAACGTGCAAGCATGCTAGTCAAGGAAAGCTGAAGTTATTGTTACAACATTCCCTCCTTACAGATGCCTAATATTCTTTTTTCCTCCATCTCAAGATTTGTCCAGAGCTTTGGTCAGTGGATCAACAATATTGTACACAGCACTAAATGTATGCCTCAAATAGTGACCTCACTGATCTATCAAGCAATTCCATTCCCTGTACTTTATTATGAAAACCACTGATTCTTCCCATTCCACCATGTTTCTAATATGCTCACTGTTTCTGGCCTGTATCTTAACACTCTGTTCTGCAAAAGAAAGGTACTTGGTCATGGCCCTTATCAATACTTTCAAGTTTCCATTTTTCTCTCCATTTTTCTGCATTGTGTGTTCTTTAGTGAATCTTGATAGACTACTTTTAACACAATACAGGGCTAGTTCAAATATAATGCAGATGAAATCACATTTTTCCCCAATACTGACACATCACTAGCTTACAGTTTTTAACTAACTTTAAAGACTTTTTACAATTTAAAAATTCCAAAGTACAAGCTATAATGTTTAGAACACAGCTTCACCTACTCTACAGAAAGTCTCTGAGCACCTAATCACAACAACCTCTTTGTGTTTGGTTTATACTTTAATTAGAAGCATTGCATCAGTACGTGCTAATAATCATTTCTCAGCAGACCTATGTACTGAACAACAAGTACAAAACAGAGGCTTGTTCTAGTATTTAGAAAGTTGTGCACAAAGATCTTTCCTGACTGTGAAGTAGCAGTAGCATCATAGCTAAGTGGGAGACTGCGGTTTCCTGCTAACTCTGATATGGCCACCAAGGGGGAGACGGCAGGGATTCGCCTATCCCCATCTCCCTCTTCTTCCCCAACTTTAATTGGACGGCATGTAGCTAATGCCTTTCCCTTTCCCTTGAAAATGCCTGTCCACCTTGAAAATTTGCTTTTTAAAAAGTTACTTTCCCTTTAACCAGCTCACACATCTTATGGTATCTGCACTGGATCTTTTCTCCCTAGTTTAAATAGTGATTTCTTACATTATGCAATATCAAGAGATTTGATAGCACCCCCAACTTTTTAATATATAATTCAATAAGCAAGCATATTTGTTCTTGAGAGAATATTGTCTTCGTCTTTGAGGCAGCATCCAGTGGTGTGGCTAGATCATTTGACACCCAGGGTCCATAAATTTTTGTCACCTCATACAACATAATTAGTTAATTATTTAATTATTATTTAATTATTAATTAATCAATCAATTCATTCACATTTTTATACCACCCTTCGTCTAAGCAGCTCAGGGTGCTATACATGGTCCCTCCTCTTATTTTGTCCTAACAAACCTGTGAGGTAGGTGAGACAGAAACAGTAATAGTCATGACATGAAATGAATAATAATAATGGCCCAAAAATAAATGCAGTGAATATTTCCCCACAAGCAATGGATGAAATTCTGCATCAAATGGTATATAACAAGATGGTATTATTCCTAAAAGCCATGTTTTCCAGAATTTTGGTCACTAAGGCAGTGGTTTTCAAATTCTCAGGGAGAGTTTGAGTTGCTCTAAGTTCTTACAGGCGCGGGGGGGAGGCAGCTGGGGTGGGGGGGAGGCAGCAGCACGATCCCCAGGATTGCACCGCTCAGGGGGGCTGCAGGGGCTTAGGTCCACTTACTTGAGCCTCCTGCAGCCTCCCAGGGGTGGGGAGCCCTGCGCTACCTTCTGCAGGGCTCCCCGCAGTTTCAGAAGTGAAAGTGGAGCTATTGTGCTCCACTTCTGCTTTAGCAGAAGGTCGCACAGGGCTCCCCACCCCCCAGGGAGGCTGCAGGAGGCTTCAGTACGTGGACTCAAGCCCCTGCAGCTCCCCTGAGCGGCGCATCCTGGGGATCATGCCACTGCCTCCTGCCTGCCTCCAGGCTGCCCCCCGCCCCTTAAGGGGGCAGAGGCCAGGGCCCACAGGCTGGGGCATCATGACCCCCCAGTCTGAAAACCCCTGCACTAGGGTGACACCCCCCCCCGCCCCAGGATGTCTCATTGGCCTGTTTTGAGTTAAGGCAGTAGTTCTCAAACTTTTAGCACTGGGACCCACTTTTTAGAAGGACAACTTGTCAAGGACCCACTGGAAATGATGCCATGACTGGAAATGACATCATCAAACAAAATAAAATAAATAATTACAAATAATTAAATTAAAGAAAAACAATTAAATAAGGGGAAGCCAACCCTGTTCCACCAAGTGAACTTTCTCTGTAGCTTGCCTGCAATAACACCCCCCCCCCACACACACACACACAAATATCAGTGAGATTTTCAACCCTCCCCAGTGGGAAGGTGTAAATTCTTATATTTCAAGCATATCGCTATCAGGACCCACCTGGTTTTGCAAAGCCTAAAAACAAATGAAAATTGACCTTACCAGCTCAAGCCCCTGTTTATTCTTTTGGGGGGGGGGTGCTGCCTTCAGGAGCATTTGTTGAGCTCCACTTTCATCAGATTGGGACCCTGCAACTAGTCTTGCATTCCCCATTGCCTGTCTTGACCAAGAGGCAAGGCATGTTTGCTTACTTGTGAGTAAATGCAACCATGTGGTTTGCTTTTGCTTTCCAATGCATTCAACAGCCTTGAGGGAGGGACTTTCTTCTTGGGAGTTTATTGGGGGCTGCTTTCATTGGATAGGAACCATTCTGGTGTTGCTGGATTCCTCTCAGTCTGACCTTTCCCAAACAAAGGAATGTTTGCCTACTCACGGGTAAACGCATGATACGGCTCAGTTTCACTTTCCATAGGGTTCCATGCATTTTTGAGTTTCCTTTTTTTGGCTGTAACTTTTAATGGAAAGGGTATTTTTCACTCCGGTTTTTTGCATTGCATTCAACTGGAAATTCCGCACCCAACCGTATATAACATGAAGGGGTTATTCATCACTTCCGTGATGTTAGCAACGTTGAGTCATTTGTGGTGTCACCCACCCCAGGCTGTACATGGGGCGAACCGCCCCCCCCTCCCCCGCTAGCTACCGCACTGGCAGCATCAACAGCGCCTGGAATAATTCAAAACAGAAATGCCAATATCCTTAGAACTGTGTAGGGCTACTTCCAATCATTTAGACCAGGAGTGCTCACACTTTTTTGGTTGGAGAGCTACTTTGAAACCCAGCAAGGCCCAGAGATCTACCCTCCAGGGGGGCAACTTGGGGGGTGATGAGAAGTGGGGTGACTCCATGTGTGGGGCCATGGGGAGGGGTTGGGGAGCCCTCCAGGGGGGCAACTTGGAGGGGTGATGGGAAGTGGGGGGACACCAGGTGTGGGGCCAGGGGGAGGGGTTGGGGAGCCCTCCAGGAGAGCAACTTGGGGGGGTGATGGGAAGTGGGGGGACACCAGGTGTGGGACCAGGGGAGTGGCTAGGGAGCCCTCCAGGGGGGCAACTTGGGGGGGTGATGGGAAGTGGGGGGACACCAGGTATGGGGCCAGGGGAGGGGTTGGGGAGCCCTCCAGGAGAGCAACTTGGGGGGGTGATGGGAAGTGGGGGGACACCAGGTGTGGGACCAGGGGAGAGGCTGGGGAGCCCTCCAGGGGGGCAACTTGGAGGGGTGATGGGAAGTGGGGGGACACCAGGTATGGGGCCAGGGGAGGGGTTGGGGAGCCCTCCAGGAGAGCAACTTGGGGGGTGATGGGAAGTGGGGGGACACCAGATGTGGGGCCAGAGGAGTGGCTGGGGAGCCCTACAGGGGGCAACTTGGGGACAGCCCCATACCCTCTTCCCCGCCCACCCTCCCTCCCTCCGCCCTGAGGCGCCTGCTCAGCTCACCCTCTGGGAAGCAGGAAAAGTTCTCCGAGGGCGCCGCAGGGCTGATCCCAGCCTCGGGAGGAAGGCGGCGACGCAAGGCAGCGCAGCCCAGCTGCGCCGCGCTTCCTCCCAGGCTCCCCTTACTTGTCCCCGGGGAGGGGGTCTCGGCGGCCCCTCTGGCGGCGCTCGCCCTCCCGCCGGCTGCAGCCTCGCAGCGCCCGGCTCCCAAGGCGGGGATGGCGGTGCCCTTGCAGGGCAGCAGCAGCAACCAGAGCGTCCGCGCCGCCCCCGGGCTCCCGCGCCGCCTGCCCGCGCTGCCTCCCCTGGCTGCACTGCCCCAGCTGCACCGCCACCTCCACGCACTCTTTCCAGGGGTCGCCTTCCCCGGCAGCCTCCTGCTCCCGGAGGGGCTCTTTCCTGCCCCTATCATTAACTGAAATCAATGAATGGGGCGGGAAAGAGCCCTGGAGCTTCCCTAAGGGGCTCTTTCCCGCCCGTCATTGATTGAAATCAATGAAAGGGGCGGGAAAGAGCCCTGGAGCTTCCCAATTGGCCCGCCATGTTGAAAGGGGCGGGAAAGAGCCCCGGAGCTTCCCGATTGGCCCGCCATCGCATCTGAGACACTTGGCGGCGCCAGGCCAATCGGGAAGCTCTGGGGCTCTTTCCCGCCCCTTTCAACATGGCGGACGGGAGGCTCGGCGCGCGATCGACCGGATTTTGCTTGGCAATCGACCGGTCGATTGCGATCGACGTTTTGAGCACGCCTGATTTAGACCATTCTAGCCATGGACCATTCTACTCATTAATGAAGTCAACAACTTTTATTTTGTTTTGTTTACACGTCATCGTTGTCTTTTACTGCCAAGATGAGGTCACCAGTATAGACATCACTGAGCATAGCAATCTACCAATTGTCCTGGGTTCTTCAACAGAGATGGCTGGCACATGCATAGGATGCAAGCAAATCAGACATCATGATTTATAGTAAGACTGCCCATGCAAAGCTTTCGTATAAGAATGCCTCTAAACACAATTGGTCACTTCAAACAATACTTGACAGTCTTAACCAATTCCACACGTTTAAGGATGCATAAGTTCATGGTGTCTACCTTGGACCCATCCTGGCCAATTCCCTCAAATTGAGGCAAGCTGCTTGAACTCCAGAGTGAGGGGCTGTCCATGACTGCAAGAAACCAGATGCATGCCAGTTGCAAGTACATCCTTATACATGCAATGCTAGTTTAAACTTCCAAGTACTGTCTCACCCAGCTGAAAAGCCACTTTTGACTAATAAGCAGAAATGACACTACAGGTGCAACCTTTTATAAATGGATTTTTTATCTGTGGATTTATCTCAACACGAATGGGGGGAAATTCAGTCGCACACACCTTTGCCATGTGCTGGTGTCTCGCTGTTTTAAGGCAGCCCAAAACATTAAAAAAGGCAGCACCTGGCACAGGCACAGAAATAGCCCTGGAGCCACTGAAGAGGCTCTGTAAGATTGAGCACCTTGCAAAGGAACAGTAAGACTCCATGTAACCATCAAAGAGGTTGGCAAGTGTAGAACACTCAGCAAGAATCAATGAGAATCTTGTTGGGACTGGAAGGGTGGAAGCCAAGGGAAAAACCTCTGTAGCCAGAAGGGGTGCAGCAAAGAGGAGCATGAGCTCACTTGCGTTCTCTCTCTCTCTCACCCACACACACACAGAGCAGCTGGGAAAGTGGTAGTAACAGAGGAGATTGCTTTAAAAAACCCACAGTGTTTTCCTGCAGCTTGTTTTGTTTGCCTTTCTCAGAGCTCAAAATGAGAAGGAAAATCAAACAACATCTCTGCCAAATTCCCCCCTCCTTCAGTACTCCCCCTTCAGGTTGTGATGGTACAGGCTCTCTGTGCTGCAGTCTCCACAAGCAAAACAGCCCAGCAAGTAAGTCTTCCAAGCAAACTGAAGCATTAGGCTACAATTAGGCTACAATCCTATCCACGCTTTCCTGGGAGTAATCCCCATTGACTAGAATGGGACTGACTTCTGACTGGGCTCTAAGACTATAATCCTATCCTTACTTTCCTGGGGGTAAGCCCCATGGGCTACAATAGGGCTTACTTCTGAGTAGACATGCATAGGACCAGGCTCTTCAAAGCTGAGCATCCCACCTGAGAAACAAGTGGGGATGGTGGGCAACGGGGGGGGGGGGTTGAGTATGGGCTGAATGCTTGACATAGCTTTCAGGTACAAAGAATGCCGAAAAACATGCCTGACACCAGTCAACCACGTAATGCACAGAAACTAGTTTCAGGCCCTTTACCTTCATTCAAAAAACCTAAGGAAATAAAGGCCAACTGTTACAAGATGCAGGCCAGGCTGTTAAGTGTCTCAAGCCTCAAGCCTCCAAGGGACAAAACTGACAGCTTCCATTCCTACATTATTCACTCAGTTCCCCAACCCCAGTTTCTGTGCTGCGTTTGAGGCAACCTGCCTATGGCCCTATTAACCCCTGCAGGCTGGGTGAGAGGAGAGGCTACCCTTATTTATTTATTGTTCACATTTTTATACCTCCCTTCCTCCAAGCAGCCTTGGGGCCCTACAGTGGTTCTTCCTTCCTCCTGTTGTCCTCACAACAACCCTGAGAGGTGGGTGAGGCTGAGAGATAGTGGTGGCCCCAGGTCACCCAGGAAGCCACAAGGCTGAGGGTCTTCCAGGCCCAAGTCCACCTCCCGAACCACGACACCGCCCTGGCTCTCCTTTATATCTAGGGAGGGGAGAGTGTCGGTCCCTCTTTCGCCCAACAGTGTCTCTTTCACTGTCCTTGGTGAGCCTTCGAGCCGGAAGCGCGTCTTCTGAGCCGCCCGAGCCACCCAGGGAAGCTCCAGCGCGCGCCTCCCTGTGTCACGACGTCCCTTCGCGCCTTCCTGCTCCGCGAGCCCTCCACGCGCCGCCTCAGCAGCGCCAGGGCTCAAGCTCGAGTTCTTTCAGAACGTCCTTCAGCCTCCTGCGCACTTTGGCAGGTGCGGGCGGGGGAGGAGGGAGGGAGAGCGCGCGCGCACGAGACACTGAGGCGGCACGAGGGGCGTTCCGGCTCGACAGGCGTTGCCTCCATCCCGCGGACCGTCAAAACGGTTGACGCGCTTCGCCTCGCGCCTTCCCCCCCCGAACGGCGGTTACCTGGCACGCGGCCCTACGGAAGCCTTCGTAGGTCAACTCGAGGCACTTCAGAACTTTCTCGCCGGTGTCCGCCGACTCCTGCCGACGGTCGTACAGGAAGACCGTGAGGGCTCTGCCGCCCGCTGCCGCTGCCATGTTGGCACGCAGAAGCGGCGACAGCCCCGAGCGAACTACCTAGCTCCTCGGTCCGGCGCCGCTCTCCCTGACAAGCGCAGCGAACGGTTGCGGCTCCGCTGAGGGATGGGGAGGGGGCGGGGCTTGCATAAGTGAGGAGGGGAGGGTGAAGGGAAAGGGGCGGGGCCTACTGAAAGAAAAGCGTGGAGCAGTGCGCGGAAGGGGTGGGGTCTGGCTGGCTCGCACCTTCGAAACCCGGAAGCGACACTGCCCGCGGGAGTTTCAATCCGTCTGTTAGTACGTGGAAGTCAGCTACGTCATATCCGCCGCAAGAAACCGTCCTGCGGATTGCTTTGAAGAGGGCGGGGCGAGTTCCCTGCGTGCTTTGCGCGCTCATGACGTCATGAATGGAAAACGAAAGTGGCGGTTTTCCGCGGCGTCTTGGAGTGGCGGGGGGAGGGGTCGGAACTCGGAGCGGCTTCTGCGCACGCGCGTGTCCTGCAGCGGTGGGGGTGGGTTGAGAAGGCGCCTTCTTGCTCTCTCCAGGCTTCTCGCCACTCGCACTGAGTAGGAGGAAGCGATAACTGAACCCTTTCACTGGTCATCCATCAGGGATGTCCAATACTGGAGGGCCCAGAAGGCAAAAGTTACCATTCATGGGGCCTGACAGCCCAGTCCTGTGCCTGTTTACTCAGAAGTCCCATTATAGCCAGTGGAGCTTACTCCCGGGAAGGTGTTGATAGGATTGCAGCTCAGAGCCCACTTCTATGCTTGTCTACTCAAAAATTAATCCCATTCTGGTCCATGGGGCTTACTCCCAGGAAAGTATGCATAGTTCTGCAGCCTTCACCCCTTTCTCCTCACCTGGGCATGTCTGCCAGAGGTGGAAATGAGCCCATGAGGTGGAAAACTGGATGGGAGACCAAGAAGCTGTCCTGAGAGGACAGTCAGGAGGAGTCGCTGGTGTCACCTGTGACTGAAAGGGTGACGGAGTCGCCAGCAATGCTGCAGGAAAGCAGAAGAGAATGGAGTCGGCTTCCAAGAAAGAAAGAATGATCAGCAACTTGGCTGACTTGAAGCTGCTCATGCTGGAAGCTGAGAAGGCACCAGCTGTCACACCATGAGGGACTCCATCTGGAAGGGTTCCATGAGGGTTCAAGGAACATCATTGTAAAAACCCATTTGAAGTAAAGATGAGTTTAGTATAACCTGCCTGTGCAAACCCCCTTGAGCCTGTAAGACTCTCACAGTGGGTTGTGAGTCAGTGAGAAAGGTGGAATATAAAAGCTCTAATTATTATTATAAGCAAATCTTGTCTTGAATACAGCAAACGCCTTGATCAATTCCAATTCAGCAAATACAGTGGAGACTCTTATGGCATCTTAAAGATTAATGCATTCATCCCTATTATGTTTGAGTCTCTGTAAGAAATTTTTGTGGATGAATTGTGACTGAATCATCTGCAGTGTTCTTGGCCGATTGAAATGTTCTTGCACTGGATTCTGAACATTGTCATCTGTGATACCAGTTTAGTGTTCATTTATTATTTTGCCTGTCCCAGTGAGTGCAACCTGCAGGTCCTCTGAGCTGCTCGCAGCAAAGTCCAGCAGACTGCCAGGAGATGTGCTAACGACTACTGGCTCTAGCTCTGCTCCCAGATACAGATAGCAGCTGACACAGGCAACATCAAGGGGATGTATGACGGTATCAAGCAGGCCCTAAGTCCAATGCAGAAGAAAATTGCCCCTCTGAAGTCTGCCACAGGCGAGGTCATCCAGGATTGGGCGCAGCAGATGGAACGCTGGGTGCAGCACTACTCTGAGTTATATTCCAGGGAAAATGTAGTCACCGAAGAAGCGCTGAACAACATTGAGTGCCTGCCTGTGCTGGAGGAGCTTGGCAGTGGACCAACCCTAGAAGAACTTCATGTGGCCCTGGACTCCCTTGCCTTTGGCAAGGCACCTGGAAAAGACAGCATCCCCTGCTGAAGTCCTAAAGTGCTGCAAAGAGATCATTGTCACTGAGCTGCATGAAATCCTCTGTCTCTGCTGGAGAGAAGGTGGAGTACCTCAAGACATGAGGGATGCAAACATCATCACGCTGTACAAGAACAAAGGCGACGGGTGACTGCAACAACTACCGCGGCATCTCTCTCCTTAGTGTTGTAGGAAAGTTGTTTGCCCGAGTTGCACTAAAGAGGCTCTAGGAACTTGCGGAATCCAGGCTCTAGGTACTTGCGTCTATCCAGAATTGCAGTGCAGATTCCGAGCCAACAGGTCCACCACTGATATGGTATTCTTCCTTAGACAACTGCAGGAGAAATGTAGGGAACAACAACAACAGCCACTCTTTATAGCCTTCATAGATCTCATGAAGGCTTTCGACCTGGTCAGCAGGGACAGCCTCTTCAAGATCCTCCCCAAGATCGGATGTCCATCCAGGCTCCTCAGCATCATCAGATCCTTCCACAAGGACATGAAGGGCACTGTTGTCTTCGATGGCTCCACATCAGACCCCTTTGACATCCGAAGCGGAGTGGAGCAGGACTGTGTTCTTGCACCAACCTTGTTTGGGATTTTCTTTGCTGTCCTGCTGAAGCATGCCTTTGGAACTGCAACAGAAGGCATCTATCTCCGGACCAGATCAGACGGAAAGCTCTTCAACCTCTCCAGACTGAGAGCAAAGTCCAAAGTCCAGCTGAAATGTCTGCGTGACTTTCTCTTTGCCGACGATGCAGCTGTCATTACCCACTCTGCCAAAGATCTCCAGCAGCTCATGGATCATTTTAGCAAGGCCTGCCAAGATTTTGGACTGACAATCAGCCTTAAGAAAACGCAGGTCATAGTTCAGGATATGGACTCACCTCCCTGCATTACGATCTCTGCGCATGAACTGGAGGTTGTCCATGACTTTGTGTACCTTGGCTCAACGATCTCCGACGCTCTTTCTCTCGATACCTAAACAAATGCATCGGTAAAGCAGCTACCACATTTTCCAGATTCACAAAGAGAGTCTGGTCCAGCAAGAAGCTGACGGAACATACCAAGATCCAGGTCTACAGAGCTTGTGTCCTAAGTACACTTCTGTACTGCAGCAAGTCATGGACTCTTCGCTCACAACAGGAGAGGAAACTGAACGCTTTCCACATAATAATATAATAATATACAGTATTTATATACCGCCTTTCTTGGTCTTTATTCAAGACTTTATTCAAGGCGGTTTACATAGGCAGGCTTATTAAATCCACGCAGGGATTTTTACAAATTGAAAGAAGGTTCTTTCTTTCAAGAACCACTACATTCAAGGTGTTACACTCCGATCTGGTTTAACATTCTGGCCTCCATCCTCCCACGCTCCGAGCAGATGGAACAGCTCAGCTGCAGCTTGCCAGCTGCTTCAAGGTCGCATGGTGCCGGTGGCCTCGAACTGGCGACCTTGTGGATGTTAATCTTCAGGCAAATGGAGGCTCTACCCTCTAGACCAGACCTCCTGCCAGACCAGACCTCCTGCATCTGGTCTGCGCTGCCTCCGACGTATTCTCGGCATCACCTGTCAGGACAAAGTTCCAAACAACACAGTCCTGGAACATGCTGGAATCCCTAGCATGTATGCACTGCTGAAACAGAGACGCCTGCGTTGGCTCGGTCATGTTGTGAGAATGGATGATGGCCGGATCCCAAAGGATCTCCTCTATGGAGAACTCGTGCAAGGAAAGTGCCCTACAGGTAGACTACAGCTGTGATACAAGGACATCTGCAAGAGGGATCTGAAGGCCTTAGGAGTGGACCTCAACAAGTGGGAAACCCTGGCCTCTGAGCGGCCCGCTTGGAGGCAGGCTGTGCAGCATGGCCTTTCCCAGTTTGAAGAGACACTTGGCCAACAGTCTGAGGCAAAGAGGCAAAGAAGGAAGGCCCATAGCCAGGGAGACAGACCAGGGACAGACTGCACTTGCTCCCGGTGTGGAAGGGATTGTCACTCCCGAATTGGCCTTTTTAGCCACACTAGATGCTGTTCCAGAACCACTATTCAGAGCGCGATACCATAGTCTTTCGAGACTGAAGGTTGCCAACATAGTATTATTTTGCAGAGAAATTGGTCTGTTTGTTTTATGCAGGCAGCATAAGGACATTGTTGGCAGATGATAGCATAAATCACATTGTAGCCGATGAGCAGGTGAATGAAGTATTGGGTCCCTGAGGACAAGTTACAATGCTTGGTAGGCGGGTTATTTGGAATAAATTGTTTCTGTATATTTTCTCACTTAGCACTAGTACAAAACCTTGCAGACCACAAGACTCTATTTTTCTTGGAAGAGATTAACATGACTGCTCCCATGGAAGTGATTGCCCAACTAGTTATTCAGAGTGTCTTACAGCCCAATCCTATGCATGTCTATTCAGAAGAAAGTCACATTATAATCCATAGGACTTACTTCTGGGTAAATATGCATAGGATTGAAGACTTAACCCATTTCTGTCCAGCCCACAGGTGTACATATTTGAACCCTGTTGTGTATATGCAACTTTGGGCAGAAATGGCTTAGAGCACAATCCTAACCAGGTCTACTCAGAAGTAAGTTCTATTACTGCTAATTGGGTAAGAGGCACTTTTTCAAGTGGGTGCTCCTTTTTTTAGCAGGGGGAGAGTAACTGGCCCACCTCACCCCAGCACTGTCTGTTTTAGTGGCTGTCTGCTGGTATTCATTTGCATCTTTTTAGATTGTGAGCCCTTTTGGGACAGGGAGCCATTTAGTTATTTGATTTTTCTCTGTAAACCGCTTTGTGAACATTTAGTTGAAAAGCGGTATATAAATACTGTTGTTATTATTATTATTATTTTGTTCAGTAGGGCTTACTGTCAGGAAAGTGTGGTTAGGATTGCAGCTTTAATCTCTGAATTACAGTGTCACCAAGATCAAAATAGCCCTGAGAAGCTAGACTTTTTATGCCTTTTGTCCAAAGGGCAATGCTAGAAATATGTTGGGTCATCTTTTTCCCTTTGTACTATTTCCCATTCCCCCCCCCCCCCCGGCACCCAATTCCTTAGAAATTTCTTGGAGAAGCTGCACTTGCACTTGCATTATCAAAACTTGCTGAACATGGCATAGTGCTGGGGCATCATATCACTAAAAGCCATTTAGGCCAGGTCTCTCCATGGGCCGGATTTGGGGTTGGGGAGAATCCTTCCCCCTCATGAACGGAGCTTACCGTTCTAGCGTGCTGCAGCTCTTTTTCTCCTCAGATTAGGACATGGTGCTCTGGTCAGTTGCATCTGCCTGGAAATCCATTGGGACATTGCACCATAGATGCAACTGCCCAGAGCGTTGCCTTGTCTTGACCCGGTAAGAAGAGCCATGGTGCACCAGTGTGGTAAGTGCCGGTCGGGCTGGGGAAGCTATTCCCAGTGCACAGCAGTCTCCAATTTGGAGACTACTGATTTAGGCCAAGAAAAGAACAATGGCTTCTAGCCTGCCACCAAACCCTTAAGCTAATTCAATTTCCTAGACACCTTGAGTATCAAAAAGGTGTAGCAAGCAAGCCCCTTTGGAGAAATTGAAGACTTCTGCTGTCTTCTCAATCCTTGAATCAATGATGTCTAGGTTCAAAGCAGTCTGTGGGCAATCCTCAATTTAATCTCTCTCAAGAAAGTTGAACCAGCCAAACCCTGAGGAACTAAAGATAAATACTTTATTGCCATTGTACAAAGTACAATGAAATTCCAATGCACTCCAAGACACGGACATAAAAACATTTATACAACAATCATACAACACATTTAAATCCATTCCACATTCAATACTACATATACATCTATTTATATAAATATCTAAAAAAAAAATACTCCTGTTTCACTCAAAGATTTGATAGATAGTAAAACCCAGTAAACATTTGAAGATGCTGTGTTATCACATTCCTAGTAATTTTTAAGTTCATTGTTCAAAATGGTTATAGCTCTAGGATAAAAACTGTTCATAAATTGTGTGGTATGCATCTTAATAGATCTATATCATTTGCCAGAAGGCAGCAATTCAAAAAAAATATTAACTGGATGAGAATGATCTTTACGAATATCTTATGACTTCTGTAAATGAACTAATTGTTTATAATAAACCCTTTGGGGGACAAAAATGTAGAATAGGTCCCAGTTGACTCAGAAGATTGTTTTACCCCATCTTTAAAAACCCTATAAAAGTTAGGAAAAAGACTCCTGAATTGTTTCTTTCTTGCCTTCTCAACATCACCTGTTTGTGTCACCTGCTGTCCTGTATGACAACTTCCATCCCACTAGCTCCATACCAACCCAGGCACGTAGAAAGGTCACTTGCCTTTTTGCCCATCTTGCTGCTGTTTTCTTTTGCCTTCTCCTCCCTTCTCACTCTGCTGCAATTAAGCTAACTGTTCCTCTACCCAGAGCACTCAAAAAAGCACCTTCATTTTCTGCATTGGGCACTTTGTGAACATTGTTTGCCCCATTTTCCTCCAATGAATCACTTAACATGAGTCTTGAGGTCCAGGGGGTTTGCCTGTTAAGCCTGTTTAGGAAAAACTCTTATTCTTTGTCACTCTTGCTTGTTTTCTGGGGGCCCACTGGATCTTGGCTACATAGCTGATACCCTCTCCACCAATATTCCTTGTAAGGGGTCCGCAGAACTATGACATCAGCGAAAGGATCTTCACAGCAGTGCCTCCAGAAGCTTGGCAATATCACTGGACTTCCAGAAACACTGCTTCCCACTTCTATGTTTAGTGACAAGAAACCATCTCAGTGGATTAAAGAAAGGTGACCTTGGCCATTGACCCTTCTCCCTATCTCCTGCATACAGCCTGTTGACAGTGCAATTTGCTGCTTTTCCCTCCTGTCTTTTGAAGTAAATTGCCAGCTGACTCATTTGAGACCCCATGTCACATTTTGAATCTCAGTCTTTTATTTCAAGCGAAGTTGCATCTGTTTCTCTGTGCCATAGCTCTCGTTCACATTTCATTCATAGATAGCTTTTGCTTACTGCCCCTTGCTTACTGACCAAAGAGCATTTGTTCCATGGCTAAATATCCTCATTGCCAGAATATGCTAATATATCTCCACCTGTGCTTCTGCTCACCCCTCCTTTCCAAGAAGCCAACATCTGTTTGTGTTCCACTCACTCACCCTCTTTTCCGAAGCTAAAACATTCTCTCTGCCCCTTACTTTTAAGGCAGTGAACACTTAGATCACTGTTCATTTATTAGGTTGCATTCATTCCAATTCCCCTTTTCTTCTATTGTACACTTACCCCCTTCCTCCCATAAATACTGTGTTTGCACTTATACAGTGTTTGTCAACTCTGGTAAAAGCCAGCTTCCAATGGGGTGCATCACAAATGTACAGCTTGTACAAACAAGCTTTTCAGAGCATGCATAAGAACACTTGCATGTGTGGTAACCTATACCAATAAGACAAATCCAATGAAAATGTCACTATTTTATCTTACTGCAACCTTGAGATTAGATTAGCATGTATCAGTGGTTCTCACACATTCTCTCACACCAGGATCAATTTTTTAGAATGAGAATCTGTCAGGACGTGAAGTGATCTGAAGTGTTGTCATGACTGGAAGTGACATCATCAAGCAGAAAAATCTTAGGCTGCAATCCTACCCACATTTACCCAGGAATAAGTCCCATTTACTATCATTGTTAAAAGAATATACATAGTAGCTTGTTAAAAGTACAGGTCTGTAACATTTCCCCAAATGCAGTCACGTACCATAGTAGTATTAAGTCTAATCTATTAAAAATAAAACATTGAAATGAATGGGGACCCACCTGAAATTGGCTTGCGACCCACCTAGTGGGTCCCAACCCAGTTTGAGAAATACTGGCATATTATCTGGCCTTATGGTGTTATAATAGTAGATTAATATTCTTGTTTCATTGATATTGTACACTGTCACTTTGAGCAGGCTGTCTCACCATTTTCTCATGATGGAAACAATGGGAGATAAAGACACTGCTTTTGCTCTGCACATGCCTCTGAACTTGCCCCTTGCTTGTGAACTGTGTACAGAAACTGTAACTGGCACAGAATATTGTAGGTTACACTGACTACTTGTAAAAATGTGTTTAGCACCACTGAGAATCAATTGAAATAAATACTACTATTTTAGAATAGTCTGGTTTAAAACAATAACCCTAATGTGAATATTAAAGCTTGAGCATTTATCCAATAGAAAAGCAGCTTTTAATAGTCTGTGTAAAAACAAACCATGATGGTATATATTTGACTCTTCAAGGTAAAACATAACAACTTAGTAAGGCTATTACTAGGGAAAGCCCTATTTAATGCAGTGAAATTTCCTTACTATGACTTTGCACTGTAAGTCATGCATTTATTAGTATGGGCTTCCTATGACCCTAGTGGCTAACTAGTGATCACAGGTCCTGGAATCCAGATTTTAATTAGAAGTAGTTGTACTCCACTCTTTAGTCAACAAGTCTCTCAGTTTACATAAATCACTAGTTGAATGACTACAAAATGGTGGTGCTGATGCCTCAGTGGCTTCTTGTACTCTTCTGTGGTGGTTGCAAGGGACCCTACATCTTGAATGTATCTACCTCCTCCCTTATGGAGCTGCTGGTGATTATATTGTGAGGATAATCCAGAACCCACTTGGGGTTACCTTGTACTCTTATGTCTTCCAAACTACTAGAAGTCTGAAACAGAACTAGGCCATATACCACCAACTGATACACACATGTGCACACATGCACACACAAAGAGGAAAAGCCAGGAAATAGGTAAAAATAATTTACACTAGCGATATAAACAAAAATTTTAGCACTAGGTAAAAGGGTGGCCCTTAGAACTGTTGAAGAGGAAGGAGAAGCAGGATGTTGTAACCACAAATAGATAGACACAAATACTGTCTAGTGTTGAAGAGTTTGGGTGTCAAACCAAACCAATTTAAAATGTTAAATTGGAACACATGGGCAGAATAAAGCAACAGTTAACATAGTTACACTATACAGGGACTCTATAGGGGATTTTGCAAATAAATAACTACCCCTTCTTGAAGGAGATGAGGGTAGCCTACATGCATGGAGGTTATTCAATTTTATCTTCACAGCTACACTGAAAGTAGTTAGACCAGAAGTTCTCAAATGGTCATGACTTGATTTTGGGTGGGTCACAAAAAGCTGGGCAACACCACCTTGGATTCTGGCAGTGAGTGCCACCGTTTTCCAAGCCTGCATCAGTCGTGTATTGGAGAAGCTTTTCTCCCTCAGGGTCTAAAAGAGCAGCATGAGCAGGTGCAAAGGAGCGAGGCAGCTCCTCGCTTTTTTCATTTCTCCAGTGAGCATGGCTTTTTTCCTCGCTTTTTTCATTTCTCCAGTGAGCATGGCTGTGTTGATAGGGCAGAGCACAGCCTGTCTCTTGAATTTCAGGTGGGAAGCTGAAACTGCCCCTCCCCCCCTTGCCTTGGATAGGCTCCTTTGAAAAGCTAATTGCACAAAGTTTGGGAGGGAGGATTCAGAGCTCAGAAAAGGATCTTCCTCCCATAATGAAGGATTCACTTGGTGAAAGTTTTGATGTGCTGCAAAATGCAAAAAGTGTATTTCTTCCTATACAGAAACTAAATCACTGAGACACCCAGGAGAGGGAGGGGTGGGGGAACTGGACTGAGCATGTGGGTAATCAGAGAGAGGGTTAGGAGAGATGGGGTGGGGGGAACGGGTGAGTGGACTGAGCATGTGGATGATCTGTAGGGCTAGGTGAGATGGAAGACTCACGTCTTACAGGTGTGCAGACAAGTCTGGTTTTGCTCTGTCTGTAGGAGGCTTCAGGTTAGTTAGTGCCATGAACACTGATGGGCATATTCAAAATATATCGCCATGTTCAACACTAGCCAGAAGCAAGCACACCCTTTACACACACCTCATTACAAGAAGTATATTGAATTTTGCAGGTGGAGTGCTTGGTAGCAATGGTAGCATGGGACAGAGAATTGGAAAAGCTTCTGTGCTGGAATGTTTTCTTTTGTCATTTGAAGTTTATGGGTTCCTAGGTGAAAACCTGGAGGTGATGTCCCTTCCTGCTTAATGACATCACTTCCAGATATCACTTCTGGGCATGACATCACATCCAGGTTAATGACATCACATCCAGTGGGTCCCGGGCAGATTGTCATCATGAAAAGTGGGTCCTGGTCTAAAACGCCCAAGAATCACTGAGTTAGATCCATTGCTTCAGCTGATCAGTTCTCATCTATGACTGCTGAAGTGCTGAAGGAACAGTAAGAAGGGGATATTTACTTTCAAAATTTTTTATTCATATATGAAATATACATGTACCCATTAAACTAAAAAGTAACATTTATGCACAATACAATGAAACAAAAGTATATAATGCTTCTGAACCCTACAAGATGCTAAACTCTTTCATCCTCAGTTGTCTGAAGCATTTAAAGTGTCCATCTTCTTTTTGTAGCTGTCTAGTATTTCTCTCAAGTTAGCCAATGGTTCTTCAGACATAAATTCATGAAATTCTCTGTCAATCTTGGCGTTCTGTTCAGCCAGGTATTTCTAGATTAGAATTACAACAAGGCAAATTATAGTCTAGTACTGTGTTTAATATTTTGTTTAATTCCTATTTCAGGAAATGTATAGCTACATACAAGTTACCATGTACTAGCAGATTCACTGCAAAGCACAATTTCTCTGTAAATATCTTTCATAAAACGAAGCATGCAGTGATGAAATGTAGAAATGTTTCATGGGAACATATTTTGCTACAACTAAGCATGCAGATGGTGTGCAACTAGAGGAACTGCTTTTGCAAAAGTTAACAGAAAGGAGATTCCATGATTTAAGCAAATTGAATGACTATTTCAGCTTGTTTAGGATGAGTTACCTCTACAGATTCAAGGTGAGTAAATATCAGTTCCAGAAGGTGTTGTAGGTTTTCATCCACTTTCCTACTCTCTTCTGATGTAATTTGCACAACCACTTGGTATCTGGGAAACAAACAGAACTCTTAAGCCAATTGACATGAATTGGGTTTAGGCATATCTAACTCTGTGCTAGATTGTGGACTTTGTTTCTTGAACATTCTTTCAACACAGGCACCTTACAAGTTCTTGAGGAGTTTATAAAGGTACAATTTCAGATGTGTTGACATCATATTTTTTTCCCCTCAATGCATGAGGCGGCATCCCAACTAAACACTTATGCTCTCTGCAAATTGGAAGTTCTCCAGTTGGTATGCCACCCACTGTATCTAGGACAAATGAGTGAGGCCTGTAAAGAAAAACCACACTTAAGTTACATTCTTGCTATTTTCATATTGGCATCCTGTGTACTCTGATGCTACTTAGGAAGCTATATTTGAGGGGCAAAGGACAAATGCTACAATATGATTAAGACGTACAGAGAAACCTTATTTGTGCATTGTAAAGATTATACAGGGCAAATTATTGCCATCACTAGCATAATATACTTCAATCACATTACATTTCCCCCATCTCATCAAATCTAATTAAGGTTACCTAATGATTACATGGTGCCATCTCCTCCCACTTCCAATCTCACTTTTTCTTGAAGCTAGAGGTCTATGACTTTTATTTAGACTGCCCCATTCTAATAGCAATGAGATGTACATGTAACAATGTTTGCTTACATGCACATCCCTCATTACTGTGCCCTTAACTCTCCTTCACTACCTTTTCTTCACAGTGGTTAATTTACCACTGTTGAAATCTAGACATTAAGTAGTTTAGGCAGGTATCTTTATTGTTTATTTGTTGCCACATATAGCATTTATGCTGTACAAATAATGGAATTTACTTGGAAAACAATTATGAGACAGAATGTGTAATTAGTAAGCAAACTCTTAAAAGATTTAGGACGAACACAGCATCATAGCATTCACTTTACCGGCATCGGATTTCATGTAGTTCTTTCATAGCTTCACTGACACCCTCATTGACTCCACTTTCAAGTAAGAATCTATGTTTCTCCATCAGTTCCAGCTCTTTGACACCTTTTTCTTCTTCTTCCTCTGCTTCCTATAACAAACAATTTCACAATCTTTTTATGTGAAAACCTCATGTTCACCATAGATAGGGTATACAACAAAGGTTCCCCAACTCTCAGGAAGAGTTTGGGACCTAGTGTTTGCAGGAGGGGGCTGTGGAATGTTTCTTCCCCATAAAGCAGTGGCTCAAAACTTTAGGAGCCCATGGACCACAAAGACAAAAATAGGAATTGTGGACCACATGTGGCTGTGGCTGTGCTCCATCACAGACTATCAAATAGGATGGAAAATGGATCGCCCACAACCACAGTTGACACTTCAGTGGATGGGCTGTCCATTTTCTTCCCTCTTTGATGGTCCATAGAATATTTCTTGCTCAGTGAGACACTGGAAGTGATCAAAAGTGGTTCCCCCCCCCCCCCGAGACCTAGCAGACCACTTCTTAGGGTCTCACAGGTCAGGTTGGGAACCAGTGTAATAAAGGCTAAAACAGACTCACAGTGCAATCCTATGCATGTCTATTCAGAAGTAAGTCCTGCTGCACACAGTAGGGCTTCATTCCAGGAAGGTGCATTTAGGATTGCAGCATACAATATCAGAAAAATTCAGCCAATCAGAGAAGTGAGCTATTCTCTAATTCCATACATCGCCTATCAAAATGTACATCTGTATATCAATATAATGGATGTTGAAGAGTTGGCCTATTTGTCAGGGCAGGATATGTTTAGAAACTTTTCACCTACCTTGATTTTCTGCTGTGTCACCTCTTCTAGTTTTTGGGCTTCTTCTGTCAGCATTTTCACAGTGTTGTTTTGGTCTGCTTCCATTGTGCTTACCTTAAGGAATGTGCATTCAATTAGAAGGAACAAAAAGAAAGAGGAACAAAGGCTCCTCAGGAAATAGCTAATGCTTCTGAATTCAGACCTGGCTCACCTTTCGAAGTGTATTTTCTAGTCATGGCAAGAAACAAAGTGAACATGCTGGCTAAATGATTTCCAACAAGTTTGAAACACTAAGAACTTTGTGTCAGATTTTGCGTTTAAGAGATCCACCATGATAGTTTTTAAAAAGTCATTTCAGAGTAAAGTTTGGAAATACATAGGTTACATCTATCCAAATCAGAAGTTCAAGTGTAGTAGAAAAGAAGTTTCAATGCCCTGTATAGGGCCCTGACCCTTCCCCATTTTATTTTCATTTAACCCTCACTTTACTAGTTACTTGTACATGAAATCAATGCAGGAAAAAAAAAGCATGTGTACAAGTCTATGTTCAAGTCTCCTCTCTGCTAGCTGAATGGGAAGAGGTGGGTCACTTAGTTCCACAGTAACAGCATGAGTCAATCATGTGAGGCCTAGCTACAGTAAGGTGGCTCTAGGAAGCTTGTGTTTACTTCCAAATGTTTATTACTGGCCCTGTAGGGAATGAATTTTCTTATGTACACATGGTCTAATTTGTGTGAGTTTCCAGGTGGGTGAGGCAAGATCAGTTTGCCAATTGGCGAGTATTTGTATTTTTAAGTTTTATTCCTCCTTTCTCAAAATGACTTAATGTGGCTCACAAATGCAACAACAAAATTACAAGTAGCCATAACAAAAAATTATAGGGGGAGGGAGAGAGAAAGTAAAGATAAGTCTGTGCTTGTTTTGGGGTTTTCCTACTTGCATTTGATACACTGTTGATTTTATTATAATTGTTCTTATATATTTGTTTTTGGATTGTTGTACTGAAGTGTCTGACAGGATAAGATTTTGGAATGAGATTGCTTATGTAAGCATTTGAGCATAGTATTTTTGTGAAAAAATGACAGTATAATCAAAATCAAATTTGAGGGAAGAGTTTTGGTTTGGGAGGAAATATAAATTTAAAAATTTTATGGAATATAAAGTCTGCCTTATGAATATATTCTTTATTGCAGCACATAGAGGAGTGGATCTCTCATTAGGCCAAGATAGTTAGACACTCACCTGTTCTAAAGTATCCTCCAAGGCAATTTTTCTCTTTGTAGCATTAGCAATGTCTTCATTAGTCTTATTTATGAGATGTATAAGGGGAGCCTGCAGTAAAAATACCATTTTTTAAAAAAAATCAAAGGTTGTATGTTCAAAGGTAGTTTTTTTTTTAAGAATGGAGTATTCTTGTTTAGTAAAAGGTTTTTTCAGAAACTGATATAGAAGACATCTTACACCTTGAGGAATTTTGTCCAGCAGGTAACGCTCAAGGGAACCTACTTAAGGTTCCTATATTATAAGCAGTACCCATAGCATGATGCTTGTGGATTTACCCATCTGCTCTCCTGCTTTCCATATTTCCCCCTTACTCTGCAAGACCTTCCCCTCTCATCTCATGCTACTGCAAAGGACCCCCTAAACCTTAGAGGAGCTGGGGGGGGTTCAACAAGGAAGATGGGGTGGGAAAGCTGGATTCTGCAAGTGCAACACTCTGGCTATTACACTATATTTAAAGAGCTTGAGACCATTATGGATATCTAGATATACTATATGGATTTGAGACAAAACTCAAATGGCTAATGTATCAGAGTTTAAGTTACACAAATAGGCACACTTACCTGAATCTGAGTTTTATATTTGACTAGACAATTTCGACCTGAATCAGGATTAAATTTAATCTCAAAATCAGTGCCCCCAGAATTCTCGGTACTTAGAGGAATTAGTTTCAGCTTTCGAGCCAGTTTGTGGTAGTCTGCCAATTGAGCTTCAATCTGTTGAAGAGAAAAGGCACAAGCTTAAAAAATTTACAGCACAATCCAAACTGGCGCTGGAACAAGGCTAGCAGGCCTGCCCCATATCCACCATGAGTTTGGGGCTGCAAGCAGCTCAGCCTACCCTGGGTAGAGTCGCAGTAGCCCCAGTGGATCTACTCGGATCCGATTCACCTAAAGAGGTGGCACAAATCCAAGCAGCCCAGAGCTGTCCCAGGCACACCCTCCTCTGCCAATGGCACTAAAGTGGTTTACGGCACTTTTGTGACACTGGTGGGTCTTGCACTGGCCCATCTCCTTATTTGGACTGCACCCTTAGTAGTTCAAACTGAGTGTAAAGCTCCTCCAAAATGACTTATTTCTCAAGCATTTTAGTGAAGTTGTTGGGACCAGTTCACATTTGAATTTTAGCTCAGAATTTTTACTGGACATGCAGAACACCTTTTCCATATACATCTGCCCAGATAGCCACATTTTATAGAAGTTTCATTTGCATTTCCCCACCCCACCCCCCATGCCTTGCAAATTGTACAGTTTTGTCCTGCATCTTGTTCTGCTTCCTTTTCAAATGACTTGCTAAACACAAGGAGAAAAATGCAGGGCTACTGTCATGCATCACATCCTGGGCTACTCTAAAAGCCTTCAATGTAGGCAAAAAAGGGTTTCCTCATGATCTAGCATTCACCTTTTACCACTAGAATCCAGTCCTGCTAAAGGGAAAAAGGCAGAAGCAACAAAACGTGAACTTGAGGGGAGGGGGCAGAGAAAAATTTTTTGGAAAAGCCTTTTTGAGATTAACATACCGCCTCTTTTCCTTTAGCATATTTTAATTCCTCATTCCACAACTGATGTTGTTCTGCTTCCAGTTCTTTGGTTACTTTATTGACTGCCTGCTGCAACTCATCTCTTTCACAATTCAGTCTTTCAATATCCGCAATGGAGTACTTCTGGTTATCACAAATATGTTTCAGACGAGTGTTCTCCTGTTTCAATGCTTCAATTTCCATGGCTAAGTTTAAGAAAGAATATATTTCAAACTGTTAGGATGACAGAATGAAGAATGGAAAAAGATATAGGCATCTCACTGTGGATAGGTCTCCACCTTGTGGTCTTATCATGTCATGAATATGCATTTATGTGGAAAAAATTTCAAGATGTTTGAAATCCAACCTTTCTAAAAAAATTCTCAAGGAACTTATTGAAAGCTAATTAGCAATATTAATGCCTGGGGTCAGACTTGTGGACTTTCCCTCCAGTGTCTCCTCTGATGGCTTTGATAGCCTGAGCCTTGGCGAGGTCTTGGGGGTCTGTGTCATGCCCACCATCCAGGCCTCAGTCATGCCTCTTCCCTTGGAGGAGCATGAGGCAGTCCACAGGTACCATAGCATGGCTGTGGGAAGGCTGAGACATCAGCAGGCAAGGCCACATTGCTTCTGGCTTCACAAATGCTTCAAGGTCCTATAGCAAGGGAGTGTCAGAGTCTAGTTGTTGCTCTGGAGGAAGGTTGTGGCTTTTCCTGACATGAGGCAGGAAAGGTGCATCCCCAAGGCAGGTCAGGTGCATCCCCAAGCAGGCAAGGAAATGCCTCCCTTCTGTAGGGAAGTGGGTGGGGTAGCCTCTGAGGACTGCAAAGGCCCAGGCTGGGGATAAAAACTGGGCTTGTAATGAGGGTTGGGCAGACTCCCTGGAAGAACAGCAGAAGAGACTGCCAGATGTATTGAGGTGGCAGCCAGACAAGACCCATACCTCCAGAGACGCTCCTTTGTCTCCCCAAAGGATAGAGGACAAGAATGAGAACAACCTCCATCACACCTTTGAGGCCCCGGCTGTTAGCAGCCCCTTCCTGCCAAGGGATATCTCCCCAAGAACAGCCAGCAGGAAGGATAAAGTGTGGTTAAGGGGCAAGAGACCCTATCTGGTGAGCAACTCCTCAAAATTAAAATGGAAAAGAGACAGTGAACATTGAAATTAACTCATGCATTCATAAATGCATGTACATAGGCATTTGTATTCACAAGTCAAGGAAAAAACTGGCCACATAATTTGGTGTTACTAGTACTTTGCATCCTCTATACTTCATATTAAAAAATCTATTTTAGTTGTATAAAAATCATCATGACTAACTGCACATTGCCTTTATCTTTCCCCAGTAATTCAATAACAGCTCCTTTATTTCTATGCAGATCCTATTGAAGCTCTGTAGGACAGAGATTTGCAGAATGAAATTTCTAAAAGGACATGATTATTCTTTTTCATCCAAGAACTACATTTTAACACACAAGCTTTAGAGAATCTGCACTTTGTCCTTACCACCAGCCTCAAGCATGTCAGTAATGCCCTTTGACTTCTGACTGATACTGCTTGAGTGAGACTCCAGGGTGGTCATATAAGCCTTGTATTTCTGACTGTCTGCTTGTAATGATGATTTCAGTTTCCGCAGAGTAACAAGACGATCCTTTTTCATTGAAAAACAGAGGGTAGGAAGAAGATTGCCATTTAGTTAACATACTGCAATAAGATCAATTTTTTTAACCAAATGAGATAGAAGAAGTTTAACATAGCCTTAATATTCTTCCCAAACCAATGTAGCTATTTACTAACTGGTTCACTTTCTCTCTCCTTCTCACGTCTTGCAATCTCTTCATTCAGCCTTTTTTCTTCTGCTTCTTGAGCATATATGCGTTTTTCATCTATGTTAAATAGATCCTCTGAAAGAAAATAAATAAAATCAGAATAACTCTTTAGTTACTCATCACATCAGTGATACCAAATAGCAAGGAGCAGGGTAAAATAATACTTTAGGAACCAAGTCTAGTGTTTTCTCAGTTGCCACAAGCCACCTCATGGAACCAGTGGGATATTTTAAAATACAACAGGTATACATAAGAAATCGTATCACTTATATCAAGTTAACTAATTGAGAAATACACTAACCTAACTACAGGTTGAGACTAATTATTCGCGTGGGTTCCATTCCAAGCATTCACATGGATGGCAAAAAATGCACTATAGCAAATCAATTTAAAAAACAAAGTTTCTTTGCTCTAGTGATTTAAAAATAGCCTTGCTGACCTTTGTAATGTAAGATAAGAGTCAATAAGAAGACAATCCATCAATCGGTCATCCTCCAAAAGCTTACAAAGGCGCTTCACTCAGCCCCTGTCTTCACCAGTGCAAAATTATCACCTTTCTTTCATGTGCTCAGGGGGAAGGGAGGGGTCCACTGGAGAGAGAAGGACTGATGGATTGTCAGCCAGCTGCCCCCCCCCTCATTAAGGAGGCTATTGTTAATTGGTGATGAGTCAAATCCATGGATAAACAATCCATGTATAAATAGACTGGCCCTGTATACTTTCTGTGGGATACTCCACTTTAGTCAAAGGGAGCTAGGCAAAACAAGATGGTTTCAGCTATATCAGCATACTGTAGGTCAAGGTCAGTGGTTCTCACATATTTAGCACGCCCCCCCCCCCCCGGGACAGAATGAGAATCTGTCGGGACCCACCAGAAGTGATGTCATGACCGGAAGTGACATCATCAAGCAGGAAAATTTTTAGCTATCCTAGGCTGCAATCCTACCCACACTTACCCAGGAGTAAGTTTCCTTTACTATCATTGTTAAAGAATATACATAGTAGTTTGTTAAAAGTACAGGTCTATAACATTTCCCCAAATGCAGTCAGCCTTCATGGTAGCATCAAGTCTAATATATTAAAAATTAAATACTGAAATGAATGGGGACCCACCTGAAATTGTCTCACGACCCACCTAGTGGGCCCCAACCCACAGTCTGAGAAACACTGCTTTAGGTAATTAGACAAACTCATTCACTTTGGTATAAACAAATATTCTACTCAGCAAGCTACAGAAGAGAAGACATTCTACTAGATTTAAAAACTACTTACTTTGTTTTGACTGTACTTCAGCATCAAATTCTTCAAATGTATCTCCACCCTTCATAAAGTGGTCATAACATTTTATAGTGTAGTCTAAAAAAGGCTGACAAAATTATACAAGTCATCTTGAATCCACACAAGACTTTTTTAAAAATAGAAACAGATTAACACTATGCTACATACAAAATTATGCATGGGAAGGATAAAGTGGATAGAGAGATGCTCTTTACACTCTCACATAACACCAGAACCAGGGGACATCCACTAAAATTGAGTGTTGGGAGGGTTAGGACAGACAAAAGAAAATATTTCTTTACTCAGCGTGTGGTCAGTCTGTGGAACTCCTTGCCGCAAGATGTGGTGATGGCATCTGGCCTGGATGCCTTTAAAAGGGGATTGGACAAGTTTCTGGAGGAAAAATCCATTATGGGTTATAAGCCATGATGTGTATGTGCAACCTCCTGATTTTAGAAATGATCTATGTCAGAATGCCAGATGCAAGGGAGGGCACCAGGATGAGGTCTCTTGTTATCTGGTGTGCTCCCTGGGGCATTTGGTGGGCCGCTGTGAGATACAGGAAGCTGGACTAGATGGGCCTATGGCCTGATCCAGTGGGGCTGTTCTTATGTACAGGTCAAACTAGGTATATATTGGTTGTTCCTTGCTATCCATGTAGATAAAAACATATCTGTCCATGTAGATAAAAACGTTCCTTGCTATCCCCAGTAGAGAAAAACATCAGTGGATACCAAATCAGTGGAAAAATAGCTTTAAAGACCCACTTCCAGGTTTCTTGCTCCTCCATTGTTGCCCCAGAATGCATTGGTATAGACACTATACCACATTCAGCCACTAGATGGGGTGAATAATGGAATCTAATGGAATGAAATTATAGCATGAAGGTAGGAAATTGAATTCCGGTGCTTTTCCCTTGATACAAGTCATTTAAAGGTGGACCTTGGTATCAGTGGTGAGTCAAATCAGTGGATACAGAGGTCCCACCTGTATCAAAGTGGTGTTTTATGAACCACGGTTCCCTCTCATTTTCATTGTAAGTACATTTTACAGAACCAGCCAAATTTGTTGAATTTTGAACAAATATGAAAATGTCAAAATGATTTTGTATTTTGAAAGTCTACTGTATTCTGAACTCTGTGTTGGGCTGGCAAAATAACCTGTGCAGACTTGAGAAGCCCCATTGTGGGGCTTGGGGCTTTCCCCAGCAGGGGGGAAAGGAGACTTCTGCTCCCTTCTCCAAGTAGACCTATGGTTGCTTCCCAATGCCTGCTGGATACAGCAGCAGCTCCTTGGCGCTGCTGCTTCAGGATTGGGCTGTTAGTGTGAGTTACTTTTGAGCCAATATAAGACAGCACTGTAAGAATGCAATTCTATGCAAAGAGTAAGATACAATGGATACAATCAGACTTATTCCAAAGTAGGCATGCTTATAGGATTGATCTCAAGAGAACTAAGCAGGGGAAGTTAAAGCAAAGATACTATAGAGTGTGAACACAGAATTGAGAGAGTTTGGAAGTTGTGTCCATCAGGCTAGCTTTGCAAAGTGATAGACTGAAGGGATTCAAGAAGGAAGTTAATGGCTTCTAGGTGAATACAGGACATTTGACAGGTGTGGATAGACTTTTTAAAAAAGGTTTATTCTATGTGTATACAGCAACTACTTTAATTCCTAATATACAAAATGAAAGCTTTGCACAGATAATTAAAGTTTGCATACAGTTTAAGATATTAGACTACAAGGATATCATTTTACTTCATTTATATTCAACTCTTTGTTAGCCTCAAGAAAGTACCTTAGATACTCAGGTATAGCAAGTGAAATTTTTGCCAAGTAATCAAGCTCCAGTTATCACTTCGCCTTATCTCTGGGTCAGAGGGCAGAGCCTTTCAACTCTGAACAGTTCAGTTTCTCAGCTGAGCTGTTGCTCAGCTCAGGCAGGCACCTTGTTAGTTGCTATAGTTACTTTCCAGGGACATTCCAGCCAAAGTTAACCTTTTAATCTCCTTCCTTCTGGTGCAGCCTGGTTCTGCTTTGCAAATGCTTGCAAAGCAGGTCTGTTTTTTGAAACACCAGGATGGGACCCTCCTTCCCAGGCTACAATTCAGTGCACCATTACTTAAGAATAACACCCATGGAAAGTAGTGGGTCTACTTCCAAGTAAAAAGGGTTGCAAATATATACAGGTGCATTTGTCTGCTGTGAATTGAATTGCACACTCTCAGTTATGTGTTATGAGTTGTATGTTTTATGTAGAGCTTCTGGCTTAACACACCAGATACCTTAAAGGTATCTTTGATTCATGGTTCTCCTCATGTCCACCTTAAAGGTGAATTTGATTCATGGATCTCCTGCAGTGGTTCCCAACCTTGCATATCCCTTGGCAGCCCATTTCCATAAATTGTACCCTTCATATTAGCAAAATGTTTGTAATTAATACAAGCCTTCATCTCCTCTATATGAAAGTCCAAACTTCATGTATTCATCACATATTTTCTCTTTTCATCTGTTTGAAGAACAGAACAGAAGACTCTGCCTTTGCACTGTTTTGCACCAGAAGTGTGCTGAGAAATTCTGGGTGATTGATCACTTTTCATACTATCTTTCAGCTTTTTACTGTGCTGGTTTTCAATCAGTGGTTCATAGATGAATTGATGACCAAAAACTAGCTGTTTGTGGGGCTTTCACAGCCAACTAACTACCTCCCTTCCTGCCTTGCTGGTCCTTGCAAGGCATTCCTGCCTTGGAATGGCAGGAAGCACAGCCTGCCTTTTTCTGCCATTATTTCATTCTTTTTCAATTACCCCTAAAGGTCCTATTCAGTGTCCCTGGGAGTATGTGAATACCAGGTTGGGAACCACTGTTTCACTGGTATGTCGTTTACAGTGCACTTACTCTGATAGTGTTTACAAAAAAAGTGGTGAAGACCAGAATTTTAAAAAGAATAAAAATGTATCTTATGATCTCTTACTATGTTTTTAATAAATTAGAGACTACAGTTCTAAGGTAACAATTAGTGGTAGGTTATTTTTCAGGATCTGGCCTTGGGTAAAAACAGACAAAACTATAGTCAGAAACCCCCCTAAGTTTAACCCCTGACTTATCCAAGGGTCATAGAAAATTCCATGATTGTTGGCTCAAAACCTGCCCTCGACTTATCTGTGGAGTCGACTTATAGGTGAGTGTCTGCGTTAACAAAGAATATGGGCTTTAAAAATCTAGAACAAAGCTTTTTGGGGATAGATCTCAACAACAGTTGAAGTCTCATAGCATAATCTGTTCTACTTTTGCAATTTAGGGAAACATTGTTAAGATACCTTATTATGTACAATTTCATCTTCAGTCTCTCCTCCCAAGGTCTGCCCTTCATCAAATAATGGTGGGTTCTCCTTCAAAGTAGAATACAACTGGATAGGACAAAAATGATCAGATAAACATGCACAAATTAGTAATATCTCACGGAATGATGCCGTATTAAGATACTGGTTAGTTCCATAACAGACTACTGCATTGTAACAAAAAATGAAGATAGAAAGTAGTTTCCTTAAGAGAAAGAAAGGTATACAAGTTCACTGAACAACAAACAAATTAGGTGTTTAAAGTTCTTGTCAATATCAGATTTGCCACATTAGATGCTGCAAGTGCAGCAATAGTACATATGCTTACATATTTTCTATTACTGAACACTTGAGATGTGACCATGCCTGGTTTGGATTTTTATGTCCAGAAATATGAGAAAGATGAACCTTGAAGGACTCCAATTCAGCCACTGCTATTGCCTGGGGAAATTAACTGGGTCATTAACACAAGAGTCCCATTGGGTCATTAACACAAGGCCTTTTAAAGGGCTGGTTGGGGCTTCCATTGCCAGAAGTATTGCAAAATATCACAAAGGCCATCTGATTAGTGACAGAGAGTGTTATTATGAGAAAAAGAAAGCCCTGAATGGAAGTAACTCAGGTCCAAACAAAGCCACCCACTTTTACCATTTGGATGCACTTTTGCAGGAACAAGAAACTACCATCCCCAAACAGTAGCTCAGCACTTCCCAACTTGGCTTGCAACACCCTCAAAACCCGGAAGGAAGTGATGATGAAGTGAAATGCGTCACGCACTGACATCAGACACTTAACTTTCGAGTTCAGAAGGGTGTTCAAAATAGCGGTAAGAGGATGAGGTCAGGTTTTCCTCCCTGCCAGGCAGCAGGCAGCCTCCAGTGCCCTGGCAAGTGCCTTGCGACGCCCCAGGATGTCATGACGCACACTTTGGGGACCACTGCAGTAGCTGTATCCCAAATTTCTAACCACAAAGTCACCTCCAGCAAGACCTGTTAGCCTGCTTTTAAAGGCAATATATTCAAGGCAATACAAGGCAATGTACTATAAATACATTTTTTTCATATTTCACAACATGTTTGCTAACAATAATAGTGATGTTGAACTTGAGAACAAGACTACTTAATAGAACCCTGGAAACTAACCTGTTCTTGAGTAGAGGAACTTCTGTATGGCTTGAATATTGTTGCTTTAGCCAAATCTTTTCAAGGTAATGCTATACATTTTTCAACCATTGACAAAGCAGTTTAGAATTTAAGCTGCTAAGAATCTGACTGAAGAACCCACTAAATAAATTTTGATTCCAAAATTATACATATCCCAAGTTTAACCCACAGATATAAAATGTGCTTAAATTGTGTCCATTTACATTTTTTAAAAGATGAAAGTTGAATGCAAATCCAACACCTGCTAATTGGGCAAAGAGACACTTTTCAAAATGGTGTCCTCTTATATTTAGCAGGAGGAGAGCAACTGTCTCTCTTAACCCCAGCATGGCTTTTCCAGCGTCTGTTTACTGGTGTCACAGTCTACATCTTTTTTAGATTGTGAGCCCTTTGGGAACAGGACACCATTTATTGATTTGTTTTACCACATAAACTGCTTTGTGAGCTATTCCTGTTGAAAAAGGTGTATATAAATAATCATCATCATAATAACATTTACAAAAAGGAAATTGAAAATATTCTGACAGTTTTATTTATGATACCTTGAAACAATCTATCAACCAGACCAAAGCTGCTACAATCTGAGGCCATGTATGTGGTGCTCCCACTGTGTACATAGAGCTTTTTGACAATGCAAATGGATACCTACAGAAAAATACAGAAATTGAAATAATTGTAAGAAACATTTTAATTTAAACAATCAGAGGAGTCATTACAAAGTTCTATACAACATCTGAAAATTCAAAGAGAGGCATTTGTTTATGCAAACTGATCACACATAGTGGCATGAGAGTGCCAGTGCAGAAAGATATAATTTGGTTGGCTGCCAAGATCAAGCTGAAGTCTGATCTCTCTTCTTCTCCCTTCTAAATTTGGCCACCTAGTTTATAGATATACTCTTGTGCAATGGTAGGTGAGGACAAGCCATTTGTAACAATTTTTTGGGGGTGGTGGTAAAGATTGACAAAAAGGTGCATGTTTAGGCTCATATAACGTGTATTAGAATTCCCTAGACTCAAACAATTAACAGAAAGTACTAGTAAGTTTTTTTACATACTTGAAGAATGAATGACATTTCTAGTCTGATTATAGGTACCAAACTAGTAGACTATACAGTAGCAGTTCTATCTGGGATCTATGTGCTCTTAGATATTTGTCATGTTTAAGTGTACTTGATGAATAATGGAAGATTCTTTCCCTTGCATCCAACCTCTTGTATGTCTAGTGTGTTTCCTTTAGAATTCTGAGCCTTCAGGACGTAGACCTGTCTTTTCACTCTATATAAATCATATACATATACAAATACTGCTACATAAAATATAAGAATCTTTAATGATTATGGCTGCAATCTAAACACACTCACTAGTGAGCAAGCCCCACAATAGGACTTCCTTATATTTTTTACAAAGCATGTCTGAGTAGATATGCTTACGACTGCACTGTAGGTTTAATATTTGATTTTGTGGCCTGAGAACTGGGACACAATTAGAAGACTTGTACAAACGTAATTGATCAAGGGAAAAAATTTCTTATTCAGAAATAATCCCAATTATAATTAAGTGCTTGCTAAGCCCTGGAATCTCATTTTGCCTAAGTAGTCTTGTTTCCAAGATATAATTGGACACAATAGTTCAACATTTTCAAAGATGTAGTTTGAAGCAGTTAGTGTATACTGCATAAAATAGCTTTTGGATATTTCTTTCTTGCTTACAAAAAAGTATAAGAATTCTGGTACATACCCAAGCTCTTTAAAAATTCTTGGGATTTCTTCTTCAAACTTAGAGCTAGGAAGTTCATAAGAGTGGCAAAAGAGCCCATAAATAAAACTGAAGATTTTCACAAAGTCCCTAACTGATGGAGTCTGGAGTGACTTCACAGAAACAGGACCATATCCATAGGTTATAAGAAACTGAAAACAGAGAGAAATATAGCATACATGGTTGATTTCTTGCCAGACTGAGAAGCATGAAGCTATGCATGATCAAAATTAGGTGCTTCATCCAAATAAAATATTTGGGCAGCCAAATCCTAACCTGCACTGGCACAGTCAAGTTGCAGTATCCAGCACAGGTTAGAAGGCAGTTGGAGATCTCCTTAAAGTAAAGGGGATATATTTGTAGCCCTTACTTGAATGCAGGTATTTTACAAACATCACCTACATCACAGAGTTGCCGGATGCATTGCTGGACAAATGCTTTGTCATGAAGTGGTCTAGGCTCCTTGATCTTCTCCACACCCCCAAATGCACCATATTGGCTATTTCGTAAACTTCCAGGTCCACTAGTTCTAAAGTCAAAGCAGTGAGATTTTATGACTGTTAGCATTCTTAAATAACTATTTATGGGAACAAAATGATTTTGACAGGAAAACAAGAATTTCTTATAACCAAACAACAGCCAACAGGTCAATGTACTTCATCAGAACATTTGTCAGCGGAAAATGGAATGCTAGGTAAATAGTATCTGGTGCCCTTTAATTCTCTTTTGGCATTCAAGCACTGCTGTGTCCCAATGTTCTGCAGCACCAAGAGATAATTTTAAGAAAGCAGCAAGAAAGAGGCAGATGGTGATGAAAGTCTAGTGTTCACATCACTCTTGTGAAAGGAACTAGAGGGAAGAAAAGTGCAAGGCTGTCACTACCATTTCCTCCAGTTGAAACAGTGAGGAAGTCCTGGATTTTTGCTGCCTCCTCCTACCAAAGTGCCCAGTGCTTTCCCCCTCCCATTCCAGTGAGAGGAAGAGAAGGGGTAATGTTGGACAGCTGAGGCACACAGTGCTCTCAGTTTCATCCATCTCCTCTACTACAGTGGAAATGCTGCGTGCTACAGCAACTCAAATACTGTAACTTCTTTCCTAGGTTATTAGACTAGATAGGTCTAATAGGTCTGGTTTGATCCAGAAGGGCCGTTCTTATAGCATGATGCTCTTCACCCAATTTGAAAAAAGCCAAACATCGTTTTCCAAGATAAGAAGTCTACGGATGCCTTCATGGCATTCCCATCCAGCAGCTATTTATAGGAAAGGAAGGATAGCGCTCCACTCTTCCAGATTGGAAGCAACACTACAGTTACACAGCCTACTCTTCTAAGTGGCATTCTTAAATTCCCCCATGTTCATTTTCTTCTAGCTACTCTGCCACCTGAAGGCTATTCTAGCACCATGGTCATTGTACGACTTTAACATATGGTCTGTCACATTACCTTTTCCCAAAGAAGCTCGTTTTTCTTTCTGATGTTCCTGGTGCATACTTTCCCACACTCAGCTTTCCAAAGGCTGTCTTGTCTTGTCTTCAAATGAAAATAATGGTTTGGTATAAAAATCATTGTTAGCTATCATTTATTGTAATTTATTTAAGGCTATATGCTACTTTCCATCTTATGGCCCCAAGGCAGCTTCAAATGTAACTTAAAATAATAAGATATGACAGTACAGATAAACAAAACCAAGCCAAAAGAACAGATCAGTCTCTATAAAAATCAACATAGTACAGCAAGCACCTCAAATCAATGTACTATATCCTAAAAGCCTGGTACATAAGAACATAAGAACAGCCCCACTGGATCAGGCCATAGGCCCATCTAGTCCAGCTTCCTGTATCTCACAGCGGCCCACCAAATGCCCCAGGGAGCACACCAGATAACAAGAGACCTCATCCTGGTGCCCTCCCCTACATCTGGCATTCTGACTTAACCCATTCCTATAATCAGGAGGTTGCGCATACACATCATGGCTTGTACCCCATAATGGATTTTTCCTCCAGAAACTCGTCCAATCCCCTTTTAAAGGCGTCTAGGCTAGACGCCAGCACCACATCCTGTGGCAAGGAGTTCCACAGACCGACCACGCGCTGAGTAAAGAAATATTTTCTTTTGTCTGTCCTAACCCGCCCAACACTCAATTTTAGTGGATGTCCCCTGGTTCTGGTATTATGTGAGAGTGTAAAGAGCATCTCCCTATCCACTCTGTCCATCCCCTGCATAATTTTGTATGTCTCAATCATGTCCCCCCTCAAGCGTCTCTTTTCTAGGCTGAAGAGGCCCAAACGCCGTAGCCTTTCCTCATAAGGAAGGTGCCCCAGCCCCGTAATCATCTTAGTCGCTCTCTTTTGCACCTTTTCCATTTCCACTATGTCTTTTTTGAGATGCGGCGACCAGAACTGGACACAATACTCCAGGTGTGGCCTTACCATCGATTTGTACAACGGCATTATAATACTAACCGTTTTGTTCTCAATACCCTTCCTAATTATCCCAAGCATAGAATTGGCCTTCTTCACTGCCACCGCACATTGGGTCGACACTTTCATTGACCTGTCCACCACCACCCCAAGATCTCTCTCCTGATCTGTCACAGACAGCTGACACAAGTAGTGGTGAAACAAGTAGGATTTTAATAGATGCCTAATTAAATATAGTTTTATAAAACAGTTGAAAACCAACCATCTGGAAAGAGATGGGGCACTAGGGACTTCTGAGGTGGGGGAGGGAGTTCCAGAGCTAATGATACCACCAAGAAGGTCATCGCCTTTGTGCATACCAACCAGTAAGCCACCTGGGGCCCACAACATCTTGGACTTTTAAAGATCACAACCAGGGCTTTCAGCTGCATCTGGAAACAAACTGCACCTATTCAATCCCACCATTTCTGCAAAGCCTTCGATCCACCACCACCCCAACTATACTGTAAGTAATGTTAATTAAGTGTAGGTGATAAATATTAACCCTCAGTCTCTTACTTTCTCTCAGCACCCACTTCTCTTCCCATTATCTCCCTTGTGGTTCTTTTAAATTGTGAGCCTACAGGACAGGCACCCACCTTTATGCAAAGCTCCATGTACAGAAATGGTGCTAAACAATCATGCAATGATAATTCAGTACTACTATTTGGGAGCCAACCACTCACTTCTGAGTGGAGCGAAGCAAATGAAGGGATAAACGAAACCCTCTACAACAGGAACTACCTGTCTTGACTTACGGTTGTGGGGTATGAAGTCCCATCTTGTTGGTATCCTGTATCCTGAGAGGTTGGATGGACTGCCGGCAACTGATGCGGCTAGTGCTTGAACTGCGCCTCATTGCTGTAGAACTGCAACGCAAAGAGAAAGAGTTGCCTTTAGTCATAACTGGTGAGCAACAGGATCAGTGGGTGGGTGGGAGTGTCTGAGCAAGCGGACCCTGGCAGTTCCCAGCCCCTGCAGACCCAGAAGCTGTCAAAGAGCTAGGAAAACAGTCTCCAATGCCAGGCAAGCTCCCTCCCTCCCCAACAGCAAGTAATGAAGCCCAATGAAAGGAAGGGAAGCCTTCAGTCAAGCAAGCAGGAGACAGAAGTCACCACACCAGGAACCCCACTTGGGATTAGGCAGTGTGCCAATGGAATTGATGCAATAAGCCTATCCAAACTTTCCTGGGAGTAAGTCCTATTGACTATAATGGGACTTAATTCTGAGTAGACATATTGGGCTGAGAGGGGTGCTGTGTGGAGGAGCAGGGGGGAGGAATTGCTTTCATTCAGAGGAAAAAAGGGGAGGTAAAGAGACCAATGCTATGCATGTCTACTCAGAAGTAAATCCCATTATAGTCAATGAGGCTTACTCTCAGGAAAGTGTGGATGGGATTGCAGCCCCAGAGCCCAGTCCTCTGCCTGTCTACTCAGAAGTAAGTCCCATTAGAGTCACTGGGGCTTACTCCCAGGTAAGCGTGGACAGGACTGCAGCCAGAGTCAGTGCCCTCCCGCCCCGGGGGCAAAATGACAGCAGGCGGCGGCGTCCGAGCTGGGCCGCCAGGAAGAACGTCCGTGCCCCACAAGCTGCGCCTTAGCGGGGACTACGAGCAGCTCTCGGGCCCGCACGAGCCGCCGCCCTGCAGCACCTCCGTCGCCTCCCCAACGACGGTGCCTGAGGAGAGGCAGCTGCTCAGCTCACAGCGCGCGCCCCCTTCTCCGCCGCCAGCTTTCAAAATCGCCCGCCAGCCTACGTCAACGGTGACGTTTCTGAAAGCCTTGACGGGCGTGAAGAACGCGCGTGCGTCACTTCCTCTCAGGAAGTTGAACGCCATTGGCCGGTGCCTAGGAACCGTTTCTCATCTCTGCGGCGCGCCAGCAGGCAAGTCGATCCTCGTCTCTATGGTTCAGTCGGTTCGATGCTCCCGAGTCGCGGGGGGCGGGAGGCTAGTCGCTCGAGGCACGTGTTGTGGCGGCGCACGGGCCTCACCAGGGCTGCGTCCCTGTAAGCGAGGCGCCTCCTGGGCCGGAGTGCGGCCTAGTCCAGCTTCCTGTGTCTCCCAGGCGCCTCGGGGGGCGCCCAAGTCAGCCTACCTCTGAACTCAGGGGGCTGCACAGATCCCTCCTCCATCAGTCTGCCCTGCCCCCTTTGAGAGGCACCCAGGCCGTCACCACACAAGGTTGGCCACCCCATCTTAGAATATGTGTTCGGAGTGATAGTACCTGGCTGTTTATCCAGTGTGCAAAAAGAATTAGCCCTCAGACTTGAATGCTTTTTCACCACAGGTATTTTGCAAGGTCAGTGAGGTATCCCTTTCTGATAATATGGGATCTTCTGATTTGCTAGGTACTCCAAACTGAGAGGCGTGAATGAGGTGTTTGTGAGCTAGAGACCCTCTTCCAATTTCTTCTAAGTAGAATGCGGAGTAATATCTGAACTGCACTTTAAATACAAGAGATGGGCAGCCCAATCCTGAGCTGCCCGCGGCACCCAGGCTCGGCAGCACCGAGAACGGCTGCTGCCAGATCCTGCACGCCCCAGGCTACCACGGACGGTGCCTCGGGAGAAGGGGACTTTTGTCCCCTTCCCCCGGGTAACGTAAGCAGTCCTGCAGTGGGGCTACTCACAAAAGGTCACTGGTAAGGTAAAGGCGTTTGTGTATGGTGCAGAGCCATCCGCAAGCGCCTTGGATCCTGTGAAGCGGAGCTCCGTGGACCCACCTCCCTCCCTCCCCCGGCACGCCTCCAGCCCACCCTCCTCCCGGTGTCACGCCTCCCCCCCTCCGCCTCCTGCAGGCCTTCCCCCTTCTGGGAACACCTCCTCCCCGCCCCAGTCCCCATCCCCCACACATTTGCAGCAGTGCTCAGTGGCACAAAGCTGTGCCGCCGAGCGCAGGATTGGGCTCTTAGATAATAGGGTTCCTGCTGTTTAAACTAAGAAGAATAAAATGTGTACTTCTGCTGCATATGATTGGATAGTTCCAATTGATATCCAATGATAGTTCCATCGAAGTCTTGGAAGGAAATTAAAAGAAACAGTTTTGAATGATCAAACATCATATACTTCAGAGATTATTTTTCTGAACGCTAATAAGTCAAAATGTTAATAAGCTGAAATAAGGCTATAAGGATTGCTTCTTTTGTTTTCAGGGAAATAATGATTTTTAACCAATTATTTGATCCAGTCAAAGACTAATGCCTTGAAAACTCAAGAAGAGCAGACATGTCTATTGTGGTTTGTCTACCAGCTGGGTGGCTGTTGGACCATCTCTCCTTCATAAACAAGTCTGGCTACCAGTTGTGCCACCCCCATGACGACTCTGTTGGGGTCTTTTGTGATGATACTGCTACTGCTTCCTCAGATATGGAACCTGCTGTGTCTGCTACCCCAGGAACAGCAAGTTCTTACAGATCAAGTACTGTTTCTGATTTCAAAGATGCAGGAAAGAAAACAGGTGAAACAATAAAGGAAACTTACATATTTTGGGAAGAGTTTTTTAATGTGTTAAAGCCCCATATAACTGCATACTCTCAAGTAGAATCTCAGCAAAGGAATTCTGGACTTGGTCGAGAAGATGCTGGATCGGAACAGCACGAGGGAGCCCAGAATGGCAACTCTTACTCTGCAGCAAATGCCAAGAAGGTATAGCATAAAGAGACTTCTGATTACCAAGGTACTCTGCAACCAAATTTAGTTTAGAATTGTTTCAAAAAGACCATAGATCTCTTACTCATTGATGAAATAAATCATTGTATACTCTTCCTGGAGCCAACTTAAGTAGCCAGCTTGATGTAATCCTGGGCTTTGAATCTTCTGCAGAAGTGCAAGTAACCAGTGTGCTTCTCTATAATATGGTTACAAAAACCTACAAGGCTGCAACCCTAAACATACTTACCTGGCAGTTCCATTGAACAGAGTGGGACTTACTTCTAAGTAGACATGCATAGGGTTGCCCTGGAGAATTATTACAACATCTGTAAGCAGAGGAAAATCTGAGGATAGCACACAAGTTCCTGCAAGCAGAATTTTCTTACTTTTGTAGGCCAGGGTTGCTTAAGGTATACATTCTTTCTGAAATAGTAATGGTTCTGTTACTTCTGTGCCATCTTTAATAGTTACTAGTTCTACTAAGTACTATAAAAGAAATACATGCCTTCATTTTAGATCTGCCCCACTAATGGGCTAAAAAGGCACCCTTTAAGTTGTGGTTCTCTTATACTTAGCAGAAGGAGAGGAACTGCCCCTTGCTGAACCTATTCTCCATGACTCCATCTAGTTCTAGAACTATGTAAATTAGTGGTGAATTACTGAATCCTGTCTGAGGGCCAAATCCTATCCAACTTTCCAGCCCTGGTATAGCCATGCCAGTGGGGTATGCACTGCAACCTGTGAAGGGCAGGTTGTTACGGAGCCCTCCACAAGGTAAGGGAACTTTTGTTTCCTTGCCTCGGGGCTACATTGCAGCTGCACCAGCACTGGAAAGTTGAATAGGATTGGGCCCCAAGTTAATTCTGTAAGGGCACAATCCTAACTGGCACATAGGCCGGCATAAGTCCCCCGGGAGGGTTGCAAACATGCTGTAAAGCACATTTGTGCCTCTGTGGGAGGAAGCTGCGTTGGCACATGTAGATGCACCAATGTGCGGAGGCTGGCAGAAGCCTCTGCGGCGGCTTCCTCGCCGCCGCTTGTGTCAGCGCACCCGTGCAGACACAAGCAGCAACGGTAGGCGTGGGGGGTGGGAAAGAGACAGGAGGGGGGTGTTTCTGGGTGGGGGGAAGGCGGGTGATGGGCAGCCCCGGGGGTGGGCATGTGGAGAGCCAGGGGCGGGGCTGGGACCCAGCAGTTATGCCAGATCCCAACCCCTGTCCCCAGAGAGAACAGAGTGGCTTCCAGCCACTCCACTCTCCTCAGACTTGCGCCACCTCCAGAGGTGGCGCAGGTCCAAGGAGACCCATTGGAGCGAGCAGCTGTTACCCTGGGGTAAGGGAAAGAGCTTCCCCTTGCCCCTGGCTGAGCTGCTGCAGCCAACACACCTGTGTTGGATGTAGTGCAAAGCTCCTGGCTTGCTCCAGTGCAGGTTTGGATTGCACCCTAAGTTAACTATGTCTTCTGCCAAAAGGTATTTCTTTTTAAACTTACTGCTTATCAATGTCATTAGGTAACCGCAAGATAAAATTAAAGAGTGGAAGAGAAATCTTGGTACCATTTTCCTCCTAAAGGTATGCCCCTCTTTAGAACATTTAGGGTGCAATCCTAAGCAAATTTCCAGCACTGACATAGCTGTGCCAATTTTGCATGTATTGTATCCTGCAGTGGGGTGGCAGTCAAGGAGGCCTCCTCAAGGTAAGGGCATGTCTGTTCCCTTACCTTGGGTCTACACTGCAGCTAGGTCAGTGCTGGAAAGTTGGTTAGGATTATGCCCTTATTTTCTTATTTTTAGCTGTCATGGCTACTGACATTTATTTTTGCCTTCCATGGTAAAAAAAATAGCAAACCCAAAATAGCTTACAATAGTAAATTAGCATGGGCTTATATGGGAATTGAACTCAGGATCTTTCATACCCAAGATGAAAATTATGATCCTGATCCAACAGGCCTGACCTCAGTCGTTCTGAGGACGCACCATGGCACAGATTTAAACTAAGGGCACTGTGGTGCCTCTCAGTACTAACTACCATGTTGGCTGCAGCTGGTGAGTAGGTAGTGCTGGTATTGGTAGGGATCCATCAGTTGCCTGACCATATAATTCCTCCTATTGATGTCATCTGAGTATGTGGCCCAGCTTCACAGAAGCAGCTCCCATTCGAATAGGAAATGTAGGTGACAGAGCTTTTGGTTATCTCTTTTTCTCCTGTTTTGGAATGCAAATTCATCACAGAATTGACTTGTAGCCTACAGTTTAAGTCACTGAATGCTGTGTTGTTTGCATTTAATAGCAGCACTACTTACATTTATGCATGTTGTTGACTTTAGAAACGAAAAAGAAGAAGTGAACTCAACCATGGCGAACGTGCTGCATTAGAATATCATTTAAAGGTAAGTTTGAAAAAGAATCATGATGGGGAATTGTTTATTAAGAATTACACTTCCATTACTGCAAAATTTATACCTGCACATTTATTGTGTGCAAAAGGCTCTGTGTACCAAGAAAAGTTTAATGAGCATATTTCTCACATAAAATGATTAATTCTGCAAGCTGGCTAACTTGAGAGACCAAGAATCTGGTCATATCTCCTTCTCATTTCAGAGCCCAGTGCTGAGGTCCGTGGCACGGCCCCACGCAGAGGACCTCAGTCGCAAACGTGCCATAAAGCACGTTTGCAGGGCTTACCACCGGGCTCCTGCCGGAGCTAGCCCAGCTCCAGCCGGTGCTGGGCTAGCATGAGGCGGTTGCCCGGGTTCCGCAGTCTCCTGGACTGCTGGGCTGCAGAATGGGAGGCGGGGGCATAGCCGGAGGCATTCCTGGGAGGGGTAAGGTGGGTGGGAGGCGTGTCGGGGGAAGGGGAGAGGCAGATCTGCAGAACCAAGCTCTGCAGGATCCAAGGCACTCGGGCAGGGCTGCTCGCCCTACACGAGCGCCTTTACTTTAGCACTGACCTTTTGGTCACCGCTAAAGTGAGTAGCCCCATTGCGGGGCTGCTTCCCTTACTAGGGAGAAGGGGAGGAATTCAGCAAACACTCCTTGGGTTTTTTAAAGCAATCCCCTCTGTTGCTACCACACCTGCCCCTGTGTGTATGTGTGAGAGAGAGAGCAAGAGCAAGAGAGTGAGCTCCACCTTGCTGCATGTGATCTGGCTGCAGAGGTTTTTCACCCCCTCTTCCCTTCTTCAGCCTCTTTGCTGGCTCCAGGAATGTTACTGTTCCTTGCAAGGGGAATCTCTTCCAGGGCTCCAGGGCTATTTCCCTGCCTGGGTGAGGCAGAGCCTTTTTGTAGTGTTTTGGGCTGCCTGGAATCAGTGAGTGAGCGCAGGGCAAAGGAGCGCAGATGCCAGCACAGGGCAAAGGTGTGTGTGACTTTCAGTGCCCCCACCCCATTGAGTTGAGAGAAATCCGCAGATAAAAAATCAGTGGATAAATAGGCTGCACCTGTATATGAAATAAACAATAAAAACAGAAATGTAAAACAAACAGCTGCAGCAATCAAATTCCCCTAATCCTTTACAGTCTCCTTCTGCAGGCCGCAAAGGTGAAGGAGCCATAGCAGACCATTAAAAGATTGTGGGCAAGACTTTGCAAAAGCTGTTTTCACAAACTTATGTATATGGTGGAGTCACTTATCTTGCACAACAACAATCTGCCACTAAGCCATGGCTTTTCAAACTGGGGTGTCACCTGTGGGCCCTGGTCTCTGCCCTCTTAAGGGGTGGGGGCAGCCAGGAGGCAGGGAAGATCACAGGGGCTTGTGAGATCACAGTACACTTACCAGAGCCTCCTTCAGCAATTGCTTCACTTTTGCAGCTTCGGGGAGCCCTGCAGACAGTCGCGCAGGGCCCCCCCCACACCCAGGAGGCTGCAGGAGGCTCTGGTAAGTGCACCCAAGCCCTGCAGCCCCTTGAGCTGCCCCCCCCGACTTACAGTGGTTTTCAAACTCCCTGAGATTTTGAAAACTGCTGCATTAAACTGAAACCAGTCCTCTCATGAGTGGAAGAGACTTTTTTACTAGTAGAAGCCTTTGAATCCAAGCCATTATTTATAGAGCAATACATTGGTGTATTTTAGATTGGGCTATTTCAGAAGATACTTCAATGTCTCAGTCAGACCCATGTGATTTAGGTTTCATGGTCTCCCCTTGTATCTGGCCTATTTGGATAATTACATTGGGCAGTGGTTCAGATGAATGCTCCCCCACTCCCCAGCAATTAAGAAAAGTGGCCAGGGTGTGAGGAGAGAGGCCAGAGTGCACAAGCATTCTAAATGTGCAAATCCTTAATCTCATGGGACTGGTTGGAATGATAAGAGTATCAGTCAACTATCCACTTCATGTATCTGTGGCCTTCTCATATTGTAGTTTCAGATTTTTCAAAATTTGCTTGGATTATATTGTGTTTTCTGTTGTTAGTTCAAATAATCTTAGGCTGCAATCCTAACCACACTTTCCTAAGAGTAAACCCCATTGAGCAAAATAGGACTTACTTCTGAGTAGACCTGGTTAGCATTGTGCCCATTATATTACAAGTCTCGGTCACAAACTGCAAACTCTGAAGTCAACTAACACCTGTATCTGAACTGGAATTTTAAATTTACTTTTTCTTCGGCATCCTATTTCAGTTGTTTTTCTCTCTTATCTTTTGTTACTATACAGATCAGTGGGGTTATTTCAGAAGGTACAAGAATTTTGGTGCAGGAGGGACTCAGAAGTGGTTTCCTTAAGTTAAGGTCTACTGAACAGATTGGGACCAAGACTCATATTTTTGCACTCAGTGACTGTGGTTTGGCAGAATTATGTGAGATGGCAAAACAATTTTCTTCTGTGAATGAAGCTGTTTCCGTAACAAAAGAGGACATCTCTGCTCCAGAACATGTTCCAGTTTCCTGTATCACAGAAAACAACACAGCCCATGCAAAGATAGTGACAGTAATTGGACAGAAGTACCTGTTTCCTCCCAAAAGCAGTTTTCTTTTATCTGATATTTCTTGTATGCAGCCCCTTCTGGACTGTAAGTACATTTCCAAGTAAAATTGCCTGTTAGTAGAACTCTCTTCCCTTAATAAATGAGAAACATTTTATGGTACATTTAAAATTGACATGTTGTCCAATTAATTTGATTGAATATGAAATTGAGACATTGCAGTTTAATCAGAAGTACATCTTTTATCTTTATGTGCATTCAGAGCTGTCAGTAAAAACTTACAGTGGGATTGAAAAATAAATTTTGATTACTGTTTCAGAAGTCAGGAAAAAAAAGCACATTTCTATTTCCTGAAAATGTCAGAAAATCAGATACTTGAGTTATGTCTTATTTAATTTATGTGCTTGATTTTCAGTGCTGAAAAACCTTTCTTTCTTCTGTTTTCCTTCTAGATAATAAAAAATTTGGAGTGATTGTGATTGACCCACCATGGGAAAACAAGTCAGTTAAAAGAAGTAATCGGTAAGTTTTCAAATGTTAAACGTAACGCACGCACGAACACACTTTAACAGCTCACCTTTAGTATTGCTGCAGGACTTGCGTTATAGCTTTATTTTAGTTCCACATGGGCCAGCCACATGCGGCTTGTACCAGTGAAGCAATGAAGATTCATACATATATGTACCAGGATATCTACACAGATCACAGAATCCATTACACTGGCTTAGGTAGTAATTAACTAGGGAATTAACCAGGGAAACTTTACTGTGTTTTAGTTTTTCTTCTAGTTGGAAATCTGAATGTAATGAGTTTTGATTCTTAGCATTCTTTTAAGTGAAATTGCTGCATTAGAACGCGTGAATTGCTTCTCCAGTGGGATACTGTAGTTTTGTATTAGTAGAACTTCAATTAAATTGAATCACTTTAATATGAAAGCAGTGGGGAATCTGGCCTTATATATTATAATGATACTGTGGTTGAGAAAGTGGGGAAAGGTGAGATTTCAGGCTGCGGTTTAACAGCGGGATGTTTTTGAACTGATTTTTTAAAAATAAGAGTACTTTATAATTGTAAACATGTTCCTAGAAGCAATATAACTTTGAAAGCACTCTACTATTTCAAGGCTGATCAAAATGAATGGGATATGTGCCTGTGGAATGTTTTGCTAGATTAAAACTTTTCAGGTGTGTGCCTAATTAATCACATTTTTAAAAATGTGCCAGGTAGGACATCAGTTGTGGAAATTTGGAGCAGACCTATAAATCCTTTAAACTAAGTGATGAGACAAGTTAAAGCACCATCATTTCAGTTTGTGTTGTATTGTGTAAATGCTTTGTGTTGACTCAAGGCCATTCCTGTCCTTCCAGTGCCGATGCAGCTGCAGTGCTGCTCCGAGGTAAGGGTAACAGACATTTCTTATCCTGAGAAGGCCTTCCTGATTGCCCCCCCCCCACTACAGGATGCAGTACACTCCCTGTTGGCATGGCTGCATTGGTGCTGTAAAGTTGGATAGGATTGGGCCCACATACAAATATAGTTACTGCCCCACCCCGGACTATACGGTTGACATACAAGCATTTCCGTGTGGATTCTAATTCCACTGTTATTTGAATGATGGGGGGAAGGTGGTATCATCCCATTTTGTTAAGTAGGGAGGGTGGAGAAAGGAACAAGCTGTTAATTCCAAGATATGCGGGCTTGCTCGTAAGCCCTGAATGGAAGGAACTTAAACATACTTTTCCCGATCTTCTCTACTCTGAATTTTCTACACCAGTGCATTCCACCCCATGCAAAGCAAGCAAGCCAAAAGCCCTGCCATATTGGATTTAGGCAAATTGTATCACCTGAGAAGATTCTTGGAAGAAAGGTAGTGCTTATGTACTCATTATGTCTGCTTCCCTTGAAGTTCCCAGTTTATTAATTTTGGCAACGTCGGCCAAATTCTACCCGTTTATATAGTACTCTGTAGTAATAATGACAAATGAAGAAATGCAATAGAATTGGTTTCTGTTTGCATTCATAATTCACTGTTCTATAGTGTGTTTGAAATTGACTTCAATATAGGTTACAAAGTACAAAAGCATTAATAGTTCTACACGTACCACTTCTCTACAGTCCTGTATGAATACTCTGAACTGCAAATAAATATTTCAATGTGGATATAATTTTTATATGCTTTAGAACGTCTGATTTTGGGGAAGGATAAATATTTTAATCCATATTGCTGTGCCTGTTGGATCAGAATGTAAAGAAACAAGCATCCCTGGTGCCAGCAGATTTCACCACTGGATGTCACTCTTGACTCAGATATTATAGGCATGAGAAAATGTTTGTAGAAATGATCAAAGTAAGTGTGATGCTTTATCAGGGCCTGTTTTCCTTGCTAGCTTCGGGTCAGCTCAAATGTTCTATGTACATCCACATGTAGGTATGGTTACTTGTCACCATGGCAAATCAAGCAGATTCCTGTGCCAGCCCTGGCGGCCCCAGATTGTCTTGTGGTCACGTGGGTCACTAACAGACAAAAGCACCTGCGTTTTGTAAAGAATGTACTTTATCCCCACTGGTCTGTGCGTGGAGTAGTTGAGTGGTACTGGGTGAAAGTAAGTTGCTGAAACATTTCTCTTTTATCCTTCTGCAAGTTTTGAAATCCTTTCCCAATAACAGTATTTTTTAATGTATGGATCCCATTTAAAATACATTTTCATTTGTTTGTGTATTATTTCTATTATCTTCTCTTTCAAGGATCACTTACAGTTGGGGATATCAGTCAATTAAAGAATTCTTAATAGATTAATCATATGACAGTATGAGTTCAGTTTGAGTACTGAAATCTACATAAATGTACATATGCATGAGACTCTTAAGAAAAAAGCAGCATGTCTTGGTTTTCAGATTGAGGGTGTGTGCATGTTTCATGGCCAGCATAATCTCAAGAAGCTGCAATCCTCCTCCTGTATGGGACAGAAGGTGGAATACCTCTTCTCAGATAACATTTCCCACTTGTGGTTTTTGTAAATTATTTTTTGCAATAATACATAATAAGAGATCTACTGTCCAATGGCAATCCTAGTGCAAATATAACTCTTATTTCACTTTTACTCACTCAACATGTGCATAGATTAGACTGAGTGACAGTGAAAGTTTTACTAGGTTAAATGAATTGAATAAAGTTTATTGCATTGATTTGCACTTGCAAAATTGATTTTGAATTTCTTTGTATCAGGTTACAAAGTCTGGAGAGTTTGTCTTTCCATTAGATTCATTGCACAAGAAACCTTATGAAGTTCTCATTTTGGGCAGAGTCCAAAGAAATCCAAATGTACCATTAAGGTATAAGTCTATTGATTTCTTTATATTATTAATGTGCGCTATTATTATATGACATTCATTAGTGGTACTCAGCTGAGGTTACAAACAAGCTCTTAGGACTGGGCAAGACCCTTTCCTAGCATACCAATTTGGAATTTGAAGTATGCCTTGTACAACTGTAAGAAAGCGTCAAGCTGTAAGAAAGCAGTAACGTATTGTGGCCCTTATTTCTCTATATTTATATAGCACCATCAATGCTATATTTATTTATATAGCACTTAGCAATGGAAGAGAAGACCTGTCCTAAGAGTCTCACCATCTAAAATAGACACACGGGATATAGCAGAAGAAGAAGCAGGGAGAAGAGTGATACTGGGCAATTTAGGGAAGAACATGCAGTTGTTTCAGGTACATGTACCTAGAGCGTGTTGCAGTAAGACAGAAGGACTGGGGTAGTGCCAAAGGCTTCATGGATGAGGTGGGTTTTGAGGAGGAATTAGAAGGAAAAGGCATCTCTCTGATGATCAGAGAGGGCATTCCAGGCATAAGCAGCAGCAAGAAAGAGGGTTTGGAGCCATGAGGGGAACAGAAGACCTTTGAGTGTCTGAGGGTAATTGAGCCAGAGGAGTGAAGGTCATAGTAGGTTACTGTTTTCCTTGATGTTGCAAAATTCTACTTTTCTGGCTATGATTTTGGGAGGACTTGCCAGCAGATACCACTAAATGATAGTCAGTAGTTTCTAAAAACTTGAGTGAGATGTCAGTGAAACAGTTGCATACGTTTCCTCTGTTTGCTCCTCCCTCCACCACTTTCCCTCCCTCCTTGCCTCCTTTGTGCTAATATCTAGAGTAGACTGTAAGCCCATCAGGACAGGAACCTGCATTCTTATTTTACACCAGCTGTCACACACATTGATTGTGCTATATAAATAAACATGTATGTGAAACGAAAACTGGGAGCAAAGAGTAACTTAGGTTTATGGCTTGGTGAGGTATTTCTCTCCCCTTTCCTCTTTTGAACAGGCAGCCTCTTTGCTATATTACAAACACAGCAACCTACTTGGGGAACTCCCTTTTCAATTTTCTGTTTCGCATAGGGGTATTAGTGTTAAAGAAACACAACATAATTAAAGTTCCCTTAGTCTCACTGAGCTAGGTTCGCAGTCCTTTGGCCCCTGGCCAGGGTCTGTCCCTGAAAAGGCTGAGAGCTGGTGGTTTAGTACAGCTACTTTGATGTATACAGGTGGGTAAATTTAACTAACCCCAGCCTAGACAAGAAAGGATTATTGTAATAAAACCGGAACTCTCCTGCTGACATTGTATAAATTGGGTATCTCTTATACCCACCTTGATTTCTTTGACCAAAAGGCTGCAAACAGTCCTTCCATCTCATGTTAACAACTCTGGCCTATTGGTTGTTGCTGCCAAATAAGTTTTTTGTTCCCTTCAATTAAATAGAGATCTGTTTGTTAAGAGCAGGCAATAGTCTACAGCTGAAATGGATATATTAGTTGTGTTATATTTGTCTTCTTCCTGTAGTCTTCTTCCTTTATTGGTTTTTTTCAGAAGCTTAAGCAATTTCATAAGCTATCCTTTATCTTTCAGAAAAACAAATATACTCTGCAGTTATTTAGTTTCCGCTGAGGCTTACCATACAGTGTGATAGTGAGAGTACCTTGGTCCCTTATTCTGCTTGAGAAAAAAAGTATCCATTGAAGTATGGGTCTATATCAAGATACCGTATTTGTGTTTCTCACTTGAGACTTTCCCCTTCTGTTTTATGTAGCATTTCAGAAGACGAAACACTTCACATTCCAGATCATAAATTAATTGTGAGTGTGCCTTGCACTCTTCATTCACATAAACCTCCTCTTACAGGTATGTTCTTGAAATAACTCCATAAAGCTGAATATTTTCATTTTCAAATACAGATATCCGTTTGGCTAATTAGTGGCTTGAGAAATTTTGTTCCTTTGTTTGTGTTTTTAGTTTCCATCTGCCCCTAATGCATAGTGAAGCTGATAAAAAAATATATCTAGATTTTCAATATATGTGAATTTCATTCTCTGTTTCCAGCTTTGAATCTGGACCGTTTAGATCAGAGATACAACTGCATATGCTTTATAATTGTCATAGCTACTTTAAAAAAGAGTTTGACCATGAAAATCATCTAGTTGTATTTGTTTAGTGTTTACCTAAAAAGATTGCATCTGAAGAGGGTCTAAATAGAGCATCATCTTGTGCATCTTAATGGCAGTTTGAGAGGTTTGGGTAGATTCCATGTTGGTCTAGGATTCTATCAGTACCACTCAAACTGTTGATCTTAACATTAGTTTGTTAACTTGAGCAGTCATTGTGGAAGACTGAACCTTGTATTTTATCATGGCAAGCAAGTTCAGTCTGAATGAGAAAAGTGCTGCCAAGCAATACCAGTTGGTAAAGACTTGGAGGAAGAGTTCTTTCCTTTTGGTTTCTTCTCAGGTTAGGTCAACTTAGGTCATTGCAGTAGCTATGACCTAAATTCAGTTCTGATTTCAAACTACTCCTGCTGATTATTAAGGACCAAATTTTGAATCTAGTTTTGAAATTCTCAGTGGATGGTGACATATCTTTCAATCAGCACACTCAAATTATGCTAGAAATTCAGATTTCCAGTTTGTACCACAACCATCCCTGATTTATTTGCAAGGCTTTTAGCCAGAATATTTTTAAAATGCAAAATTATTTTAAGTCTAAAGCAAACTAGAAAAAATTGCACCAGAACCTCATAGTCTTATGGGTATGAATACAAAGGTCAAAATTCAGTGTTTTCAGATGAATAAAGCCGTTCACGTTATGAAGTTTGAAGTTATGTTTCTTACTGCTACTGTGTACTGAATAAACTATTATTAGTCAAGGAAGAGGTCAAGAAATCTTTGTGGATGTTTCTTGAATAAAGCAACTGTGAGTGACACCTTATTAAAAAGTACAAACAAGCAAGAAACAAAGTTCATCATGTTTATCATACATAAATATTATATATTTAGTATATAAATATAAATGATGGTAATATCTGCATCATTTATTAAAGGACATAGTGCAAAGAAAGTGACAAGAGAAAAACCCAGCATGTGATCAGGAGTGAGGAATGCATTGTGTGCATAGAAAAGCTAAATGATTGACTCTGCAAACCCTAACACACTTACTAGGAGTAAATGTGCTTAAGATTTCACATTAAAGCTTCCATTCTATGGGCATGGCACACCTCACTTGCATCAGGCTGCATGAAGTTCAGCTTATAAAGGAAGAACCACATTCAAAGTCCTGATAAGAAGAAAATCAATTTTTAAGGCAAAATTTTTAAAAAACTGTTAATGAAGGAGGCTATGAAATTTCCAAAAATATCCAAAATACTGGATAGACTCTGATAAAATTAGCATTTCTAAAGGGTTGCCAGGACTATACAGAGAATTCAGATATGGATTTCAAACTATTGAACTCCAGACTGGGGGCAGGGAGTATATTTCACTATTAATGTCCTCTAAGTTGCTGAAGTGCAAAAACCGGATAAGAGTGACAAATAGTTCCTAGATTTGCCAGAAGAGGGAAGTGGTTTCAAATTCATAGCTGATTTTGAACAGTATGAAAATGAGCAGAAAGTTGGGATGAAATGAAATCCTGATCATCTATATCAGTGGTTCCCAATGTTTTTTTCACTTGTGTACCCCTTGGCAGTCCATTTCCACAAATTGTACCCCTCTTATTAGCAAAATGTTTGTAATCAATATAGTTATTATTTCAGATTTTATGTTTTTAACTACTAATCCATAGCTGATAAAACATGAATTGATGAGCAGAAAGTAGCAGTTGCTGGAGCTTTCACAGCCAGCTAGCTGCCTTCCGTCCTGCCTTGCCAATCCTGCAAAGCATTCTAATACAGACCTGCCTTTTTCTGCCATTATTCATTTATTTTTCAAATACTTCTAAAAGTCCTGGCAAGTTCCCCTGGGGATACATATACCCCAGGTTGGGAACCACTGATCTGTATGTATTGATGCTTCATTTTAAGGATCAACAAGTGTCGCAATATTAGTATTTATGCTACTGTCAACATTGTAAATTTCCCTTGGCAGCTGTATAGGTTTGGAGACCAGGCCTGGCCACAGACTCCCTCTGCTGGAGTGGCCCCAGAAGATAGTGGCCTCATTCAAGGATATCGGTGCTCTAATCCAGGGTCCCAGAGCTCTGAGGAGGGAGCAGACTGGTCAAGTTCTCCACCATTTGACCAGTCTGTTCCCTCCTTGGATGGTGGGTGGGGTCAGCCGTGCCATTGGTTTCAAGTCTCTCCTTGCCATCAGGCTGCATTCCCAGCCACAAAGCATCACCATCAGCTTGGACTGGCCCTAAAAGCCTTTTTTTCTTGAGTTCGGCTGCTCCTTTTCTGGCCTAAACAACCCCTCTGTTCCCCATAAAGGTCTTTGCCATCTGCCGGTGGCTCCTCCCTTCCAGCCACACTCAGCCTTCCTCTGTTTCCCAGGCTACTTCCCCTACCCTCTCCTTCCCCCATTGCTTTCCTGGTGATCCATAGCCTGACTCCAGCCTGGCTGAGCATTCCTTCTCCTATGTCAGCCCTGCACCCCAGCACCAAAAGTGCCTACAATGGTTGTGGAACCTTTGCAAGGCCGTGCCCAGGCCCAGCTCTGCAAGCTGTTGGCATTGGCTGCAACTCCCCTCTCTCACTCAGTAAGTCCACCCCCAGACAATCATATTTCTTCTTATGTTGCAGAATACGAATGTTGATATATATGTAGTCATTAAATGACTGATTATATCAATTTATTTCTCTGAAGGAAGAGGAATTGGCATATTAAAGTAAGCTATCAAAAAGCGGCATCTTGTTTCCTGCAGTGCATTTAACCATGAAATCCTGACATTAGGAGTTTCTTATGATATGTTTTCTGGGTTTAAGGCTCCCAGCTTTGATGTATCATTCTAAATATATTTAAACTATGAAAATATAGAAAATGAAATTCAATTCCGATTACTGCAGTACAATAGGCTTTTTCTGGTTCTGCTTGTGATAGAAGTAAAACATGAATCTGATAAGTACTGTATGTAAAAGACAGGTTTGAATTTCTGATATTTCATTCTGCTAACTTTGGAACTTTGCTCACCTTGAGGGGTAGTCCAAGCTATTTCATTTTTGTTGTTGTCGTCCTGCTAACAAAGGTTTCTGTTCTCCTGCTAGCAAATGTTTTTCAGCAGCGTCTTCTCCTTGTAAAGGAGAGACCTCATGAGGGATCTGGTCTCTTATGATGGTGTAGAATTGTCCCAATGAACAGACCTTTGCTGTAACCTCCTTACCAAGCCCAGCCTGGCTGAGCCACAATCACATAATTGTCAGGTGACTTGAGTTGGTGAAGAGACAAAAGACTGTAAAGTGAGAGCAGGCTGATTCCTCATATCACAACCTTTCATCCCAGTTGTTCCAGGCTTAGAATAGGTAAGATTAAGCCTGGAGCATTGATATCCCTATCACCTTTCTCCAAACCTAGGTTGGTTGGATCACACTGGTCCTCTGTTGTTAACTGTTCTTCATTGTTGCTATTCTTGCTAAACCCCTGTCACCATTAATGGAGGCTGCATAGCAGCGGAACGTGGTAGAGTGTTTCTTTAGAAATGTTTTTTTTTACCAGTGCGCATACAGTAATGAACTGGAAGCAGGAACAGGAACGCAAAACAGGGATTGGGCAGCCATGTCTTACAGCATGATCCTATGCATGTCTGCTCAGCCTCACTGAGTTCAGTGAGACTTACTTCCAGGTAACCATGTATAGGATTGCAGCCTCAAACTATGATCTGCAAAGCTCTCCTAAATCTGCTAAGACTTGTGCAAATGTTAACTTTTATTAAATTGTCTAGCCTTCCCGATGAAAAGATTCCCTTTTCTGACACCAGATGAATTGGCAACAGTGGCATTTTATGGGCAGAAGCAAACCTTAGCAATAACCATGTAAAACAGTTTCATGGTATTTGTGTAGGAAACCAAAAAGAGCAAAAAGAGATGAAATGCTCAGTTCTTGCACATAAAATCAGAGAAGTCTGCAGAGAGGGGAAGAAGGAAAATTGGGTTGAAAAGAGAATGCATATAGGTAGGGTAGGAAATTTATACCACAAAGTTTTCACCCTGTAGAGCTTTTCATTCATTTTTTTTTTCCAAGTAGAGGGTACAGTTTGAAGTGCAGGGTTGACCTGAGCATTTTTCAGCCTGGGTCTGCCTTTGAATATGGATCAGAAACTTTGGGCACAATCCAAACTGCATCTTGGGCTGATGCAAGTCCCTTGCACTGGCCCAGGAGGGTCGCAAACGTGCCACAAGGCATGTTTGCGCCTCCTTAGGAGGAAGCCGTGTCAACGCATCCAGATGCGCCGACACATGGAGGCTGAATCCAGCCTCTGTGGTGGTTTCTGTGCCAAGGCTTACATCAGCCTGGCTGGTAAAAATTTTCCTGCTTGATGATGCCACTTCCAGTCATGACATCACTTCCGGTGGGTCCCGACAGATTCTCATTCTGTCTCAGTGGGTCCCGTTGCTAAATGTGTGAAAACCACTGGACGAAGCATTGTGAAGATGAGTACCTTGTAGGATTGAACCACAACTATGCTCTATCTGTGAGCTCTTGGCCTGGAATAAGGTTTCACCCTTTTCCCCCAAATAGGTTCTATGCTTTTAACAGCTCTAAGCATAAATTCTCAACAGGTGAACTTTTCCTAGTTTCTTAGTGATGGGACAAGCCTACCAACTGACAGCCCAATCCTATCCAATTTTCCAGTGCCAGTGCTGCTGTGCCTATGGGGTATGCACTGCTTCCTGTGTTGGAGGTGCAGTCACAGAGGCCTCCTTAAGGTTTGGGAACATTTGTTCCCTTACCCCGGGGCTGCATTGTGATTGCACTGGTGCTGGAAAGTTGGATAGGATTGGGCTATGAATTGGGTTCCTGCCATGTTAAAGGTACAGAGAAAATTGTGGCAATCCTATCATAATATTGGCTATGAACCTAATTAAATAGGGTTACCAGATACAAAGGGAGACAGAGTGCCTATACTTTTAACCATTGTATAGAAGAGGGAATTTTGGCAAGTGTAGCTTTTCAAACCCTTCCATGTTGAGCTGCACCTGCCCAAACTCCCTCTTCTATACAATGGTTAAAGGTATAGGCACTATGTATCCCTTTGTATCAGGTAACCCTATAAATAAACAGGAGAGTGACTTTATGGATGTGCCGACAGTTTTTGAATTGAATTTTGTCAACAAAATTGTATTCTGTAAAGTGCTGAGCACTGTAACTGTGATCTGAGCTGTGAAGATATTTGAAACTTTTTGGTAAAAATTTGCTGAATGATTGATTGCCTTCTAAAGTGGACACTGGATACCAAATGTGATCACTGCTTTCCAAAGCCTGGGCATCCTTTTTAAAAGGGATTATAAAATGTATCTGATTGTACATACTTAATTTACAGTGCAAACAGTTAATCATCTATTTAAGCAACTAGATAAATATCTTTAGCTAGTGCAGAACTGATTTAATTGGTGGCTTTGTCCCAGGCAGTCCTAGGAATAAGAGTTCTATAGGAAGCAGTTAAATGCAGCAGACTCAATAAACTCTAATCTCAAAGTCTAAGAGTCCACAAAAGGAAGCCACAATAATGAACTCATACAAGCATGGGTATGCACTAATACAATATAAAACAACCCCCAGTCATTAAGCATTCATCTCTAAGGCTGCATACGTAAGAGTAAATGCTATTAAAATGGTTGGGCTTAAGTGAAAGCATACATGTGTTGGATCTGCCTGTGAGCATTTTTCCCTGGGAGTAAGTTTTCATTAAAATCAATTGGTACTGACATGTTTCGGCTCATGTCTCTTAATTTCTGTTTTTAAGCTGAAACTTTCACTCCCAAAGAAGGGATTTTAAAAACATTCTAGGTACAGCTGGCCATGCATTTTTTGAAAAGCTCACTTCTAGTCAAGAGATGTTAAGGCAACAACACTAGAAAAAAAAAAATCAGAGGTCATCTGTGGAGGTACTGAAATCCTCATTCCCTGTCTCCGAATGAATAGCGATAAATCAGAGCGACTGAAAGCGTTGACAGTATTGTTCATACTCTCAAGGTCATTTATTTCATATGCCTTTCTTGACTATAAATAGTAAAGCTGGCTGATGAAATCCTTGAAATTAATTTGGTCTCCTTTTTTTTTAATGAAACGTTCTTTTTTTCCCCCCATATTGCAACAGCTTAGAGGAAATTGATTTTTTTTTAAAACCACTTCTATTTCATCATCCTTATCCTTGTGTTTCTTTTTTTCTCCATCTCTTCTTCTTCCCCTCCCCCATGAAGAGATCTTAAAAGAATATACCAAGCCAGATGTGGAATGTTTAGAGTTATTTGCTCGGAACTTACAGCCTGGCTGGACCAGTTGGGGCAATGAAGTTCTCAAATTTCAGCACTTGGACTACTTCACTACTTTGCAGAAAGACAACAGCTTTGCACAATGATAAAGTGACAACAGCTATCTGTGTGGTGTGTTTTCTCTTTCTGAATTTCATCTTTCCCATGAGGGCTACATCAAGTGAAGTATAGATATAGTATACTGCTATAGTATAGTATAGATGCTGGAAATTAACATTTTTAAAAAAAAAAATCCTTGTGATAGCAAGAAGGTGATGCCTTCAAGTGCAAAATTTGGTCTTTTTGTAACTGGATTTCCTTTGGCAGTATGAATTTTGCAGTCTATGTAGAAGATAATACACATATGCATGTCTACTTAGAAGATAATCTACCCGGTCCATTGGAGTTTACTTTTGGGACATTGTGTTAGGATTGCAGCCTTACAGCACAATTCTATTCATGTTTACTTGGAAGTCTCAATTCATTCAGGCTTACTCACAGGTAATTGTGCATGGGATTGCAGCCTAAAGGCCCAATCCTATCCAACTTGGGCCCAATCCTATCCAACTTTCAGTACTGGTGCAGCCACAATGCAGCCCTGAGGTAAGGGAACAAATATTCCCATACCTTGATGAGGCCTCTGTGACTGCCTCCCCACCACAGGATACAGTGATACAGTTGGCACAGCTGCATTGGCACTGGAAAATTGGATAGGATTGGGCCCTAAGTCATTTGGACCACTGTTAATGGCAGCCCTCAAAACTTGGGCATGCCCTTTCAGTTGGGTTCCAGGGTCTTTATATGTAATGGGGCCCACCACATGTAGATCTCTTACCGAGTGGTCGCAAACCAGCATGTGTGAATGTGAGTAAAAGAGAAGAGAGAATAAATGTATTTTAAATGAGCAAGGCATACTCATTATTGTATGCCAGAAGTAGTTGTGGGTCTGTTGAACTGAACACTGAACTGCAATCTTAGGCTGCAATCCTATGCACATTTTCCTTGGAGTAAGTGACATTGAACTCAATGGTCTTACTTCAAAGTAGACATGCATAGGCTTGTAGTGTTACTTTGGGACCAATGGATGGCACCCAGAACAACTCTTCTGTGAGTAGAAATGCCCTCCATGATTGCAACCTCAGAAGGGGCATTCTGCTCACGAAAGGTCCATTTGAGCAAGCGGAATATTCCTTTCATCCTCTGATGAAGCTGGCCTTCATGAGGTGCTTGTCATTCACAAAAGTGTAACTCTGGATCCTCACGTGTCTTTATTTTAATGCTTTTCTCTGATACATTCAGGATTTAGATTGCATTGACTATGTATTCTTCTGATGTTCACTCTTCTTTAAAAAGATGTTCTACAATAGTTAATACAATAATTAAAATCCCCCCCCGAACTGATAAACGGTGTATATCCTTCTTTCCCCTGAGGGTTTGCTCTGAAAAAAAAATTGCTCTAATAAAAATTACCATATGTTTGTATTCAAGACTGCAAGAAGAGAAATATTTCAAGAAGAAACACTACTATTTATAAGAGAGCAGAATAAATCTTACCCTGCTACAAATTCAATAAACTTTGAATTGTTCAGTAGTCTGTTAAATTTTTAAATAAGCTCTGGAAATTCACAAGTGGACTGTTTTTTGTACTGTAATAATAAAAAAAAAATCAAATTTTGGGAATACTTTTTCTTGATACATTATTTACAGGCCTTTTATTTTCCAGTTGTGCATTTGATTTTAAATGCTTTCTTATTTTACCCTGTAGGACATTCAGAGCTAAAATAATGTCTTTTTTATTTTGGTGGGAGGAGGCAAGATACAGAACACAAAGAGAATGAAACTATCTGCTGGTGCTTCTTTTAACTTTTAGGTAGACAGCCATTTGTTTGTCCTTATAGCAACCAGGGGGCACATCATATAGGCACTGTCCAGAAAGTTCCTGTAGATATTCCCAATGGAATCGTTGCCATTTTATCCTTTTGAACACTAGACCCTATGCTATATACAGCTGACTGGAACTCCCTGAGGAACCCTTCTGTACCCTACACTTTGCAGGACTGTGGTCTTAAAGCCCCCGGCTATGCAGAGTTAGAGTCAAACCACACATTACTTTGAATGCATGATTTATTCCTGTATGCTTTTGATAAACAGCACATGCAAGGTGCACAAACCAGATCAGAACTGTGGTGGGAGGCCTGATGAGTTTTCACGCTTTGCCCATTCTGTGGTTCTGATCTGGATCACACATACTACTTCAGGAAAAAAAGAAAGCTTCCACACGGACACCCACAAGCTGGAGTAAGTGGATAGAGGGAAAAGAAAGACCCATCCTACAGTAAGTGTTTTGGCTAGATGGATTGTCAGAGGCTAGGTTTTTTTTTTACCTATAGGAAAACGGGCAGAAATACCAATAGAGTAACCTGGAGACATCAGGGACTCCATACATTCATATGAAGGAGCATAAATTAGCAGAAGTGTTTAGCTGGAATTTCCTCACTTGTTCTTCTGCTGGTGACAGAGTGTCAGTCTTTTATCAGCAGTGAGGGAGTAAGACAGGGAAAAGAGGAAAATCTTATTTATTGAGATCTAGCAACTTGAGACCTCAACCTGTCTAGAATTGCATCAGATAAAATTTGTCTCATCAGATAACCACAGTGCCCTTTCTTTCCCGTCATTACTTTCTTTGAGTTATTGAAGAAAGGAGAACAGATCATCCACTGGAAAGGTTATGTGAGTGTGAGTGTAATGAGAAGGAGGCTGGAACAAGGAAGTTTTCCAAATGGTAGAAGTTTCCAAAACAAGGTAGTTTTCCAAATAGCAGAAGTGATCAGGTGAGACCAGAGAAATGGGAGCAAGCATGACTTGTTTCAGGGGTGGCTGTTTTGGATCAAGCCGGGGGGGGGGGGGGGTCAGGAACAACTTTACATGTCTCCCAGAGAGAGGAGGATGGGTGAGACTGAAATGTATCCAGTAATAGTTTTTAGAATTAAGGAGAATCCAGTCAGCCTGAAATTGATGCGTTGGAAGCCCTTGTCTCCTAATTGAAGATACATGGGATGCTCAGTGCATAAATCCAGTTGCTCAATGGTAAGAGGAAGACACTATAGGTATGCTCCAGTGTGCTCTCTTTTTCCATAATCATTACATTTTGTGTTAAAAGCAGCATTGCAAATTGGTTCTGGACTAAAGTCCTGTTTAACAGTGAACAACTTGCAGCTAAGAGAAATATTGCCATTATTAGAAAGAACAACTTCATTTTGAAGATATTCTAAAGTCATTTAGGGTATATAGGGAATGTTATAATCAAACTTATTTTTTAATGAAAGTGAAGGTTGGAGTTTGATTTTAAAATGTCAAATTAGCATATGACCTTTACTTATTTTTATACTCTAATAAGCAAAAATATGATTGGTAATGCTTTAGGAGATATTTTTGGAACAGGTCTATTGATGGAGGCAAACGATGAAATTAAATTGCATAGAAATCTTCCAGCAGCCCCAAGAGGCCTCCTGTTTGAGAAGGTTAAAGCTGATGCGTAAAAAAAAGTATTTGTATGATCAGTATCTTCTCCTGTAAGTGTTTTGCTTGCAGTTGAGCTCGGGCTTAATATCGAAAGGAAAAAAAAACCACCACCCCCCCAAAAAAACTGTACCCTAAGACATTACTGTGGTTATTTAGGAGATAACAAATGTGATGATTTGTTTACTATGTTCATCATCCTCCAACCATCATTTGAGATAGGCAGGAAATACAAATTGGGACTTCTACACAAATCATTAGTAATAGAAGGAGTGCTGAAAGATGTGGGGGCATAGAATCATATTTATTCATGTCATTGAAAGAGGACTCGACGATGACTCACTTTATGGATCTTTGAACTCGTGTGCATTGTTTGTGAAGCCTTTCTTGACTTTGTCTAAGGTGACTTTCAACAGTGCGGTTATTCTGGACCTGTGGGCTAAGACCCACTGGTGCACTGTGAGAAAGACATTAATTTAGGTGATTAAAAGCTGTGAGGCTGTGGCATACCTCCTTATTAGTCTACAAGAACAGTTAATTCTGCCGTGTTTATCCATTAGGAGTTATTGAATGATCCAAACTGACCTGACACATAGATATGCCAAAATGTTCCATCCTCTGAAGAGGCTACCTGCTCCGTATCTGTGTGAGTCACTGCCTTCAGCATGCCTCCTACCAATCAGGAGAGAATGCTTGGAGTAGTGATTCACACAAATGCAGCAACAGGTCTCTTTGGCAAGCAGATAATTCTGCATCTAGTGTGAGAATTTGGGAGTGTGTACTTCAGGAACGCCAAGTTCAGAGCATTGCAGAAGATCAACAAAGTAAACAGTAATATTGCTTCTGCCCAATCAATGAACGTGTCCCAGAACCTCTATTCAATAACACACTCTACTGCATATAATTTTTCACCCAGTAAAGAACAATGCAACCTTTTCCCTGACTGAAATGATACTTAAATATTATTATCAGTCATATCTTACAGCTCCTGTAAGCATTTAAAAATCTATTGCACACCATTGGTCACTGCAGCCCTATTTTGTGTATATATAGGCTGTGTGTTTCTGTGCTTCATTTACAGTGCAATCCTATGCACGTCTACTCAGAAGTAAGCTCCATTACATTTAATGGCACTTAGGCTGCAATCCAACCCACACTTACCTGGGAGTAAGCCTTATTGACTATAATGGGACTTACTTCAGAGTAGACTTGCATAGGTCTGGACTCTTATTCCCTAGCAAGTTGTATAGGACTGCAGTCTTAGCGCCCAATCCTATCCAACTTTCCAGCACCGTTGCAAGCACAATGCAGCCCCGACGTAAGGGAACAAATGCTCCCTTACCTTGTGGAGGCCTCTGTGACTGCCTTACCACCAAAGGATGCAGTGCACGCCCCATTGGCACAACTTCACCAGCACTGAAAACTTGGATAGGATTGGGCCCTTAACTGCCTATAAAATGGAAACTCTTTTTCCTATCCTAGTATCAGTTTGGCAGACCTGATTCTTTAGAATAGCTGAAAATCTGGTTTCTTAGATTCTTGAAAATTTTGCGTCAATTTGATGGAAAGGCCCAAAGTTCAAGTCAGTAGAAGAGCAGTAGGATCTCTTGTAGAAAGCAAGGGAAAATAAAAATGAATATAAACAACACACATGAATGAAACGATAACCGAAACAAATCAAAACAAATAAAAACTTGAAAGATGCCAGCTGGAAGTCAGCTAAGAAGTAACGTCAGGTCAGTGGTGGAGCACATGCTTTGCATAAAGAAGATCCCAGCTTCAATTCTTAGCATCACCATGTGGGGATGGAGAAGACCCCTGAGAACTTACTGCTGCTCACTGTGTAAACTATACTGGTCTAAATGGACCAATAGTCTGTGGAATTCAGGTTTTCAAGGTTCAAAAGGGTGCCCTGTGTGCTCATATGAAGGAATAACACCTAACAGAAAGGAGGGTCCATTACATAGTACTTACATAGTCCAAGATGTAGGTCCCATTTTGTCATACTCTCTGTAAAGCCTCCTTCCACTATTTGAAAACACCCCTGCCTGCTCCTGTTAATGTTTCTTGCCTGTTCCTGTGTTTGGGGAAAGTCTGGTGAGATCAAGAGAGGAGGTAAAGAGTGAGTGGGCAAGCAAAACCAATTTGGAAGACTGACACCAGTTATTTCTCCTTAAAAATCTCATTGGTTGAGCAATTTGTAGCAACAAATGCACCATTTGGAAAGGTTACATCAGGAACAGATGTTGGGAACTCTGCTAAAATGGAGGAATTGCCTGTTACTTATTCCTGAAATGTCAGCTTTAGGTCTTCACAGACAACCTAATTAGGGATCTGATTTGTAAGGAGCGCTTTGTTGCAAATAACCCTTTCTGAGTCAAAGTAAAAACAAAAATACAAATTTTAAAAAAGAATAGTTGTAAATAAAGTCAAGGGCACTGCTGTTTTTAAGGTTCCCAATGCAAGCCTGCTAGGATGCTATCCATTGCCAGCATCATTTTTTAATCCATCCAATCATTATAAAATGTTTTCCCAGTGAAATATAATTGTTTTCATTTAAAAATCATGGCACAAGACATCGAGTCTGAGACCAGATGTGACACTTAAGCATTTCCTACTCTGATGAACCAGACAATCAAATAATGTAATTAGTCCCCCCATGAGAAGCAGGCAGAAGTCTGATAGCTTTCCTATTTAAGAATCAATAAAATGGCAACATGGTAAATCTGTCCAGGCATCAGTAATATAAATGCTTTATTGTGGAAAAAAAAATGAAGCATCATAAAGGCCTGATTAAGGAGGATTACTGATATCTTCATTTGTGATGAGCAGTGATTAGCAAATAGTGCATTCCTTTTCTCATAACATAAATGTCTGCAAAGGAAGGCAAACAGTAGTTATACCAGTGACTGCCAGGCAAGAATGCTGTGCAAGATTCATTCCAGTGATATAGTACTGAGGCTATTGGGGGCCGGCTTCTCAACCCTTGTAAAATGTCAAATGCTCTTATGATAGCAGGGAAGCTGGGCCAGTTTGCAAGAAGGTCTGCTGGATTCAAGGATTAGCACACTGCAAGATTTCCCCCTCTCCATCTGTGGTTTTATACATAATAATGGGCTCTCGTCCCTGCAAATAAGAAATGCTATAATGGACAAAGAGGCACATTTTGAAGGGCAGGCTCTTTTAGATTTAGCAAACTGCAACCCCCCTCCTTCCAATTCATTGCAGCAGAAGGTCCTCCCAGTGGTTGTTGCTGGTGGCTCCCTTGTGCTTCTCTTCAGATCATGAGCCCCTTTGGGACAGGGAACTATCTTCCCATTCTTTTTGCTATGCAAATGGCTTTGATAACTTTTTGTTGAAAAGCAGAATAGAAACACTCATAATGATGTACAATTGGATATTGTTTTTGCACTATGGGAGGAGACATCCAGTATTTATTTTCATTTCTCAGAGTCTGATCATATGGTTATCCTATTACATTTCTATACGACTTTTCTTCCAAGAATGGAATTTAGGAGAGTGTACACAGCATGACCATTTAAGAATTAAAATGAGAACCTTCTATTACAATGGTGAAATGTTTTTTCACTTCCGTACCTCTTGGCAGCCCATTTCCATAAATTGTGCTCCTCATATTAGCAAAATGTTTGTGATTAATATAGTTGATGTTATTTCAAATTTATATCTTTTCAGCTACTGATCCATATCTGATTACACAATCTGATGTCCAGAAACTAGCAGTTGGTAGGGCTTTCATAGCCAGCTAGCTCCCTTCCTTCCTACCTGGCAAGAATACCAGCCCAGCAAGGCATTCTAATACAGACCTGCCTTTTCCCGTCATTATTCAATTCTTTTTCCAGTACCCCTGAAGGTACTGGCAAGTACCCCTGTGGGTGCATGTACCCCAGGTTGGGAACCACTGCTCTATTATAAACTACAGCATACTCCACCCTTTCAATTTCTTACTTGGTATTGTGCCCTGCAATAAAGAAGCATGCATGTTTGAGTGCAGTAAAAAGTGAATAAGGGCGTAACCCTAACCAACTTTCCAGCGCCAAGGTAAGGGCAATGCAGCTCCGAGGTTTGTTTGTTCCCTTACCTTGAGGAGGCCTCCATGACTGCCACCCAACTGCAGGATGCAGTACATGCCCACTGACACAGCTATATTAGTGGGAGAAAGTTAGTTAGGATTTGGGCCTAAGAGTTATTTCTTCTGGAATATGGGGCTGTATACAAAGTATCCACCTGATTTCTAGGTGGTCTCTCCCATCCAGGCACCAAGCTAGATCTGCTCAGCTTCAGCAGAGTAGCTACACTGCCTTCAGAGCAGATAGGGATGGACTATTCCCCACTCCATTTCTCCCTAGAAAGACATCAGGAGCTGCCACTTGCAGATACATTCCTCACTCTTTACCTTGGAGGGATGTGGATGCTTGCATTTGGAGAGCCCATTGTCATTTGATTGCAGGATCTCCCCAGACCCAGGAAAGTGAAAATCACCACACTTGCTCAGGGCGGGATGGTGGGGTTCTCACATTTCTACTGTCTTGTCACATGTTCCTGGCACTGAACAGTGGTGTCACTAGGGTTCGCGTCACCCCCCATGCAGTTGACGGGGCAACACCCCAGATGGTGGGCATGGTGATATACCATCACTCCGCGCCCACTAGTTTTTGGCTGTACCTTTTGATAGAACAAAGATAGAACACATTCTGCATGAAATTACACATTGATTGATATATAACATGATGGTATTATTCTTCCAAATTGTGATTTTGTGATTTTGGTCAGTAGTGGTATAACACGTACACACACCCCCCCCCCCAGGGTGTCAACTTACTAACACCTTATTGCAGCAGTTCTCAAACTTTTAGCACTCGGACCCACTTTTTAGAATGATAATCTGTCCAAGACCCACCAGAAGTGATGTCATGGTGGGAGTGACATCATCAGGCAAATTAAAATAAATAAGTATAAATAATTAAAGTAAAACAAATAATTAAATAAGCAGAAGCCAGCCCTGGTCCACCAAGTGAATTTCCTCTGTAGCCTGCCTGTAATAACACCCCCCTCCAAAATCAGTAAGGTTTTTACTGATTACTGATTACTGATTACTGATCAGTAAGGTTTTACTGATTACTACCCAGTGCCCAGTTCAATTGTTTAAACCAGATCACTGTCAGGATCCACCTGGCTTTGCAAGTCACAAAAAAGTTCACCTTATCAGCTGAAGCCTATGTTTTGATCCTTTTTAGTGGGGGGGGGGAGGGCTGCCTTTTGGAGCATTTGTTGAGCTCCAGTTCCATCAGATCAGGACCATTCTGGTGGCTTCCCATTCCCCTTTGCAGGGCCTGACCACTAGCCAAGGTACGTTTGCTTACTTGCAAGTAAACGCAACCATGAGGATTAGTTTCACTTTCCATAGGGCTCAATACATTCGTCTGCTTGGAGGGAGGAACTTCCTTCTCAGGTGTTTTTGTAGGCTGCATTCATTGGATCAGACCATTCTGGTGTCGTTGGATTCCTCTCAGCCTGCCCTTTCTGATGGACTAAGGCAAGGTCACCTACTCAAAAGTAAATGCGCAATACAGCTCAGTTTCACTTTCCCTAAGGTTCCATGCATTTTTTGTTCTCCAGTTTTTTGGCCATCAGGTTTGATAGTAAGGAGATATTTCACTCTGGTTTTTTGCATTGCATTCTGCTGGAAATTCTACATCCAACGGTATATAACATAATAGTATTACTCCTAACCACTGCGATTTTAGCATGTCACCCCCTCCCCAGTGCGCATCACCCCCTGTGCGCATCACCCGGTCCGGCCTGCACTACCCACACACCCCTAGCGACACCACTGGTACTGAAATAATATTCCAGCTCTATGGCTGAGACTTTGATAAAATAATTAGCCCTGAATTTTGTACATGCTCAGCAGTACTCTTATTTTTCATACATGCACTCACACCCACATGCATGAGCCTATGGGGAAAAAAGCCCTTTGGTCTGTTTCCTGGCTCAACTTTAGTTATCTCATTTTGAAGTTTTGTTTTTGTGTATGATACTGGTGCTACTTCTTGCCTGTGGCTATGATGGGAAAGTGGTGATTGCTGCACACTGTGATGGCAGGCAGTCTGTTTTGCACAGTCTTCAGTTTCATTGCCTCTGAAAGACTGTTCCCAGGCTTTGCGCACTGGAGAGGACACTCTGTTCCAGAACCATAGTCTTCCGAGACTGAAGGATGCCATTCAAAGTGTTAGGGTAGTTTTGCTCTCATTTGCACAATGCCCTGCTGTCCTTGTGAACTGAAGCCCCAGAAGGCATTATTCTTTCACTTTGTAAAGTAATCCAAAGTTTAAACAAGCACTAGGGGGTACCTGCTACTTTCTATATGTAAAGGTTGAGTGGATGTCATAGATGTTGAGCTCATACGGTGAGAGTTAGGGAGGATAGTAGCTTCATGGGGCAGAAAAGGCACTAAACACTAGGACTGACATGCATTGATCCACAAAGAGAATGATAGAGAAATGGCTAGTTGAGGATGGCCACAATGGACTTTGAAGAAAAGCAAGCAGCCTGATCCTGTTTAGGATTAGGAATACCCAAGTGCATTGATTTCAATAGTGTAGCTGGGGAGGGGTCACAGGGGTTACAGGACCCCAGGCAGCACTCTTCCAGGGGGACAGCAGTGTGACCCCTGCCATAGCCACTGGGGTCCTTCCTCCCTTACTTGCCCCCATTGCCCCTCTGAATGTGGCTGTGCTCTGCTCATGTCTAAAGAATGTCCAGGAAGCCTCCACAGGTTCCAGAAGTCTGTGTCCAAGAAGCCTCTCTGGGCCTCAGAAGACCTCCTAAGGCCTTAAAATGTCACTTCTGGTTTTAGTGGAAAAGCAGAAGTGAGGTTATAAGGCCTCCCAAAGGCCTTAGATGGCCATCAGAGGCCTGGGGAGGCTGCATGTGTCCTCCCTCGGCCTAAGAACTATCCACTGGATGTGACTGGAGAACAGCTCCAATCACATTTGGAGGGAGCACAGGGATGGCCTTGGAAGATGTGCCCTGGGGCAACACACCTTCTAACTATGCCACTGATTGCTTTGCAGAGGTTTAGACATACCTAACTCAGGGCATAATCCTAACCCACTTTCCAGCACTAACATAAGGGCAATGCAGTTCCTAGGTAAGAGAACAAACATACCCTTACTTTGAGGAGGTCTCCGTTACAGCCACCTAACTGCAGGACACAGCACATGACCCATTGGCATCGCTATGTCAGTGCTGGAAAGTTGGTTAGGATTTGGGCCACAGACTGTTAGTTGAAGCAATCATACTTCAGGCAAAAGTTGATCAGTGTTTATTGGTTTCATCAGCACAAAGAATTTTTTTTTTTTTGCTTTCACTTTTAGTCATTATTATAACCCATGACCAAAACAAAAATTTCATTATGACAAATATTCTCTCCCTCTCACATTTGTACAAACAAGGCACTTGCTTGGGGCAGGCAAATCTCCTCATCTCATATAATATAAACCCATGCAAATAGCTCTGCAGGCTTCCAGACTTGCACTAATATTATAATGAATAAACATTTAGAGTGGGGTATTTAAATGTTGTAGGGAAAAATGTGATAAATGAGAACAATGTTTTGTAAAGCAAGAGATGCAGTTTGTCACAGGCTCTGAGCAGAAGGCATAAGCCTAGTTTCTTAGAAGATAATTCCCTTACTAGAAGTTTACCAGAATAGATTTGATTGATCAATTAAACACTGCTTTTTGATGGTTTTATATATTTCCATTCAAACACTTGAACCGCTGCTCTGCAGCTATTATTTCATGTGGGGAGCACTCCTTTCTCCAACCTGCCATCATGTGAAGCAAGTGTAGCAAGATCCCTGCAACCTACTGGGTGCTTTGGAGCAGCTATTTGTTGGCTGGCATCCTGCTCTCTGTCAGTGTGCTTCAAATTCCTGTCCCCCACCCACCCTCCAGCTGTTCAGTCTGAGATTAGCTGGTTACCTCAAGCTAGGTAGGATTTTTTTTCTGTCCACTTGGTTGGCCTTGGTTGGTAGTTGTTTTGTTTATCTCAGACAAGGAGTCAGGTTACTTCTTCTGAAGCTGGGCAGTCACATCTCGCAGGTTTGGTATGGGCCAGGGGGCAGGAGTCGGGATTTTGGTGTGAGCACTGAAGTAAGCAGAAATCAGTGAGTGAACCAGTACTGATTCCTAGAGGCTATCTGACTCAGGGAGGCTGGTTGGTGAACCCTTGAGCTTGGAGTAGGAACGGAGTTTGGGTTTGGAGTAGGAACGGTTTATTTCAAAGTCTTTCTGGCTTGGTAGAGGTAGTGCTGTCCAGTTTACCTGACCCCTTAGGGTTGGTATAGAGACGCTCAGGCTGTCAGTTGATGATCCACAGCTTAGAGTTAGTGTGAGAAGGCTTCAAAGGGGAATAGATGGTGGTTTGCTGACTTCTCTGGGTTAGATGTGCTATACCAATTGGGAGGAGTTTTGAAGCAGGGTCTGCTGCAGGTTTATTCAATGTTTGACTGGCTTTTAATAAATTGTTGCCCAACATATATTCCAAACAGCTTGTCTCATGTGTTTATTAGGGCTGCAGAGAAATGACTTCGCTTCTCCTTAATTCCCTACTTAAGTTAGTTGGCTTCCTTGATCCTTCTACTGGGCAGTGACATGATTGCATCACCAGGGGCCAGCAACAGCTGGAAAACCTGTATCTAGTTGTTTTGGATACAAATGTTGCCTTACCCCCTCACAGCTGAAGTCGGGAAAAGTGGTCTGAAGAACAGTTATAAATTTGGCAACTTCCTCAGGAAGGAGGACAGAGCCAACATGACATTCATCCCCACCTTTATTCTGTTCTACAGTGGGAAGATTTCTTTCCTGTGCTTTTCCTGAGACTCTGATTGTAGCAAGCCTGGAATGTCCACTCTTTGCACTGTCCTTCTATACAGGGCCTAGGAGAGGGGGGTAAAGGGGGTAATTTCTACCCGGGCCCAAGGTCAGAAAGGGGCTCAGGAGCCAAAGGAGGGGGCCCAGAAATTTCCTGGGCTCTTTTCCTATCTACTATTTTCCTATCTACTCAGACTTGTTAACCGCATGGGATGCTGGGGACACTACCATGAACATGAGGCTGCAGCTACTGGCAAGCCATATATGCTGGGCTGAGAAATGCATACATGACCCTCCTTAACACAGTGTCAAATCTGGGAGGCAACTGGCCTGCTACAGTAGCTCTTGTGGATCTGCTTACTATGAAGGAGTGGATAGGAGCTCAGGGACACAACTGAGAAGCTACAGCTGCTGCAGATGTATGTTTTGGTGCAGGGCCTAGGAGAGGGGGGTAAAGGAGGTAATTTGTACCTGGGCCCAGGGTCAGAAAGGGGGTCCAGGAACCAAAGGAGGGGGCCCAGAAAGTTGTTGGGATCTTATGTTTTCCAATCTCACCCAAACTCACTGCCTGCACAGGCATGAAGTGGCAACTGTTGCAGCAAGCCATACACTGAGCCGAGGAATACATTCATGACTCTTCCTAACACAATGTCAAATCTGGGAGGAAACTGGCCTGCTACAGTAGCTTTTTGGCTTGTGGATCTCATAACCACAAAGAAGTGTATAGATTTAGGGATACAGTTGTGGGGCTACAGCTGAGGCAGAAGATCATTTTGGTGCACACAGCTCACTGTCCACTCTAGTCCAAGCTTAACTATGATGATGCTAATTTTCTGCAATGGATTTTTTATATTTCAAAGATTTTAGAGAGACTTAGGAGTGTGTTTGGTTTTCCACATTACATTATCTAACTGCCAAAGCCGCATGGTTGGGTAGATCAGGGCTCTGCAGCAAGAAGCCTGATAGACCTGGCTCCAAAGTCTATTCTGGCTGTCAGCACCCTCCCCTGATCTATTTTGCCCTGTGTTCTGCCTGCTCCTGTTACCCCTCCCCCTTTAGGAAGGGGCCCAAAAGAAACTTCATACCCCCTGATAAAATTCGTCTCAGAGGCCTTGGGGCAAAGCTTCTTGGGGGTAATTTGGAGCAGTGCTTTTTCATAAGTCCCTAGGGGCTGGGGATAAGAATAGGCCCTCAGTTTGGCTGTACTTGTCGTAAGAGGCGACTAAACAGCCACCGGGTAGATGGGACTCGTCAGCTTGCGAAGGCAGCTCATCTGAGAGAAGGAAAACTCTGATCCCAAACCTCCACTGCCTTGTGGCTACATCCAGTTATGGAAAAGGCTTCAGGAGTCAACCTCGAGGCAAAATCCGGAGCCGGAGTCCCTGAGGCAGTTCGTGGCTGAACAGAGTCACGTTCTGGCAACTCCTGCGACGCCGCTGGAACCAACCGTATTGGCCTCTGCCTTTCCATTGGACCATTTCAGCGACGTGGAGAGGGGGGATTTGCTGCATGGGTAACAGCCTATCCTCCATACCTACTTCACCCAGGCTTCGCGCACTGGAGAGGACACTCTGTGCCAGAGCCACCATTCAGAGCGTGACACCATAGTCTTCCGAGACTGAAGGATGCCAACAGCTTTTTCATACCATTGGGGGGGGGAAGGAAGGATAGAAAGCCATCTGAGTAATTTTGAGGGGGCGGGAAGCAGAGAAGGAAGGTTATGCAGCCTTCTCCCCCCATTCAAACTCCAGGCTCCTAAGAGTGTTTTTGAGTAAATAAAGTCATTGGGATAGGGGTAGGAGGAAGACAATGCACAGCAATATTTCCTACCTTATTTTTAGCTCAGGTAGGGCAAGCAAAGGAGGACTTTGAACCTTCATGTAAGTCTGTGGGAAAATCATTTCTGAAGAGAGCTAAAATGCCTCTCACATTGCCTAAAAATCCATGAAGACTCTTAAAAGAACTGTACTGTACTTTTGAATAGTCACTTAAATTTGATATTCCCATTTCTGCTTAGACACTTGCCATAAATGATGCTTAAGAGGCTCTAGAGTTCTCATATTATGTGGCTCTGATTCTAAATGTGGCAAAACTTGAGGGGGAAGACCTCATCATTATAGAGAAGACCATTAATAGCCCAAAGCATTGATTCTAATGTACTTTGTGGTTATCTCCTGTGGTGGCAGTGCTGGCCTGCATATTTTCTATTGGATAGTGTTTATCAAGAACAAAAATTCCTGAACTATCTCACTTTTGAAAATATGTTTTATACTCTTGGACAGGAGTAGTGTGATTCAATAGATAGATGAGTGATGTGAAGTTGGACTTCGGGAAGTCAGGTTCAAATTCTTGCTCAGAGATGGAACGGATTAAGACCTCTCTTCTAATCTTTGCTCTTTTCTTAGCAAGATATGTCATTGTTTCCTCTTTTCTGTGAGCAAGGGTGGTGCTGGGATTCAGCTAGGTTGGATACGGGCTGAAGGTCCATGCCTATCAAAGGGTGCATGGATCATCAGCCAGAGTCCAAGCCAGCTGGACTGACACCTGAACTCTCAGTATTGGTGGCAACTGAAGCATCCAATGTCATATCAGGGCCACATTGAGGAGATGACTTGTTTGGCCCAGTTCAGGCTTTTGCCCCAGAACTCCTACAACCTGGCACTGGTAGTCTGGCAGGAAGCCTCTTCTCTCACCATGCTCGATGTGAACAAATTGCGCATTCAGGGGAATATGGCTTGGAATTAGGGTTGCTATAATATCTGGATTGATTGGGGGTGATGGATTTTAGTCATCCCACTTGGGATCTGTTTTCTCCATTAGCTGGCCCGGATTGCTGGAAAACAAAACCATGTTTCCAGCTGGAAGCAGAGATACAGGTAAACTCTATTCCACTATATAACTTCTCTTATAGGCTAGTAAAAAGTTACTACCCTGCTTTATTCTGTAAACAGTTTTGATGTTGCCAAGCTAACAGTATAACCACATTCTTAATGAAATGTTTGGCTCTAGGATCTTCTTTTCATGGCAGTAACATAATGCAGAGGCTATCAGAAATTGTCATGGAAACAAAGTTCTCCAAGTGCTTTGTGCAAAACCAAAAATAACAATTACTGCAGGTAGCACCATCAAATCTGTACAGATCACAACGATCCCTCTACAACTAACTATTCAAAGTCTGACCCTGCCCATGACATTGAAAATACAAAGAAAAATAATCTTGAATGCCTAACCACCATCACCACATAGATACTGTATTTGGTTCTTTTGACAGCCATTGATTACTGCTAAAATTACATGTGTTGCTTCCAGAGTCTTCTTTGCAGTGCAATACACCTTCCCTAGAGGCATCTCTCAGTTCTGTCACCCAACGTGAAAGCTCATTGCACCACCCCCATGATTGCATTCCATACCAGACCATATAGAATAAATTACAATAACATACTCACAACCTAAATACAATGGCATCACTAGGGGTGGTGTCATCCCCATTAACTTTATTTATATATTTAAATATATAACAGTACAAGTGACCCAACAAATTAGTAACCAACAAAAAACCAATGGCCAACTAGATGGCACTCGCACAATTGAATAAGAGTTCTAGTATTAGCTCTGAATACATGGAAATGAGAGCTGAATCATACTAACATCTTATTGATTCCCTGCTGTGGCATAATAACACCTCATTGGCTCTCAGAACAATCAGTCTCATTGGTCAGTTTTGAAAATCCACTTTTTGTTACACAAGACTGTTACACAAAGTGTTTTTCTTTTCTGGTTAATTGTCCATAACTTTTTGTAGAATATAGATATTTTTAAATGTGATGTGTCTCATTGCATTCTGTATGAAATTCTACATTGAATGATATAACATTATGGCAGTGGTACTCAAACTTTTCTAGCCAGTGGCTCCCTTGAGCCTCGTGGCTGTTGGCCATGACTCCCCATCATGTTCCTGAGGGCTGGAAGTGACATCATTAAACAGGAAGTGGCCAGAAATATTAACTATATTAAATATAATATTATAATATGTTGTTGTTGGCAACCTTCAGTCTCGAGAGACTATGGTATCGCGCTCTGAAAGGTGGTTTTGGAACAGCATCTAGTGTGGCTGAAAAGGCCAATTCGGGAGTGACAATCCCTTCTACAACGGGAGCAAGTGCAGTCTGTCCCTGGCCTGTCTCCCTGGCTATGGGCCTTCCTTCTTTGCCTCTTAGCCTCAGACTGTTGGCCAAGTGTCTCTTCAAACTGGCAAAGGCCATGCTGCACAGCCTGCCTCCAAGTGGGCTGCTCAGAGGCCAGGGTTTCCCACTTGTTAAGGTCCACTCCTAAGGCCTTCAGATCCCTCTTGCAGATGTCCTTGTATCGCAGCTTTGGTCTACCTGTAAGGCGCTTTCCTTGCACGAGTTCTCCATAGAGGAGATCCTTTGGGATCCGGCCATCATCCATTCTCAAGACATGACCGAGCCAACGCAGGCATCTCTGTTTCAGCAGTGCATACATGCTAGGGATTCCAGCACGTTCCAGGACTGTGTTGTTTGGAACTTTGTCCTGCCAGGTGATGCCGAGAATGCGTCGGAGGCAGCGCATGTGGAAAGCGCTCAGTTTCCTCTCCTGTTGTGAGCGAAGAGTCCATGACTCGCTGCAGTACAGAAGTGTACTCAGGACGCAAGCTCTGTAGACCTGGATCTTGGTATGTTCTGTCAGCTTCTTGTTGGACCAGACTCTCTTTGTGAGTCTGGAAAACGTGGTAGCTGCTTTACCGATGTGTTTGTTTAGTTCGGTATCGAGAGAAAGAGTGTCGGAGATCGTTGAGCCAAGGTACACAAAGTCATGGACAACCTCCAGTTCATGCTCAGAGATTGTAATGCAGGGAGGTGAGTCCACATCCTGAACCATGATCTGTGTTTTCTTCAGGCTGATCGTCAGTCCAAAATCTTGGCAGGCCTTGCTAAAACGATCCATGAACTGCTGGAGATCTTTGGCAGAGTGGGTAGTGACAGCTGCATCGTTGGCAAAGAGGAAGTCACGCAGACATTTCAGTTGGACATAAATAATATTTATTTCAGAAATAAATAATATTATATATAAATAATAATATTTCAGCTGGAAATAAATAATATATTTATTATAATATAATATTAAATATTATATATATTAATATTATATTAATCATATCATTAATTAAATGCAGATCTTAAAAATATATTAATACACAGCAATATACATGCTTCATAAATGATCAGCTGCTGATCACTGTTGAAGACAGGATACTGGAGTAGATAGATTTTGTCTGGTCCAGGAAGACTCATTTTTTTAACTTTGTAAGCATACCAATAGAATTGTTTTATCAAATGAACTTTGTGAATAACCAGTCTGACCAACATTACACACACACACCCCTGTGGACCCCAATCCAACTAGTCATTTCTCCCATTCTCCTTGGATAGGACTGAACCCTTTATTAATTTAATAAAATTAAATTTTTCCAGCAGCTGGTGGGGAAAACAAAAATAGACCATGAAAATATATCAGAGCTGATAAGGGTTTGGTTAGGAAGCTGATTTGTCTCCTATACTAGGAGATGCACAGCTCAAGCCTATGCATATCTGCTCAGAAGTAAGTCCCATTAGAGTCAATGGGGCTTACTCCCAGGAAAGTGTGGATAGGATTGGGCTGGCAATCACTTCATTAATGGCTGATAAGTATTCCCTTCAAATAGTAAGATTCATCACTTTAAAAATACAGCCTCTCTTCAGTCAAACAAGATTAATAAATCACTTTAAAAACAGTACCCTTTTTCTGCTCCTGGTCAAGTAAAGTGTGTGCTTGCCTCTTCCCTCCCCCTTTGCCAACTGCATGGAAGAAACTTTAAGACCCCTGGTGACTGGTAAAATGGGAAGTGTTTTATTTGGGGAAGGGGAGGAAAGCAGGAAGGTTTGGAGATCGAAAGGGGGGAGTGGAAGAGGAAGGGGGTTGAAAAGAGATTTCACTTTGATGGGAAGCGATCTCAGGTTGGGAACTAGGAACCAACCAGACAAGGATCAGTGAGGGTTAAGGACTGCAAGCTGAGCATGCTTGGTACTTGCCAGATGGGGGTTGGAGTGGAAGAGCTTTGGAAACAACAGGCAGTGAACACAGAAGGCGGCAGCCTCAGAGTGGAGGGAGAAGAGGGTGAGGCAGCAGAAGCCACTCTCGCAGTCCCTCTCGGAGGGACTTCTGCTTTAAAAAAAAGCACAGACGACGGGTAGAAGACGGGCTCGTATTCTGCCCAGGGGTGTGACTGTATCACTGCAAGAGGATATCCTGCACCTCCCTAAAGAGCTGCGCCGCACAGTTTGAACAACACTGCATTATGGTATTATTTGAAAATTCCAAGATTTCATAATTTTGGCTCATAGGGGTGTCATCTCCCCAAGTGTGACACCCAATGCAGTCCGCACCCCCCGAGTGACACCACTGCCTTTTGCTCAGTTTTTTCATATTTTTATTTTAAAATATGCATTTGGCAATGGTATGTCTGAGCTGCACATTCTTAAGACTCACTTTCTCAACTTGATCGGTCTCTGGTGTCTGTGAGAAAGTCCCCTTCCCATTTTTATTGGTGGCATTTTCTGCAGCAGTTGCTGTAATCCCTGTAGCTCCTATGGCAGAGCAAATGGATCATTTTCCATCACCACCCTTCTTACGGAATTATGTTTTATCTCCATTTGTTATCTTTTACCACCTTAATTTCTTATTGCAGCTTTTCCTCTCCCTGTAATTGAAACAATTTGTCTGTAGTTGCACTGATATTGGTCTTTTTAATAGCCAGGCATGTGATATCCATCTGTATGTGTAGTATCAAATGAATTCTAAAATTACTGTACTTCAAACCCAAACAGCGGCCCACATGCTCCTATTTTAATTCGTACATTATTTAGGTTTAGGCTAAATTACAAACTAACAAATCAATGAGTCAAGATGGCATCACCTAAGCATTCTGAAAGAACTCATGTGAAATGGCTGATTTTCTAAGAAAAAAACATAACTTTCAATCAGTTATATATTTGTGCCGGAGGGCTGGAAGGTAGCCAATGTAACTCTGATATTTGACAAGGGATCCAGGGGAGATCTTGGAAATTTACATATTGGTTAGCTTAACATCTGCTCCAGGTAAACTGGTGGAAAGCATAATTAAAGATAAATTAAGCATACAGAAGTATGAACCTCACTGAAGGAGAATCAGCACATTTTATGCAAAGGTAAGTCTTGTTTCACTAACTTTCTAGAGTTCCAGAACTGAGGCAAGTCAGTTGATATACACAGGTTGAGCATCCAAAATCCGAAATGCTCTGAAATGGGTGGCTGAGATAGTGACACCTTTGCTTTTTGATAGTTCAATGTACACACACTTTGCTTCATGTGCAAAATTATTAAAAATATTGTATACAATTGCCATTAGTCTACGTGAATAAGGTATATATGAAACATAAATGAATTTCATGATTAGACTTGGGTCCCATCCCCAAGGTATCTCATTTTGTGTATGCAAATATTCAAAAATTTGAAAAAAATCTGAAACACTTCTAGTTCCAAATATTTTGGATAAGAATACTCAACCTATGCTTGGACTTTCAAAAAACTTTTTACAAGTTACCCACTAAGGCCTCTCATTGAGAGAGTTTAGCAGCCAAAGAATAAGAAAACATGACCTTCTATGAATTGATAAATAGGTTAAGCCATTTTTGCCCAGTGTTCCATATATGCAGCGGGGATCAAATGTGTACATCTGTGGGGTGGGCAGAAATGGGTTAAGAACATAAAGCAGAGAGTAGGAATAAATGAGCCATTTTCACAGTGAAAAGAAGTGGGGTCCTACAAGCATCTGCCTTGGGACTGTTGCTTTTTAACTTGTCCATAATCTGCATTAAGAGGAAAACAGCTAAGTGGCATGCAGCGCAATCCTAACTTGCACTGGAGTAGGCAGGCCAGTGGACCTGTGCTGCATCCAGCGCAAGTTTGGGGCCAGAAGTGGCGCAACTGGGGGCAAGGGGAAGACTTTCTCTTTACCCTGTGTCATGCAACACTAACCCCAATGGGTCAACATGGATCTATGCCACCTCAGGAGTTGGCACAGATCAAAGTAGACTGGAGCAGCCAGAGGAACGGGGTCAGGATCCAGCACAACTGCCAGATCCTGGTCCCACCTCCCACTCCCTGGGAACACCACTGGCTATGGGGTATAGGTATGGGGTCCAGATTACAGATTATGGCAGCATTACTGCCAGATCCTGGCCCCACCTCCCACTCCCAGGAACGCCTGCTGCCCAATCTCCCCTTATGGCACGTTTGTGACACCCCTGGGTTGGCGCAAGTGACTTGTGCTGGCCTAACCCGTGTTGGTTAGGATTGCACCCTAAGTGTGCAGATGACACCCAACTTTTCAGAATGAATGGGTGAACAAACTGGGTGAATAGGCAACTGAACTGCAAATGCAGTTCAATGTGCAAATAAGTATAAAGTGATGCACACTAAGGCAAAAAATTCTAGCCTGATATATACACTGATGGAATCTGACCTGTTTGTGACAAACCAGGAAAGCAATCTTGGGGTCATGATGAAAAGTTAGTGTGTGGGTCATGCAATGTGGGTCATGCACTAGCAATCTTGGGGTCATGTCATAAGAACATAAGAACAGCCTTGCTGGATCAGGCCATAGGCCCATCTAGTCCAGCTTCCTGTATCTCACAGCAGCCCACCAAATGCCCCAGGGAGCACACAAGACAACAAGAGACTTGCATCCTGGTGCTCTCCCTTGCATCTGGCATTCTGACATAGCCCATTTCTAAAATCAGGAGGTTGCACATACACAACATGGCTCGTAACCCGTAATGGATTTTTCCTCCAGAAATTTGTCCAATCCCCTTTTAAAGGCATCTAGGCCAGATGCCATCACCACATCCTGTGGTAATGAGTTCCACAGACCAACCACAGGCTGAGTAAAGAAATATTTTCTTTAGTCTGTCCTAAGTCTCCCAACACTCAATTTAGTGCATGTTACCTGGTTCTGGTGTTGTGTGAAAGGACAAAGAGCATCTCTCTATCCACTCTACCCTTCCCATGCATAATTTTATATGTCTCAATCATGTCCACCCTCAGGCGTCTCTTTTCTAGGCTTAAGAGGCCCAAACGCCGTGGCCTTTCCTCATAAGGAAGGTGCCCCAGCCCAGTAATCATCTTAGTCACTCTATTTTGCACCTTTCCCATTTCCGCTATGTCCTTTTTGAAATGTGGTGACCAGAACTGGACACAATGCTCCAGATGTCTACTTAGAAGTCAGTACCATTATAGTCAATGGGGCTTACTCCTAGGAAAGTGTGCATAGGATTGCAGCTTCAGAGCCCAATCCTATGCCTGTCTACTCAGAAGTCAGTCTCATCATAGTCAGTGGGGTTTACTCCCAGGAAAGTGTGCATAGGATTGCAGCCTTGCAGCCCAATCCTATGCATGTCTACTCAGAAGTCAGTACCATTATAGTCAATGGGGCTTACTGCCAGGAAAATGTGCATAGGATTGTAGCCTCAGTTTCCTCCAGCCCAGCCTGCCACTGCTGTATTTAACGATGGACCTTTGAGAAGTACTGCCACCACCATAAGAATCAGGCTCTGCTCAATCAGGCCCAGGCAGGGCCTCTGAGAGGAATTTTATCAGGGGGTACAAAGTTTCTTTTGGGCCCCTTCCCAAAGGGGTGGTGGTGGCAGTGGCAGAATGAGGACAAAACAGGTAGTGGGAAAGTAGCAACAGCCAGAATAGTCTTTGGAGCCCAGGTCTCCTAGTCTTTCCAATGCAGAGCAGGCAAGTCTGCCTGCCTTCCATGGTATTGGCAGCTAGATATGGAAAACAAACACACTCCTAAGTCTCTCTAAAATCTTTCAGATATAGAAAATCATTGCAGGAGATTAGTATCATTGGATTTAGGCTCACACTAGAATGGACTGTGTGCACCAAAACTGACTGCTGCAACAGCTGCAGTCCCAGAGCTGTGTTCCTGAGCTCCTTTACACTCCTTCATAGTTAGACGATCTACAAGCCAAAGAGCTACTGTAGCAGGTCAGTTTTCTCCCAAATGTGACAAGGAATGTATGCACCTGGGCCTGGTGTTTATGGCTTCTGGCAGTAGTCGCCACCATGTGCCCACAGTAATGCCCTCAGCATCCCATGTGGGCAGTGAGTTTGGGAGAAAATGGAAAATTTAAGATCTTGGGAATTTCTAGGCCCCCTTCTTTGGCTCCTGGGCCCCCTTTCTGACCCTGGGCCCAGGTACAAATTACCCCCTTTACCCCCCTCTCCTAGGCTCTGGGCCCAGGGTTCACCTAGTCCAGCTTCCTGTATCTCACAATGACCCACCAGGTGCTTCAAGGAGCACACAAGAGACCTGCAGCCTGGTGCTCTCCCTTGCACCTGGCCTTCTGAAGTAGTCAGGAGCTTGACACAGGCTTGTCAGCTGTGATGGACTTTTCCTCTATCAATCTGTCCAATCCTCTCTTACAGGCATCTAGGCCAGGTGCCATCACCACATCCTGTGGCAATGATTGGGAATGACCCCATCCTTGGGGTCATGATTAAGCTAGTGTGTGACAGCTATAAAGAAGGTAAATTCCACATTGAGGAATTAGGAAAGGAGTTGAAAATAAGGTTTCTAATGTTAAAATGCTCCTATTCACATATGTGGTATGACTGCATTTGGAATACTGTATACAGTTCTGGTTGCCACATCTCAAGGAAGATCCTGTACAGCTGGAAAAGGTACAAAAGAAGATAACCAAAATTATCACAGGGCTGGAGCACCTTCTTTATGAGGAAAGGATCTTTAAACCTTGGGGGCTTTAAATTTGGGGGGGGGGGAAGGCAATTAAGGCTGGGAGGACCTGATTGAGGTTGCAATCCTAACCCAAATTTCCAGCACTGACATAAGGACAATGCAGCTCCTAGCTAAGGGAACAAACATTGCCTTACCTTGAGGAGGCCTCCATGATTTCCCCTCAACTGCAGGATGCAGCACGTGTCCCACTGCCACAGCTATATCAGTGCTGGAAAGTTGGTTAGGATTGTGCCCTGAGACCTATACAATTAGGCATGGTATGGAAACAGTGCTATTTTTATCCCTGTCTCATAATTCTAGAAGCAGGGGTCTCCCAATGAAACTGATTGGCTGGAGAGATAGAATGGAGAAAAGGTGATACTTCTTCATGTAGTGCATAGTTTGTGGAATTTGTTGCCATTCAATGCAGTGATGACCACTAACTTGGATGGCTTTAAAAGGGGATTGAACAAACTCATTCAAGATTGACCTATCCATGGCTACTAGTTACAATAGCTATGCGCTTCTTCCAGGTTCATACCTCTAAAACAGGGGTCTCCAAACTTTTTGGCCAGAGGGCTGCAGGAAACATCTGACGCAGTGCTGAGGGCCGGAAAAAAATTTAAATATAAAATTTAAATAAGTAAATTAGAGATGGAATTTAGATGAATGAATAAATGAATGAGTGGGCTCATTCACTCAGCCTCTCCGGCCCTCAGAACACCCTCCAGATGCAATCAGAGCACAGCTCTGGTCATGTTCAGTCGAGTGGGCCAGAGGCTTTCAGGGGACAAGAGGCTAGCCGCGGGCCAGACAGAGGCTCACTGAGGGCCACATCTGGCCCCCGGGCCGGGGTTTGGAGACCCCTGCTCTAAAACAACAGTTACAAGGGAACAATGGCAGGAGAGAAGTATGAATGCCTTTCTCTCCAGCTTCTGGGCTTCCCAGAAGCGGCTATTTAGCCACTGTGGAAAACAGGATACTGGACTAGATGGGCCTTTTGCTTTTCTTGTATATATTACAATCACCCTTGGATTCATTAGGCAACACATTTTACATCTCTAAAGGTAGCAAAGCTCTTTGGTTATGTTAGGAAAAAATGCAAAAACATTTCTAGTTCAAAAATTATTTTCCTTCCCCAGAACTCTTGCCTGCACATTATAGCAACTGCATATTCTCAATAGGGAAATAAAACCCAAGAATGTACACATTTAATTGACTATTATTAATAATTGATAACCTGTATAAACCTGCCAGGTGCTGCACAAAGATTACAAGAGATGATGGTTCCTGCCCTCCAGGCTTCCAATCTAGCCAGAAACACATTAAGGAAGAATAAGGAGAAGGAGGAAAGGGACATTTATGGATCCTCAAATCTATAATCATTTATACTAGTTGCATGCAACCCTGTGCGCACACTTCCTAGGGAGCTTCACTGAAATCGGTGGAAGGCGCTTTTGTGTAAACATTACACTGGATTTCACTACCTATATCCAAAATGGTTTTCAGCTGGGTGAACTCCATGAACTCCTCCCCCCCCCCAAAATTGTACCACAACACTACATACTTAAATATAATAAACTGTATAACGAAATAGATGAAAATGGCAATAAATACATTACACTCAATATATTAAAAGCAGTTTCAATCACAATATTAGTTCATTAAAACATTTAAAAATAACTATGGATCAATTGTTGGGAGGAAGAGTAGTGTCAAAGCTATTGGGAATGTTGCCACCACTTGGGCAATTATCCAGACCAGTGATTCTCACACATTTAGCACCAGGACCCACTTTTTAGAATGAGAATCTGTCAGGACCCACTGGAAGTGATATCATGATTGGAAGTGACATCATCGAGCAGGAACATTTTTTTTTAACAATCCTAGGCTGCAATCCTACCCACGCTTACCCAAGAGTAAGTTCCATTGACTATCGTTAAAGACTATACATAGTATTTTTTCCCCACATTTTTATACTGCCCTTCCTCCAAAGAGCTCAGGGCAGTGTACACAGCTGCTCCCCTCCTTCTTGTCTTCACAACAACCCTGTGAGGTAGGTAAGGCTGAGAGAAAGTGATTGGCCCAAGGTCACCCAGGACGCTTTGTGGCTGAGGGGGGATTTGAACCTGGATCTTCCAGGCCTAAATCCACCTCCCAAACCACTACATTACCATGGCTCTTAATAATAGCTTGTTAAAAGTACAAGTCTGTAACATTTCCCCAAATGCAGTCACATACCATGGTAGCATCAAGACTAATAGATTAAAAATAATATATTGAAATGAATGGGGACCCACCTGAAATTGGTTCACGACCCACCTAGTGGATCCCAACCCACAGTTTGAGAAACACTGATCTAGACAATGTAGTTCCTCAAGCCTGACGTTCTACCTCCTGAATTGGGCCTAGAAACAAATTGGCAGCCATTGTACATGCCAACGCAGTGGCCTAATGGCCAGGGAAACTTGCAGGGTGGTCATGGTAGTAGAACAGTGACAAAGTTTCTTCTTTCTTCACCCAGGAAATGCTAGAAACAGATGCACTGGGGCCCCAAGTTATGGATGGCCTCGTCCACGCTTTCTCGTAGACAGTCCATTCATCAAGCTGCTTTTGCATACGGCAACAGCACTTGAGGATTTAGTGTATATGAAGAATTAATTGTTCAATCACTCTCTTTGCCATCAGAAGACACACTTCATAGGATGATATGTTGAACCTTGCCTTGAAGGGCCTAGATTCCAGTTTGTTCAGGGCCAATCCAAGTCCTTCCAGCACTTGAAGAAAGCTGCTAAATGTTGTTTCCATTACCAGATGGAGTGCCAGCTTCTGCCACTACCAGCCTCCCCCTCTTTCTGCCTTGATTTGAAAAGATGAGAGTGGACAAGATGATGAAGAGGGAAATAGGAGAGGGTAGAGTAGCCTTCTACTCTGTCCATACGGCCTGTTCTCTTCTTCCTTTTCCAACAAGGAAGTGGAGGAAGGAGGTGAACCAGTGGAGATGAGTGACCCCTACACATCTGCCATCCAAGCTGACTGCTTATTAATGCTTGCATTAAACTGCTTAACCCTTGCAATTTGTCTTCAGTACCATGATGCTGGTAGAAAAGGTGGTGGCGATTGATGGACAAAAAGATAAGAAGCAAGACCACCAAAGGAGGGGCGGAATCAAAGAAAGGCACCTGCTAATCTGGGACAGAGGGAAGGTATGGGCTGAACAGATGCTGAGGACAAGTGAAGTCAGTTTCCAGATGGGAAGGGGTAATCAGGGCCCACACCCTCAGGATCCCTGGTTCTACATACTCTGTTGTATGCATTTGCATTGAGCATGTAGAGATGTCATAAAATCCAAGGAGTAGCATTTTGCTCCATCTTTAAACAGGCATGGGAGGAGAGAACCAGGTCGTCAAGTACAAGCATTTCTAACACAACAATGTGACCTTCAACAAGTCACACAATTCCTTCCTTCCTTTTCTGTCCTCTCAATGCAGGAAGAAAAGTATGGTATGACGATACATATGGGGTGTTATGCCAGAAGTATTCTTAGTACACATTATGGAGGGGAAAACTTGATGTATTGTTACCACATTGCTCTGCTTTTTGCATAATTGTATAAATCTACAGCTTGGAGTTACACATAATGGAATAACCTTGAGTGGCACTGTCAATTATCTACTTATATGTGGACACACACTTGTTTATCTGTAACCTGCTGTATCTTGATAGTGTTTTTCACTCCTCTTGTACTTTGCTTGCAGTGAATTCAAGGCTGTAGTTTCAAATATCTAATGGCAACTGAGGTCCTTGGAAAGAAGGGCATCCAGTTCCTGTGCATGAATATTTACAGACTCTGCCCTTGGATATTACAGAGTCTAGCTTCTGAAAGCATGTTTTAAAAGTTGCACTTTAGGGTTTGGTGTGTTTTTTAATTGTTTTTCCTGTGATGTTTCTCTGGGCATACTACTAAGATCAGGCTCTGTTTGCACCTCATTTTAAATTCTGTCCTGCCTGAGAGGCTTCAGATGAAAAATGGGATCTTGTTAAAGAGACAGTACTGTTTCTTTCCTGTTCTGACAAGCATCACAGGATGTTCCTCATCTGGCCTATAGCCCAAAGGTCCCTTGTGGCACATTATGAAATTATTCAAAAGGAGACATGGCCGCACACTGCTCAAAAGGATTAAAGGACACATTGCCAGGTCTCTTCTTGAATACATTTATTGGAGAGGGAGGAGCAGCTGCACACTGCTTGAATCCCAAAGCGTTCCTACATGAGTTCTCCCCTTTGCATACATGTCCTCCCAAGAAGACCTGGCATTGTTTTGTCTGAATTGGCCAATTGCTGACTTCTCTTGAACAAATAAGATGTGAGTGATGGCATGACTGTACCTCCTTTTGGTAAATTTACTCTGGAGGAGAAGTCCATGTGTTGTTTCAGCAGCAGTAGCAGGAGGGATGACTAAGGTTGGAATGTCAGCCTTACCCTCATAATCTGGGCTTCTTTGTCTAGCACTCAAAGAGCCGTTTGGACCCATTTTCCAGAGGGAAAAAAACCTCAGGAGCCACAAAACCCTTTTGACATCTAAAATGAAGATAACACTGCATATATAGTTGTTTTTTTTTTTACCTTTATGCTCTTATAGGTCCCATTTTTATAATGTAGCCCCCTCTTGTAGCTTTTAGTTAGTTTTGTCATACATTCTTGTCCTGTGTTTTCAGACACCTGGTCCTCTATGGTGTTTTGCCTGATTCCAAGGCCATTCTCTGCCTGGAGAATTATGCCCACTTTAAGCAAGTTCACTCCCCTTCTTTCCCCCAACAAATGACCCTGGTTCTGCCCTGCACTCCTGCTGGACCCCACCTCCAGGGTAGTTCACCTGTTCAACCTGCAGAGATCCTCTCTCCTGCCAGCAGCCTCCCACCACTACAGCAGGTCTTGGGCACAGCAGCCACACACCAAACTCCAGTGTCTCCAGCAGTCCATTAGTCACAAAGTCAGTCAGAATATCCAGGGCAGAGTCCAAAGTCAATAAGCCAAGTCACAGTCCAAGGTCAGATTCCAAAGTAAACCAGTCAGCGTATTCAAGTCTAAGGCAAGTCAGCCTCCTCTCCAACCTGCACTCCTTCTCCGACCCACACCCCCTTCCTGCCTCAGGTGCTGCTTATATCCCTGAGGGCCCTATTGCCTTCCAGTGGCTGCAGCTGTGCAGCACACTCTGCTGGATGCCCAGGCCTTACCCTTAAAGGGGCCACTGCTGACACCACATCTACCTCCTCACCAGATCTTCCAGGATTCCAATACATATGGAGGTTATGACATCTGCTTATCTTACATTGAAACTAAAGAACTCCCCCCAACCTTCCAGAGGCACCCTGCTGGAAGGAAAAAAGGACACAGACTCCAGAGGTGGGGAAGAGAAGAAGCCAGAGCTGGGGGGGGAGGGGGGCAGCCACAGGCCAGCTTCTGCCCTGCCTGCCCGCCCTCCCTCACTCACTCAGGTTGCAACCCTCTCCATACTATCCTGGGAATAAGCCCCATTGACTACAATGGGACTTCTGAGCAGACAAGTTGGTTGGAGCTCTCAGGTTGCAGTTCTCTCCACACTTTCCTGGGAGGAAGCCTCACTGACTACTTGTGAGTAGACTTGTATAGGAGGGGGCTGAGGCTGCAGCCCTCCACACCTTCCTGGGAGGAAGCCCCACTGACTACAGCAGGGCTTACTTGGGAGCAGACATGCACAGGAGGAGGCTGAGGTTACAGCCCTCCACACCTTCCTGGGAGGAAGCCCCACTGACTACAGCTTACTTGTGAGTAGACCTGCACAGGAGGGGGCTGAGGCTACAGCCCTTCACACCTTCCTGGGAGTAGCCCAGGGACTACAGCTGGGCTTGCTCACGAACAGACCTGCCAGGCGGAGGCTCCCACTCACCCATCCTTGCGCTTGGCCTTGAGCAGGCACTAAGGCTGCCATCCCAGGCACCCTTTCCTGGGAGTAAGCTTCATCCACTGTAATGGGGCTTACTACTGAGTAGACACACAGGATGTCTCCTCTGCTGTGGAGGAAAAGCCTCTCCTTGCACCGAGTGGGGACCTGCAAGGGCTGAGGAGGAGGGTGTCCTGCTGGAGAGTTGGGGAAGGGAAAAACGGAGCTTAAGCCTGCAGAGCGGGCAAAATTGAAAAGGGAAACCAATGCGGGGCAGGTGGGGGTGAAGGGAGAGGAGGGCAGTGAGCTCAGGGGGCAGAGGGAAGCAGCCTGCCCTCCCAGCACAGGTGCCTCCTGTTACCCCCTTTGCCACTTTCACCGGGAGGAGCCGCAGCAGAAGGCTGAAAGAGCCGCAGGTTGCCGACCCCTGGTCTAGCAGAAGGACGGTTGTTAGCAGGCTGCTGCTGTCTGGGCTGCCAGGGGATTTGAATTCCTGTCTGAGGAGCTTGTGGCTGGTACATGAGTGTTGGTTGCTCCCCCTCCTCCGATTCTTCACTACAACATGGGATTGAAGGGGGAGAGGGAACTTTGTAATCTCTTCCCGATTGCCTAGTTGTGTGTTGTGGGTGTGTGCTGTGCAGAAAGACATCACAGAGTTACTCTGTTGTTGCCATTGAAGGCCCCATGGAAGATGTGGGGACATAACTGGAGCCCAATAGTGTGATTGATGGGTGGTGGCAGTGTTGCCATGGATGCTGTTCAAGTGCTTGTCACCATGACTTCTTTATTTCTTGCTTCTGCAGGCATTACTGTGCTTTCTCCTCTGCTGTTTGGATTGCACAGGATTGCAACTTTATTACAGTGACAAAATGCTGATGTTAGCAGATAGCTTCATTGCTGATCCATAGGATTACCGTGCTTGTCTTTCTGGAACCACAGTGAAGAGCTTCATGATGAGAATCCTTCTCCCTTATTTATATGCATGGTGCTTGGTAGAGGGAAGCAACAGATCTGCTTGGAGTCTCAGTGAACCACCTCAGTGTAAACTGCTTAGCAGTTATTTATGGATGCTGAAATTACATAGTTCGTCAAATCCTGTTGATTCTCCCCTCCCACTTCAATTAAATTATATTCTGATTTTATTTTAAGGACAAGAAGTTTGCATCCCAATTCACAAATATATTTACAGGAGTAGTATTAGGAACATGTGCTCCATTGACCAGGCTTGCCATTAAACAAAATGTACTTTAATTAGGTTTGTAATAGATTTCCTATGTTGGCATTCAAGGTTTTTCTGAAATGTGTTCTCTTGTGACTTTGCTAGATAGTAAAATATTCATGACATGCTTATGTGTTTTAGCAGAAGCTGTTCTTGAGAAATGCTATTTTCTAGTGCTGGTGGACATTTCAATCCCTCTAAGTTTCAATCCCAAACAACACAGTCCTGGAACGTGCTGGAATCCCTAGCATGTATTCACTGCTGAAACAGAGACGCCTGCGTTGGCTTGGTCATGTCGTGAGAATGGATGATGGCCGGATCCCAAAGGATCTCCTCTATGGAGAACTCGTGCAAGGAAAGCGCCCTACAGGTAGACCACAGCTGCGATACAAGGACATCTGCAAGAGGGATCTGAAGGCCTTAGGGATGGACCTCAACAAGTGGGAAACCCTGGCCTCTGAGCGGCCCGCTTGGAGGCAGGCTGTGCAGCATGGCCTTTCCCAGTTTGAAGAGACACTTTGCCAACAGTCTGAGGCTAAGAGGCAAAGAAGGAAGGCCCATAGCCAGGGAGACAGACCAGGGACAGACTGCACTTGCTCCCGGTGTGGAAGGGATTGTCACTCCCGGATTGGCCTTTTCAGCCACACTAGACGCTGTGCCAGAACCACCTTTCAGAGCGCGATACCATAGTCTTTCGAGACTGAAGGTTGCCAATACAAAGTGTTCTATAAACACAGAAGACTAGAGACATGTCAAAACTCACCGGGATTCAAATTCCAGCATAGTCATGGACCTGAAGGTAACTTTGGCGAAGAGGCATTCTACCTGCCTTCATTTCTTTTCTGTAAAATGTGTTTAATAACAACTTTCCTCCCTCTTGGTAAGAAAGCCCACTAGCCTGTGGCTACTGAAGCCAGGGTAGGACATTATCCCTCCCATTGACCAGACAACCAATAACTGTTGGCAGTGTGTTCCTCCCCTCCCTAGTAAAACTCAGTCACAGCTATCAGTTGCCCAATGTGTGCAGAAGCAAGAGAAGAGACTGCTGGGCCTACTGGAGTTGGCCAGAGCAACAACTGCTGAATGTCTTCTTGCCTTTCAGCAAAAACTCAGCTGAGGAGAAGAAAAACAATCTGGTTTCAACCATGGCTATCATATTATCCTTACCTCACCTTTTCATGGCTGCAAAGCTTGAATTCATTACCAGTGCTCTTTTAATCAGCTTGAAGGCTCTCTACTTTGTTGTCCAAGTTTTCTTTTCAATGTCAAAGAAATCAATAAGCACCAATAATAAGCCCTTAAACCGCAACAGCATTAGCAGAGTCCAAAAGCTTGGTAAAACAAATCAATGCTCACGAACAGACTAAAATATAGAATTAAAGACATGTGGTTGGTCTCCCTGGAGAAGTGTGGGCTCTGGTGTCCTGCCCAAGCCCTGAAGGAGCCCTGGCAAATACCTGAAGCAAGGTTGTCAGTTCAGTGATGATGTCATTGCTGAGCTCCTGGAACTAGGAGGAGCTGTCTGCATAGCAAATTACAGTCATAAAGTACAACAGATATGCAGCCACAGGAGGTAGTGAGGATCTATGTAAACAGTACTATCCAAAAGCCCTGGATCTGAGCTACTACCACATACGAACACCTTGCCTAGATATGGTATGATGGAGACTGATTGTCATTTAAATTGGGGTTGTCAAGTTCCTTTAGCACAAATCTTGCCACATCTTTCAAGACCATGCAAACCACAGGGTTCACAAGCTCAACCAATGAAGCCTCTCAAATCTATTCTAGTGCAATAAGCAAACTTTGCTCTTGAACTGACTTGTGTTGTAACTCAATACCAAAGCATTTGATTCCATTTGCATCTATAATCACTTGTGCATCTCCCGTTCCTTTTATCTAAACTGCCTCTGTCCATAAAAAGTTGAAGATGCATTACGAAGTCTATGAAGCAATAAGGTTATCAAAGGAAGTGACTCCTCAGGTCCTTTTGTGTTGGTTTATGGCAATATTTACAGTCACATGTGGTGCTTGGGAAAGAATCCCAGGAAGCAAACTGCATGATGTTGTTTTGGAAGTTCAGTGAACCTTCTCTCAATATTTCATTTGTTTCACTTCATTTTGAATTTGTAACTAATTATTGAAATTTATGAATGCATTTTCATAATGACTGTCTATGGAGGGAAAACATAGACTTAATTGTGGGGTTCAGAGTCCTACCCATCAGTCTTGGGTAGGAGACTGATAAACTCTATCTTCTGAAGCAGAACAGTCTAGAGTCTTCATACAGAAACCCCACCAATTAAATACCATAGTGTTCAATCTACAGCTGAGTTTACGTATAACCATTAAACACATAGTTCTTGCATTTTTTAAATTCTGAAATTATCATAGCCTCTAAAGTTAGGATTTAGCCTCTAAAGTTAGCCTCTAAAGGTGCCTTTTTGTTCTCCAACATGATGCAGTGAAGTTGCAATAGTAAGTATCTTAAGGGCATGATATTCAAGAAAACTGATGGGCAGCACAATCCTAACTTGTGCTGGAACAGGCAGGCTGGCAGGGTTATTCTGTATCCAATGCAAGTTTGGGGCTGACTGTGGCTCAACCCAAGGCAAGGGAAAATAATTTCCTTTACTCCAGGGAGAGCCACAACAGCCCCAATGGGTCTACTTGGATCTGTGCCACCTGAAGAGGTGACACAAATCTGAACAGCCCAGAGCTGCCCCGGGCTGTCCAGGAACAAGGCTATGATCCTGCATAAATCCCCGATCCTGGCCTGCCTCCCGCTCCCACCCAGGTTCCCACCCTCTGTGACTAGACTCATGCACAGGTCTTAATGGGCAGCTGTGGGGACTCATCTAGAGTATTTTAGGGACTCAATTTGATTCAAGTCATGTATCTTTTCCATAAACTTTGAGCTGAGGACAGTTTCCTCTTTGTTAACCTTCTGGCAAAGCCTGAAGACATTTTTATTCAGGAAGGCCTTTGAGGCCCTATAATGGCTGCTTTTAGGAATTTAATGTTTTTTTACATGATGTCTTTTACTGCTATCTGCTTGTTTTTTATATTGTCTGTTTTTATTGCTTGTTTTATATTGTCTTTTATTCGTTTTATATATTGTTTTTAACTGGATTTTATTGCTCTTTGTACATTGTGTACTATTGTAGTTAGCTGCCTTGGGTGCCCTTCGTGGAGAAAGGTGAAGTACAAATTGAATAAATAATTATAAATAATTATAAAGAAATGTGATAGGTGCGGCTTTGTGTAAAAAAATGGAGCTGCTGGCAGTGTGTATGTGTGTGTGTGTGTGTGTGTGTGTGTGTATCGGAGGTCTCCCATCCCATCAGTAAACAAAAGCTCTACTGTTCTTCTAATGAAGGCAGCAGTGCAGAAAGCACCGATCAGTTCCTGATGAACCCCATGCACAAACCTTCATTCACATCACAAGTCCTGATTCTGCCCTTAAATGGGATGCTGAGCACAGACGAACCTACAGGGAGGGAAGAAGGAGGGGTCTCAGCCTAATAAGGTGGACAGACTGTGTGAGACGGATTGTGCCAGGACACCCATGTAAAGTGCCCCTTTCTCCTCCGCTTCTGAGCCAGTCATGGCTGTGAAAGCAAAGTGAAGGCCTCTCCTCTGCTTTGCTCTCACCTTCCCGAATGGCTTGGAAGCCAAGGGGGAAGGGGTGCTTTACACAGGTGTCCTGGTGCCTGAACAAACTTAGCATTTTGCCCCCCTCCAGGAACACCACTAGCAATTGACATACTAGCTGAAGATGGTAAAATGTACTCCTAAAAAGCAGAGCCACCAGAGACTGTTGATCTTCAGATCTTGCTACAATCACCCTCAAAGTGTGAACCTCCTTCTGGGTAAGCAGATCCCATCCAGAGTGGGTGGTACATCCATGCTCAGATCAGCTGAAGACCCAACAAACAGCATCTCTAACTTGCCAAGATTAAAAGGAATCTACATGCGTCAGTTTCACTAAAAATTAGAATAAGATTTTCAATTTAGCCAGAAGGAATTTTCCAGTTAGTGACTCTGAAGTTGAGATGGTTGCTCTTTCTTTCTTTCTTTCTTTAAAAGAAAACTAAAGATGCTACTACATTATGCTTGTGCATAATGCTGAAATGCATTTGCATAAAGATTTGGACATGTAGCACCACATATTTCCAGAGGGATTCCCTTTTGTGTCAACAGAATTTTGCCTTTAATTAGCACCAAAGTAAATGTATAGCCTTAACAAAGCAAAATACAACTGTCCAACACATATTTCCAGAAATAAACATTGGCTCTAGAGAAAGAAATCTAATGCCAACTGAAAATGCTGAAACTAATTTGAACAAGTCATGACAAGAGGTGTGCAGCATCTCCAAGCAACAATATTATTTGAACACAGTTAAATTACTGTTCTACATATCACTATGCACTGCCCACAAGAAGAATACTAAAATATAACCTTAAAGATATCTGCTACTTGAATGTCTTGTGGTCAGTGGCATAGCAAATGAACATGTAGCCCTGTGCGAAGTTCAAAATCATGTTCCGGAAGTGATGTCACAACTGGAAGTGACATCACTCCTGGGCTTTTTAAAAAGTGCAAATTGGGGGAAAACCTGCCTCCTCCCCCCAGCAGCTCACCACCCACTTGATCTTCCCCCAGCCAGTGGCATAGCTATGGCATCTATCTGCTACCTGGGATCGAAGAAGATTTTGTAGCCTCCCATTCCATGACAAAAACAAATTTAATTAAACAAATAAAAAGTGTGCCCCTTATTTGTTAGGGACACTGTGCTGGGGTAAAGAGGGGTGGTTATTCTCTCCCTGCTAAATATAAGAGGAGCACCACTTGAAAAAGTTCCTCTTTACCAGTTAGCAGGAATGGCTGTATTATGATACATGGAAATGAGAGCTGACTCTTTTTAACATATTATTGGTTCTGTACAGTATCATAATAACATGTCATTCAGTCTCATAGGTCAGTTTTGAGTTAAAGAAATCCACTTTTTGTTCCTTAAGGCAGTTGTGTTTTTGTTTTCTGGTTAATTGGCCATAACTTTTGATAGACTACAGATATTCTAATATGGTTTGTTTCATTGCATTCTGCATTAAATTACCTTTCCAATGATGTATAACATGGTGGTATTATTCATACATACCAAGATTTTCATAATTTTGGCCACTAGTGTCATGCTTAGCTTGTTGCCCCCCTAAAGCTTGTTGCCCGGTGTGCTGCTACCCCCTGCACCACCTTAGCTATGCCACTGCTTGTGGTGACTTGATAAAACTTGTTTCTCAAGGTCAATAAATAGAAGGATATCATAGATATCATAGAACACATAGGTGTGTTCTCCTTTGCTCCATCCTCTTCACAAATGTAGCTTACTTTTTTTGTCTTCCCCACAGTGGAAAATAGAAGACTCAGAAGGGTCAAGGAAGCTGCTTGCCATATACAGGTATTCCAGGCTTTACTACAAGTTGGGATTCATCCCTGATGGTTCATTAGAAGCTATCACTGCCACATTGGAACTAAGGGTTCAGGGGTCAGCCTGGCCAGTGGGTCCTCTGATGGTCTGGGCAATACCCAACCTAGCCAACCCTTGATGCCACCTTTGATTGTTTCAACTTCTACTCTGTACATTCCCAACAAGAGTGTGGGCACTGCAGCCATAAGGTTTACAGGGAGCAATAGTATATAGTGAAGTCACTCAATAAGGGCAAGGTTTCACTTAAGGATCCAACATTTTCTGGACCTGGAAGTGGGGAAATGGATTGAAATGCAAATATATTCCTTTAAAGTGTCCTATGAAGAATTGTGTTGCTTCTTCCTCACACCTCTTTTTAAAACTGGAATTGAGTCTTCTGCCATGTTTTTATTAAGTACATATACCCTATTCCAGAGGTGCATTTGCTCTGATGGAGCATTTCCATCCTCATATGAAACTGTTGTGAGAAATATTTCAGATAGCTATTATTGTCTATCCAATTGACAATGATTGACTTTGAATCTAAATTCCTGCTCTTTAAAGTTTTAGTACTGGCTCATCACCTGAGGTGATCCTCATAACCAGGGAGCCCCCAGTCTCAATGAGCCTCTGGCCCTCCGGAGACTTGCTGGCGCCTGTGCTGGACCGACGCAATTGCTCTCAGCATGAGGGCGACTGTTCAACCGCTCATGTGAGTTTGGGACAAGGGCTCCTTCCACTGCTTCCTGTTTCACATCTGTGATGCAGCAGTGGCAGCGAAGGAAAGGCCGGCCTTGCTTTGTGCAAGATCTTTTATAGGCCTTGAGCTATTGCAAGACTTTCATTCATTCATATAAGTTCCATATTCATTTATGTAAATTTATTCAAATTTGAAATATAAATTAATTCTTTTTTTCCCCCCGGCCCCTGACACAGAGAGATGATGTGGCCCTCCTGCCAAACAGTTTGGATACTCTTTCTCTAGCCCATCACTCTTCTCTCCTCCATACTTCTGTTCTGTCCCCTTCTTCCTTGTGCAATCCAGGGGGTGGGAGGAGGAGGAGGACCAGTGGAAGCAAGCTGGTGGGTGGAGGTGCCAGGCTGCCAATCTGCAGTTTGAGGTGACTACTTCAGTTGGACTTTTGGATGGCTGGCCCTGGATGTGAGATAAGCCCTCTGATTACATTATGTCAGTATGAAATGCCAGCATGTTGTTTTCATCAGGTAATTGCTTTGAGGCCTTGGCAGAAATAGAGTCAAGCATGGCATTTACTCATGATCAGGCTTTTGGATTGATTCGTGGCCTTTTCCTCATCTTTAGCATCTCTAGTTATTTTTTGAGAAATTATGCATTAGTGCACTCATAGCTTGCCTTTATGAACTACAACAGTACCAACAGTGGTGTGTCTTGTTACTGTTAATGCCAGATCTACGGAATGGTGAGCAGAGCATGACCATCCCATTCCACTCTTCTTGCCTGGCCATGGTTATCTGTGCTTTGGCAACCTTTTGATTCAATGACTGCAATGATTGTATGAGCCTCTGAAGACTGGAAACAGCAATTCATTCTAAACACAGCTGCTTGGCTTCATAAGTGGGAACAGTTACTGGAAATGCATCTTGCCAGTGCTTAAACAGCTGCATTGGCTCCTGGTCCATTTCTGAGCACAATTCAGAGTGCTGGTACTTACCTTTGAAGACTTCTATGGACAAGGGCCAATCATTTGCAGGAATGTCTACTCCTGGGACACAATTATTTATTGTCTTAATAAATAGTGAACAATAACAAAAATCTTCTGCCCTAAACATTCTCAATACATACCTATAAAACCATCTTTTAAAATCTAGACAGCTACTAGTTACCTCCCCAAACCATCCCAAAATTTACTGGAACTCTCAAATCTTATATTTTTTACAAAAGAGAAAAAAAAGAGTGTGAAAAGGTGCAGACCTTCTTGGAAATTACAATTCCAGTACCTGATGAGCAAGCACCATATCTTCACAAATCTAACTCTTGTCTTTCCAATGCATTTTTATAAAAGGAAGTTTTGTTATCCGAACTATATATTCCAAGTTCTCTCAAGCAGCTTTTGATGTATTAGGATGCTATGTGATTTCCTTATTGTATTAGAATCGCGGAAGAACTGGCGAGGAGGTAGATGTGGTGTCAGCAGTGGCCCCTTTAAGGGTAAGGCCTGGGCATCCAGCAGAGTGTGCTGCACAGCTGCAGCCACTGGAAGGCAATAGGGCCCTCAGGGATATAAGGAGCACCTGAGGCAGGAAGGGTTTGTGGGTTGTAGAAGGAGTGCAAGTTGGAGAGGAGACTGGCTGGCTGGGCTTATTGACTTTGGATTCTGACCTTGGACTGTGACTTGGCTTGGATACTCTGACTGACTTACCTGGAATCTGACCTTGGACTGTGACTTAGCTTATTGACTTTGGACTTTGCCCTGGATACTCTGACTGACTTTGTGACTAACGGACTACTCAAACAGGCTGCTGAGAGCTGAGGACTGCTGCTATACCTGGAAGGACTGCTGCCTTAGGAACTGGGAGGAGGGGTCCCTGCAGTTTAAACAGGCAAGCTACCCTGGTGGTGGAGTCTAGCAGTACTGCTGTAGAGAACTGGGGCCATTGTTGGGGGGGGGGGAACGAGAGGGGAGCTAATTAGCTTAGAGTGGGCATAAGTTCCCTAAGTGAGGCTTGGAGTGGGAATCTGGCAGAACACTTGTCGATGTTGTGCACATTCTTGCTGCTATCAATACGCAGGACACCAGTCCCAAATCTTCAGCCACAATCAACCTTTCAATGTACCCAGAAAGGACCATCTCTGTATCTTATAGTAAAGATTAACCAGTTATATCTTTAATGTTTTGCAGGTGTTGAGCTAAGGGTGTTGCTGTTCCTTCCAGCTGTGAGTGCAGGCTTAGCATGGGAGAGAATTACAGCCCAATCCTGAGCTGCCTGGCACCCAGAGGAGTAGCAATGCAAAAATGGCTTCCACTGCATCCTATGCATGCTTGCCAGCCACCGGCGCCTCCCCTGGGGAAAGGCCCCACAATGGGACTACTCAAGTCTGTGCCAGCTATTTTGCCAGCATAGATTTGAGAGGCCCCGTGTCAGGCCAGGAGCTCAAATGCTCCAGAAGGTAGTCCCCCCACCATAGTATAAGGGATAAAACAGAGGCTTGAGAGCTGGTAAAGTTTTTTTTTTTTTAATCTAGTAAAGGTAGGTGGGTCTTGATAAAGTGTTCTAACAAATGGGCCCCAATATGAAAAGGTTTCAGAAACACTGCCATGTTTTAAATAAATTTTTTTTTCTGAAACAAATATTGCGAAGTAGTGATTTTGTGATGCTGCTGATTTTTTCCAAGACTAGCGATTATATCTTTTTGAGATGCATGTACTTGTTTCAGAAGGTTTTAGCTAGCAGTATACAAGGCCATTCCCTTCAGAGTTTTGTAATAGCCTAAATGTCATGGAAGCAATCTTGTCATTTGTCATGATAATGCAATATAACGAACAGTACCTTATGGGGATGAAGATGGAAAAGGCCTTTATATGATTACATCACATGATGATAAATGCTAACAATTTATGTTCATTATGAAAGCAGCATTCCAAAGAAAACATTGCCATAAATTTTGCCATTGCCCCCTCTTGCCAAGAAATTTATATATATTACAAGGTTAGAATTCAACAAGCGAGCCTAAGCAACAGCCTGGCTAGAGGAAATTAGAATTTGTGAATAAAAACCCACATCTCATTCAGTTAAAAGTTCTCAGTGAGGACGTAAGAAAAGAAAGTTAGAGAAAAATAATTCTTTTTCCCACCATTACTGCAAGGCAGCTACTTTCCCTTTTGTTAATCACCAACAGCATTGTGTTACCAAATTGTGTTGAAAATGTGGGACTGAGAAAGTAAATGGTACTTTGACTTTCTGCAGACTGGGCATCAGCCCACTCCCAGGAGTCAGTGTGTTAGCGATCACTCCTAATACACCATTCACAACAACAGCTGTGCAATGCAGTATCAAATGATCCAGGTGTCCAGGTGACATCCAAAGAAAAGTAGGTTGTAGTCTAACACATATTAGTTTTTCATATGACCAGCTTGTCTATCTCCACCACCAAGGCAACTCTACTTGCTCCCAGGGCACATATTCCTTTTCTTCTCCTATCTTTACTTTTCTCCCTCCTTTTTCTGCTTTAGCTTGTCCCAGGGCCTTTCTCTCTTCTTCCTCTGTCTCCCTTCTCCCCTGAAAATCCTCCTTCTCACCTTCCCTCCATACTCTGTTCATCCATCTTCTCCCTTTGCCTCATTTCCCTTCTCCATTTCTTCTTGCTTCATTGTCCTTTCCTCTCATCCCACCTTTCCTCCCTCCATACTTGCCTGCCTTTTCTTCACTTCCCTTGGCCCTACCTGGTGCTTAGGACTGCAGTTCTCAAACTGTGGCTCCGTGACCCAATTTTTGGTGCTTTGCAAAACTAACAGGGCAGATTAAGCTATGTGTATCAAGGGTTAAACAACCTGCTACTGGGGGAGGGAGCACTGCTGCCCAATCACCATTATAGCCACATCCCTTGGCATTTATAAATCAGCCAGCAGCTCCACCAAGTTTGAGAACTTCTGGCTTAGGAAAACAGCACTGCCCACATGAGAAGCAGAGTGCTGGACTATGTGGGCTTTCTGTTGAACTAGCAGGGCTCTTCTTGTGTTCTTATCTGCATGGATGCATTCATCCTTAGTCTTTTCTGTACCCATGTATATGTAAGTTCACTTTCATATGATGTGCTGTACAATCGAGACTGCATGCACTCAGAATGCTTCTCCCCCTCCTTTTTTTTGTCTGCAATGCAGTGTAGGGCAAATGGGAAGGGAGGGAGATAGCATTTCAGAAGTGAGGTGGAAAATCTCAGTGTACATCAAGATTTCTCAAATTCCTGTGAACTGTCAAGATTATTTTTTAGGAATGGGAAGTCAGCACCTGTATGACAAAGGTGCCCAAAGAAATCTTACAGTTGCCTGTACTGTATGCATTTATATAGGATTGTGTTTGTGTATTGGAATTGCGGAAGATCTGGCGAGGACGTAGGTTGTGGTGTCAGCAGTGGCCCCTTTAAGGGTTAAGGCCTGGGCTTTCAGCAGAGCGTGTGCTGCATAGCTGCAGCCACTAGAGGCAATGAGGTCTCTAGGGCAGCCATTTTCAGCTCACCGACAAGGCACACTGACACATTTTCAGGCACTAAATTTGACAAGGCACTAAAATTGTCAAGGCACACTACCAGTGTTTTACTTGCATTTAATCACTACATTACAATTAATTGTTAATATAATTAATACAATTATATTATTACATGACAAAGAAACTCACAAGAAGCTTGGAGAGGAAAGGATATGTGATTGTGAAAAGGATGAAAATGTTATTAAAGTGTTATGCAAGAAAGCGCTGGCAAAGAGAGGTCAGACTGAGCACATTGGAGAGCTGTGGGGTGAGGGGCAATGAAGAGACATGAGTGAAACTACAGGATTAAGAACATAAGAACATAAGAACAGCCCCACTGGATCAGGCCATAGGCCCATCTAGTCCAGCTTCCTGTATCTCACAGCGGCCCACCAAATGCCCCAGGGAGCACACCAGATAACAAGAGACCTCATCCTGGTGCTCTCCCCTACATCTGGCATTCTGACTTAACCCATTCCTAAAATCAGGAGGTTGCGCATACACATCATGGCTTGTACCCCATAATGGATTTTTCCTCCAGAAACTCGTCCAATCCCCTTTTAAAGGCATCTAGGCTAGACGCCAGCACCACATCCTGTGGCAAGGAGTTCCACAGACCGACCACGCGCTGAGTAAAGAAATATTTTCTTTTGTCTGTCCTAACCCGCCCAACACTCAATTTTAGTGGATGTCCCCTGGTTCTGGTATTATGTGAGAGTGTAAAGAGCATCTCCCTATCCACTCTGTCCATCCCCTGCATAATTTTGTATGTCTCAATCATGTCCCCCCTCAAGCGTCTCTTTTCTAGGCTGAAGAGGCCCAAACGCCGTAGCCTTTCCTCATAAGGAAGGTGCCCCAGCCCCGTAATCATCTTAGTCGCTCTCTTTTGCACCTTTTCCATTTCCACTATGTCTTTTTTGAGATGCGGCGACCAGAACTGGACACAATACTCCAGGTGTGGCCTTACCATCGATTTGTACAACGGCATTATAATATTAACCGTTTTGTTCTCAATACCCTTCCTAATGATCCCAAGCATAGAATTGGCCTTCTTCACTGCTGCCGCACATTGGGTCGACACTTTCATCGACCTGTCCACCACCACCCCAAGATCTCTCTCCTGATCTGTCACAGACAGCTCAGAACCCATCAGCCTATATCTAAAGTTTTGATTTTTTGCCCCAATGTGCATGACTTTACACTTACTGACATTGAAGCGCATCTGCCATTTTGCTGCCCATTCGGCCAGTATGGAGAGATCCTTCTGGAGCTCCTCACAATCACTTCTGGTCTTTACCACTCGGAAAAGTTTGGTGTCATCTGCAAACTTAGCCACTTCACTGCTCAACCCTGTCTCCAGGTCATTTATGAAGAGGTTGAAAAGCACCGGTCCCAGGACAGATCCTTGGGGCACACCGCTTTTCACCTCTCTCCATTGTGAAAATTGCCCATTGACACCCACTCTCTGCTTCCTGGCCTCCAACCAGTTCTCAATCCAGGAGAGGACCTGTCCTCTAATTCCCTGACTGTGGAGTTTTTTCAGTAGCCTTTGGTGAGGGACCGTGTCAAACGCCTTCTGAAAGTCCAGATATATAATGTCCACAGGTTCTCCCGCATCCACATGCCTGTTGACCTTTTCAAAGAATTCTATAAGGTTTGTGAGGCAAGACTTACCCTTACAGAAGCCATGCTGACTCTCCCTCAGCAAGGCCTGTTCGTCTATGTGTTTTGAGATCCTATCTTTGATGAGGCATTCCACCATCTTACCCGGTATAGATGTTAGGCTGACCGGCCTATAGTTTCCCGGGTCCCCCCTCTTTCCCTTTTTAAAGAGGGTCTTTCCCTTTTTAAAGAGGGTCCCCCCTCTTTCCCTTCAGCTGGAGTGGGGGGAAGAGAGAACTTGAAGCAAGTGTTTCTGAACCTTTGGAACGTGTGAAGGAAGGGACAGTAAGAGAGGTGCTGACTGCAATTATGAGATTTGGGGGGGCAGTGTGCCTGTGGGAGGGAGTGGGGTGGTGAGAAGTGCCAATTGCCTGCTCCTGTATTTAAGAAAAAAAAGTGTGATCAAAAGCCCAATCCTAGGCATGTCTACTCAGAAGTAAGCCCCATTATAGTCAATGGGGATTACTCCCAGGTAAGTATGGAGAGGATTGGGGCCCAATGCCCTTCCCCTAAAAGGCAATGCAGGGAGGGTTGCTTTGGGGAGTTGCAGGCAAACTGTGACAAGGAAAAGGGACTTTCCAGGACCCTTTGAGTCAGCCAGTTCTTAGGCTGGTGGCTTCAGCAGACTCACTCACTTCATACCTGCTTGCCTGACTTATTTTACTGCCTAATAGCCCAATTCCTTCATGACCCAGCTTCATGACTGCAATGGGGCTTCTCAAGTCTGCGCTGACTGTTTTGCCTGCGCAGAGTTGAGAGGCCCCATGTCAGACTGGAAGACCTGATGTGGGGTTCTGGATTGGTGGAGCTCTGCTGGTCCAGCCCCCCTCCCACCCTACTTCCTGCCCCTTCGCTGCCTTCCCACTGCCCTCCCCTGTCCTGGAATGCCTCCCCCCCCACCCTGACAAACCTCTCTGCTGCCCAGAGCCTGTCTCGTGCTCCAGGCAATGTGCGGCTGGCTTGCAGCTGGTGCCTTATGGCACATTTGTGACATGCAGCACCAGTGTTAGGTCAGTGCAACAAGCTCATGATCAGGCTCTTAGTGGCTGATTAAAGGCAATGGAGATATACCTGCAGTTTAGTACCCACTGGTACCAGGATGATGTCACTTCAGCTGTTGTAAATAAACCAATGTAGTTATAGCCAGAGATAGAACTGGGCTAATTAAACTCCCAGGTCATGATCTGAATTCATATCATGGGGCAACCTTTGCTGAAAGGAAGCAGAATGGGGTCTCATTAGTGCCTGGGTACTCTGTGTATTGCTACATTGAGTTTCACTGCAGAAAGTGGGATATCAATGCATACATAAGTAAATACTTTACATAATATCATCAACCAAAATCAATACCAACAAAAGATTAAAGATAATTTACCTCTTTTATAGGTCATAGATAACAAAGCAAGGCGAAAACTCTACTGTCTTCCAGCATGGCATGCTAGATGTGTTGATGTGTTTACTTTCGCTGTGAGGAACTTTCAAATGAGTGGCCCCCTATGTGCATTCTGAGATGGTACAGTCATATTGAGAACTGCCCCATATGACTTCCTGGTTTTTTGAATCAGTTCAGTTCTAACATTATGATTACTGCTGGAAGAAAATAATCATTATTTTTTAAAAAAATGTTTTATGTTGCTTTGATTATTTTGTGTTTTTAATTTAACACTTATTATTTCTAATGTCTTAAAATCTGTTTCAAGAGCTTTATGGAATAGAGGAGAAAATATTTTATAGTCCCTTCAGTTCAAGTAAATATCACAGTACCTTCTTCACTGCTGTGAGGGAAAGGAAATGGCAATACAAAAATTTTTCCTTTTACATTACTTGGAGGTACCTTGGGAATTGCACTTTGAGTGCCTGATGTAAGGGCCCTGGCAGACAATGGAAAGGAATAGCAATAAAGCTGTTCAGGAATTTATAATAAAGCTGTTCAGCATAATGGAAAGGAAAAGCTGAGAAAATAATGGAGCTAAAGCTCAGATAGCCATTCCATTGTCCCACCTCTGCTACCCCATTGGCTTAATAGAACAGTCCTAGACATGTCTCCTCAGAAGTAAGTTCTGTTCAAACTCAGAGAGCAATCAGAACTTACTATTCTGCTGACCCTCCATCTGGGTGAAGGGAGGGGTACTGGCTTGAAGTGAAGCCTTTCTAAGTGCCTGGAGAGAGACTGATTGATAGATTGTCTGCCTAATGACTCTGTCTTGCATCACAAAGGTCAGCAAGGATGTTTTTAAATCGCCTAGCAAAGGAACATAGTTTTTTAAATGGATTTGCTTTAATGCAATTTAACACATCCACATGAGTTCTGGGAATGGAACCCACATGAATAATGAGACTCAACCTGTAAACCCCATTCAGTTCAGTAGGTCTTACTCCCAAGAGAGTGTGTGTGGGATTACAGCCTTTTCTACCTGCAGATCAGGTTTTCACACTCCTAGTATTTATAAGTGGTCTTAGTCTGAGATGCAATATAATGTTTTGAATTTTCACAGACCCTGCAGATGCCCAATCTTGTCTGATCTCAGAAGCTAAGCAGGGTCAGGCCTGGTTAGTACTTGGATGGGGACTGCCAGGGAATACCAGGTGGTGTAGGCTTATACCATAGTCTTTCAAGACTGAAGGTTGCCAACCAATATAGTTTAATGAAACTTACTATGGGATGGAGAGAAGGTGAATTTATTCAGTCTCTTAACAACCTCAAATTAATCACATGGTTGTGTTAAAGGCTAGTAGGTGGAAAATGGCTGCTATGTGTATTACAGACCATTTTCATGAGATCTTGGTGGCAACTGTCCCCACACAGTAAGGCATTAATATTCAGCACCATATCACAAGGATTAAGAAGATTTCTCTACATCACCAAATTCTTTTCCTCCCCAAATTTGCAGTGTTGTGGAGAAAGTCACTCAGTCCTCTGACAGGCCACAACATATAAATGCCAAGCCATGTCATGTGAAAAAAGTCACCCTGGGCAACAATTTAACACAGGCTCCACAAGGCATGAACTAATCCTATTTGTGATTATTAAAGGAATTCCAATTATTCTGCAACCAAGGAAACAATTATATGCAGGGCTGGCTTTCAGCCAATTGGACCAATTGCTCCCAATTGAGTCCCATACCTGAGGGAATCCCACACTAGGGTAAAACAAAAAAATTAATATTTTTTTACTAAATTTCAGTCACTAAATAAGTGCTTTTGTAACTATTTACTCTTTTAAGATAATCTATACATTTTGTTTGTTTACTTGTAGGCTTACACGTATGCAATTTTATATTAAAATGTGCTTAGATCCATTTGGTCCATTAAGTCACAAGCACTTCTTAATCGAACATTTTGATTACTTTCGATTCTACCATAGTGATATCATGTTTATAATTTTGATTTTATCTCTAAGATTCTACAGACCTTGGCTGTGAACCTGGGGCCCCACAAAAAATGTTTCCAACTGGGCTCCACAGCTCCTAAGTCCGGCCCTGATTGTAGGTTGTCATGACCAGCCATTAGGGATCATTATACAGACTAGTTAAAAGTGGGATAAATCCATCCCCACAATCTAAACCTTCAGTGAAAGTTCAAAAATGTTGGAGGTAGAGAAATAAGAGGAAAGAAATTATATTCCAGAAATTCTGACTGATACTTTTAATTCTTACCCTGAAGTCACTTATATCTGATTTATAATTTGACTCAGCAGAAAAAATAGCAAACAGAATGGCATCTGAGAAGTTAAACTACCTCATTATTTTTTATTCTCCCTGACACTCCGTAATGTGTAAGAGAACATGGTTTGGCTGAATCTGAAGAAAATTATTTCTTGCCTAATTCTTGTCAAATCTTTGCTTTTAAAAGAAGAAGAAATAAAATTGAACTGAACTGCTCCTGTTAACTTCTTAGATCCTGTGTGAGAAAAACTTGCACTTTGCACTGATCCATTGAAACTGTTAATTAGGAGCTTTTTGGTGTAATTAACTTGTTAAAAATCCAGAGGTCTTTGTATTATCTGTTATAATTGAGAAGGCCTTTTTATTACAACTGGTGACCAAAAAATAAAATTTTGTGCTTCATATAAGCTGACACCATCACCACCACCATCTTTTAGAACAGTGGTTCTCACACATTTAGCATCGGGACCTACTTTTTAGAAAAAGAATCTTGTTGGGACCCACCAGAAGTGTTGCCATGACTGTAAGTGACATCATCGAGCAGGGAAATTTTTTAACAATCCTAGGCTGCAATCCTACCTACACTTACGCAGGAGTAAGTCCTGTTTACTATCATTGTTAAAAGCATATACGTAGTTGTTAAAAGTACAGGTCTGTCACATGCTATGGTAGCATCAAGTCTAATATATTGAAATGAATGGGGACCCACCTGAAATTGGCTCGTGACCCACCTAGTGGGTCCCGACCCACAGTTTGAGAAACACTGTTTTAGAACATTCTATCAGTTTTGCTATGACACTCAAAAATAAGGCAGTCATCTCTATATACTTGGGAGACTCCCTAGGTATGCAAAAGTATATAGCTTTGAATATTAAAGAAAAACAAAATTAAAAACCAACCAAAAGAGCCCTGTGAACTCCCGCGACCAATGGGATGTTAAAGGCTAAGAGCTAAATAGGTTGCCTGACTGCTGAGTCAACAAGTTATGGGTTCATCTTTTTAAGGCTACTATCTTTAGCAATTTCAGTTAAACTAATTTAAAGAAAATTAAAGAAACTGATAATTAAAGAAATTAATAAAGAAAAACTAATTTTCAGTTAAACTAATTTAGCAAGGTTTCAGTTAAACTAATGCTTTTATTGTGATTTATGTGATGGTGAGTAACTCTGGATGCCTATAGATTAGAGATAATACATGAATAATAATAATAATAAGAATATAGTAAAGGAAGTAATCTCATTGTCGGGTGAGAGAATTTTCAGGCATAGATCCAAGGAGGCTCATTGATGGCAACCCCTCTACCTCCTCGATTTTTACTTCCCTCTCCCAGGCTGTCTCTCACCCCACATCACAACATGCAGTGTGTGCTCTACCAGTGGTGCTGCATGCTGTAGACTGGCAGGAGATAGGATTGGGTCTTTAAGCACCTTAAAATCCCTGTGATTTAATAGAGATATAGTTAAGACAGATACTATCTTGAGATACTGTCCCTACCATCTCTGCTAGTGAAATAAAAATGACTTAAAATACAGCTTTGGCCCTGTGCTGTTGATTGATTCTCAAAAAACACCCAGGTTTTATTATGGAAACTTCAATGCACATACTGCCGAGAGATCTATACATTTCAGAGTAATCTCTGAAGCCACTTGTGACTTTCCCGAGATGCATGCACTCATGTGATAGTTCTTGCACTCCATGTGCACACATCTTCCATTTGTGTCTTTCAAGAGTGAAAGGAACCCTTAGCCATATCAGTGTGCTGAAAATCTCTAAAAGAAGGAAGTACAATAGAATCTTAATTCATTAATTTTCTTCACATGCACAGATCAACTTCATAGTTGGATAAAATATTCTTTGACTTTTTACAGCTACAACGAACATAAATTCAGTTGGACTGCAGCAAAGCTAAGAACATTATTGACAAATGAAATAGGACCGAAATGAGTTCAAACCAAAGCTTGTTTAAATTAAAATCCCAGGACAGCTGTGTGCTTCCACTTGCTTAATTTACTTATGTCTTCTCCTACAGATATACATCCTCTGAGTGCTTAATGCAATGTGTGTCCTTCTGGCAGCCAAGCCTGGAGCAAAATTGCTTTGCACCTTTCACTTGCTCCAGGCATTATAAATAGTGATTCCCAAAGCATGTTTGTGTCCACTTCTGGCATTCAGCCAGCAAAAAGAGGAAAGCTCACCAGGCTGACCTTAACCAAAAAGGCCAGGTCCCAATTTGCTGTCTAATCTTCTTGAGTGACAGACTGGGGATGTAAGAAGACTCATCATGGTTGAGGCTCTTAAATGCTTTTCAGCCATATAATAATTCATTTTGCACTTACTTTGAGCTGTGTGCCCCCATCTGACTTTGTAAAAGTCATTGATTTTTTTTTTGGCTGAAGAACTGAGAATCTTTATTAAACAGGCATATCATTTTCCAGCTGTTCAGGCCTCACCTTTTTTTGTTGTTCACTTTCTGATGGATTTGCACATTTCCCATTGAATTAACACTTCTGTGTGTGCACTGAGTTGGGGGGGACGGACCAAAAAACCTTCTCCTCTGTTGGAAGAATGTGCCAGTAGCTCCTGCCATTCTTCAGCGCATGATAACAAATTTACCCAGCTATTTTCACTTGGCCATGAATAGAAGTGAGAACGAAAACCTTGACCTGAACACATGGCTCCATCTTTTTGCGTTCCTGACATTTTTCCCTTTTGAAAGCAATGTGACAATTGCCTTTCAACACAAGGTTAGTTGCTCCAGAGTTTTGCTGCCAGGTATAGTTTCCTTGGCTCTTATCACTTCGTTTTTTGTTGGAATTGAGAGCTTTGTTTTGCAGTACAAGCTTTTTCATATTACAAAAGTTTGCTGCTTCATCTTCTACATTTTTCCTCCCACCCTCATTTTTTTTTTTACAATGAACAACACAACTGTCGGCAGAATTATCTTTATCTTCAAATGGAAAAGAAACAACAAGTGGAGGCTTTGTGGCTGAGAAGAAACATACAGCTAGTTTATTATACCTGCCACAAGTGCAAATATATTTTTTCATGGATGACGGTTTCATTTAACTGACCCATTCAAGCAATTGTTGGGGAAACATTGCACTTGCCATGGTGTATTTTTAGACATTTATGAAAATGCAGTAGCTTTGGTACCTATGCCCCAAATCCCGTAGGCACATTAGAACCCTGGGCTGCTTTGGACTGAATTGGGATGGCTGCTGAACTGTGGTGTCCCTACAGATGCCACAATAGATAATCTTGCCAGTCTCATTCCCCTCTTAATGCCTACTTTACACATTATGCTGCAGTCCACTGTGTTATTGCAAAGTCCTTGAAACATTCAACCATATCCAAAATGAGATGGGGACAGTGTGCAGCTTCAAAGTTCACTTACAGCCCAATCCTATCCTAGGCCAGTTCAACATATGCAGCAGCACTGATATACCCTCTGCTGCATACTTTGGGCTGACGGGGGACTGGGCAGCGATGGAGAAGTACTTTTTTAACTAAAAAAAAGTTTTTTACTTATGCCATGGTCCCTAAAGCCTGTGGTTTTCAAACTGCAGGAATTTGAAAACCGCAGTAAGTGCTTGCAGGGGATGGAAAGGAGGCAGTGGGGATGGGGGGAAGACAGTGAGCTAAGGGGGCTGCAGAGACTGGGATGCACTGTCCCCGCAACAGCCGTCCAAGGGTGCAGGGAGCCCTGGGTGAGCGTCTGCAGGGCTCCCCAGCCTTCTAAAAGTGAGTGGAGGGACTGTGCTCCACTTCTGGTTTTGTGAAGGTGGAGCATGATCGCTTCACTTTCACATTTAGAACATATGCAGCCAACCTGCAGCATGCCACATGCCACTTTTTATGTACATCATCTTGAATGTGCCACATTATTTTATTATTAAATTATTATTAAACAGTATTTATATACCGCTTTTCAACTAAAAGTTCACAAAGCGGTTTACAGAGAAAAATCAAATAACTAAATGGCTCCCTGTCCCAAAAGGGCTCACAATCTAAATTTTAGCCCTCTCTGGACCTGCTCGGGTGATTTCATTGGCCCACATGATCTGTCGAGCCTCCACTCAGCTATTTTCACCCCACCTGGGCCTTGTCACTCTCTTTCTGGGCTTTGTCACAGGAGAAGTGCCATGCACTGAGCCTCAGCATGCCAATAGTGCCATGCATGTTGCAGGTTGGCTACCCCTGTCCTAGAACAAAGGATTCTGGACCATAAAATCTGGAGGTCAAACTCTTGTTCAGATATGAAACCCAATAGGCGTCTTTATGACAAGGTACTTCCAGCCTTATCTACCTCACAGGAATGTTGTCATGATCAATAGGCTAACGGCATGTATGCTGCATTGCGCTCCTTGAGGAAAGAACAAAATATCTATTTAAAAAATCCAGACATACTCTTAGGAATGTGGATCCTAGTCTGCACTTATCTCTTGGCCAGATGAATCCTCAGCACATTAACCATCCCCAACTGGGAATGAAGTAGGGCCTGTACTACTTTCAGTGGAATGGAGGCGAGGGTAATGGTCTGACCAGAACTTACTCTTTGGCCCAAATAGATTTTAAGTCTGTATTATTTATTTCAATTATTTATACTCTGCCAGTTGTATGTATATGAAACAATTACAGCAATAAAACTTCATAAATATGTAATACCAATAAAAACAACATAAGAACAGCAACCTGAAAACAGCTAAAAGTTTATTTGGTCTAATAAAATTATAATTTAGAAGCCAGGCCAAAATAAAATGTTGTCAACTGCCACTGAAGAACAGCACAAGGGGGAGCTGGAGGCATCTCTTTGGGAAGAGACTTCCACAGTTGTGGTGCTGCTACTGAAAAGGCCCTGTCTTTGGACCCCCATTGAGTGTATTTCAAGCACAGTAGTCCAGCAACTAGGGCCTGTGAAGTTGAACTAAGGGCCCAGGAAAACCCTTTGAGACTGAGTGAGAGATTGCATCAGACTGGTGGAAAACATCTACCTTCTTCTACCCATTTATCTCTACTGCTCCTCCTCCCCCCCATTCCCTGAACTGGTAAAAGAAGAGAGGGACTTCCCACTGTGAAGTTGCAGCATATAAAGCACAACACAACCCTCCTGCTGCAGTGGCGGCTGTACTTAACGGACATACTGTACAATTTCAAAATGGCCAATCTCCAACAGCCAATTCACGGAATGTCTGCCATGTATCTACCCATGCTTGCAGCAGTGGTCGCTGCACCAATACAGAAAGAGTGCAACAATCCCTGGAATTCCTGAAATCCTCCCAAATGTGGACAGCCACAACAATAGGAAGCAACTCCAAAAAACTCTAAACAAATTTCTAACGTAAGTACAAGGGTAGCTAGCTTGTCAGCAAGTAGCCAACAGAACACTGTAATGGAATAGAGCTCAACACCCAAAAAGTCAGGCAAGAAGCTGGACCATTTGTTTTAGCCTGAACTAAGGACACCTTAATAGAGCAATCCAGACTTACTCCTGAGCCGGCGCAAGTCCCTTGTGCTGGTTCCCAAATGTTGTAAATGTGCCGTAAAGCACATTTGTGGTTACTTGAGAGCAGGCTAGGCCAGTGCAAGGACATGTGCTGGTCTAGCAATGCCAGACCTGCACCTGGAGGGGGTAAGTTTGTGCTGGCCTGGGCAGGCTGGCACAGGGATTGGGAGAGGGTGGCTGGAGGGTGTAATGGAGGTGGGGAGGGGGTATTTTTGAATGGAAAGGGGTGGCTCGGGAGGTAATGAGTGGCAGAGCACAGACCTGGGCTAAGACCTTTAATGTAGTACTGAATTTCTCAAAAACAGCACGATTCAATAAACTTGCCCTTATGAATGCAGGATGAATTTATAGACAACATATTATATTGAAAAACTGGTCAAAAGGGAGCAGAGAAGATTCTTTAGAATTTGCAAAAAAGAAGAAAAGCTTGACTCAATGTGCAAGGAAATGGTCTTTAAGTCAGCTCATTTTCCCTGTCCGTTAATAATGAATGCTTTTATTTGCTGTGCTTTGTACTGCCAGAAAAAGCTGGTTATATCAGAAACATTCAATACATTCCTTTCTTTTCCCCTGCTGGCTTTCACAATTCTTGGCGTGCTAGTGAAGATAATCAGATCACTTAAATATTTCATGCTGTATGACCTGGCTGCAAATACAGGGTGAACCAAAAGTTGGTGGACAGTAAATGATAACATTTATTCCACCTACTGTCCACCTACTTTTGGTTCACCCTGTATATGTTTGTAGATACCATTGGAAAAGGGATTTAATATTACTTCTAGAATCGCAAAGTATTGATTTAACACAATTCATGGATATTGGAGAGCATCAATATGATTTTTAAAATCTATGCTTTAAAACACACATATTTTACTGTATATCTTGAAGTGACAGATCACCTGGCATTTTGTCACTGTTTTCACTGGTCTTAGAATAGTCTGCTTATAAATAGTATTAATAACGAAAGAGCTTATCAGCCCAGTCATATCTTGGGCCGAACCCACAGCAGGCAGTAGTGCTTGTGCAGCCTTTGCTGCATGCTATGGGCTGGCTGGGGACCCAGCAACAATGGAAAGGTAAGTAAAAAACGTTTTTACTTACCTACTTTGCAGGGTCATTATCGCCAATGGTCCTGCTTGGATGTTTGCCAAGTCTTTGGCTAGTGTAAATCCAAGTGGGTCCAGGGAGGCATTTTGAGGACAGGCTGGGGCATAGGATATTGGTGGTGCTGATGCCACTGATATTTGCCTCAGCCTGCCTTCGACAGGCACCCAATCTCTACCCTGACCCCTCCCAGAATGTCCCCAAACTTCATTGACATGTGCCTGAGACAGCCAGCCATTTGCTTTGGCAGTTCTGTCCTGTGTACCATCATGGCAGCTGCTGCGCCACCTGCCCAGGCTTGCACTGATGGAACATGGGTTCCGTCAGCACAAGGCTCAGATAGGATTGAGCCATAAGGCTGCAATCTTGTACATATTTTCTGGGGAGCAAGACCCACTGAAGACAATTAAACTTATTTCTGAATACACATGCACAGGATTGCACTGTAAGGGGGAACTGACAGAAATCTGTAGAACATTTTCATGCCGATGATTTAAATGTGATCTGTGATCTTCAGCAATACTTGTTAACAGGGTTGCCAGCTCTGACTGAGGCTAGTCCCAGAGATATTTTTTTCCTCAACATAGTATATTGGAAATTCCTGGAGGCAATTACTGACGGAGAATCAGCATGGCTTCTGTAAGGGTAAGTCTTGCCTCACAAACCTTTTAGAATTCTTTGAAAAGGTCAACAGGCATGTGGATGCGAGAGAACCCACGGACATTATATATCTGGACTTTCAGAAGGCATTCAACATGGTCCCTCACCAAAGGCTAGTGAAAAAACTCCACAGTCAGGGAATTCGAGGGCAGGTTTTCTCCTGGATTGAGACCTGGTTGAAGACCAGGAAACAGAGAGTGGGTGCCAATGGACAGTTTTCACAATGGAGAGAGGTGAAAAGCGGTGTGTCCAAAGGATCGGTCCTGGGACCGGTGCTTTTCAACCTCTTCATAAATGACCTGGAGACAGGGTTGAGCAGTGAAGTGGCTAAGTTTGCAGACGACACCAAACTTTTCCGAGTGGTGAAGACTAGAAGTGATTGTGAGAAGCTCCAGAAGGTTCTCTCCAAACTGGCAAAATGGGCAACAAAATGGCAGATGCGTTTCAATGTGTAAAGTAATGCACATTGGGGCAAAAAATCAAAACTTCACATGTAGGCTGATGGGTTCTGAGCTGTCTGTGACAGATCAGGAGAGAGATCTTGGGGTGGTGGTGGACAGGTCGATGATAGTGTCTATCCAATGTGCAGCGCCAGTAAAGAGGGCCAATTCTATACTTGGGATCATTAGAAAAGGTATTGAGAACAAAATGGCTAATATTATAATGCCGTTGTACAAATCGATGGTAAGGCCACACCTGGAGTATTATGTCCAGTTCTGGTCACCACATCTCAAAATGTGTGTTGGCAACCTTCAGTCTCGAAAGACTATGGTATCGCGCTCTGAAAGGTAATCAGATCGCTGTTTTGGAACAGCGTCTAGTGTGGCTGAAAAGGCCGATTCGGGAGTGACAATGCCTTCCACACTGGGAGCAAGTGCAGTCTGTCCCTGGTCTGTCTCCCTGGCTATGGGCCTTCCTTCTTTGCCTCTTAGCCTCAGACTGTTGGCCAAGTGTCTCTTCAAACTGGGAAAGGCCATGCTGCACGGCCTGCCTCCAAGCGGGCCGCTCAGAGGCCAGGGTTTCCCACCTGTTGAGGTCCACTCCTAAGGCCTTCAGATCCCTCTTGCAAATGTCCTTGTATCGCAGCTATGTTCTACCTGTAGGGCGCTTTCCTTGCACGAGTTCTCCATAGAGGAGATCCTTTGGGATCTAGCCATCATCCATTCTCACCACATGACCGAGCCAACGCAGGGGTCTCTGTTTCAGCAGTGCATACATGCTAGGGATTCCAGCACGTTCCAGGACTGTGTTGTTTGGAACTTTGTCCTGCCAGGTGATGCCGAGAATGCGTCGGAGGCAGCATGTGGAAAGCGTTCAGTTTCCTCTCCTGTTGTGAGCGAAGAGTCCATGACTCGCTGCAGTACAGAAGTGTACTCAGGACGCAAGCTCTGTAGACCTGGATCTTGGTATGTTCCGTCAGCTTCTTGTTGGACCAGACTCTCTTTGTGAGTCTGGAAAACGTGGTAGCTGCTTTACCGATGCGTTTGTTTAGCTCGGTATCGAGAGAAAGAGTGTTGGAGATCGTTGAGCCAAGGTACACAAAGTCATGGACAACCTCCAGTTCATGTGCAGAGATTGTAATGCAGGGAGGTGAGTCCACATCCTGAACCATGACCTGTGTTTTCTTCAGGCTGATTCTCAAAAAGGACATAGTGAAAATGGAAAATGTGCAAAAAAGAGTGACTACGATGTTTACTGGGTTGGGGCACCTTCCTTATGAGGAAAGGCTACGGAGTTTGGGCCTCTTCAGCCTAGAAAAGAGGCGCCTGAGGGGGGACATGATTGAGATATACAAAATTATGCAGGGGATGGACAGAGTGGATAGAGGGATGCTCTTTACACTCTCACATAACACCAGAACCAGGGGACATCCACTCAAGTTGAGTGTTGGGAGAGTTAGAACAGACAAAAGAAAATATTTCTTTACTCCTTATGTGGTTGGTCTGTGGAATTCCTTGCTACAGGATGTGGTGATGGAATTTGGCCTAGATGTCTTGAAAAGGGGATTGGACCAATTTCTGAAGGAAAAATCCATTACAGGTTACAAGCCATGATGCATATGTGCAACCTCCTGATTTTAGAAATGGGCTATGTCAGAATGCCAGATGCAAGGGAGGGCACCAGGATGCAGGTCACTTGTTATCAGGTGTGCTCCCTGGGGCATTTGGTGGGGCCGCTGTGAGATACAGGAAGCTGGACTAGATGGTCCTATGGCCTGATCCATTGGAGCTGTTCTTATGTTCCTATATTCAATGTTAAAATCTCCAGGATTGCTTTTAATAGACACCTGGAGATGCAGAAGCTCCATTCCAAGTCTGCAGGGGGGGGGGGGAGCAACTCCATATGTCAAACTTTCACGCATAATCCTTTGTGGAACAAAGTTAACATCGAACCATTTCAAATCATGATCTGAATGAGAATGGACTGTTTTGCAATGTATTCACTGTACAGACTTTGGCAATCCACACGGTAGTGCTGGCAGGATGAAGTTTTAAAATGAGGGGAAAACTCTTCATGCTTTGGATTGCAGTACCCATTTCTGCCCAGCCCACCGGTATACACATTTGATCCCTGTTACTTATATGCAACATTGGGCAGAAATGGCTTAAAAAGAACACACACAACCCAGTTGAGGTAGGGTTCACAACACCATAAACTCTCTGTATAAATGAGATTTGTTGCATGCTTACAAACATTTATTGGGTTCTCCTGGTTCTAAGGGGTAAGGAATGCTTCTGGTACATCAGGTGGTATGCTAGAGCCCTGAACCACGAATTTAGGACACTACTTACAAGGGCCACTGCAGTGACATGTTAGAAATGTAGCGTATTGTGGCATGAGCTTCTCCAGGAAGAGACTAGCTCAGGTGTATAGTAACATATACATTTTCTGAACAGATAATGGGATTCTTTTCTGTTCACGAACATCTCCTCTTGGCTGAACATGGTTTAGCAACAAACATCATCTCATTGTGAAGTCCAACAAAACTATGTTTATTAAAATACTTTGAGGAGGATATATACCTTGTATATATCTTTATCAGAGCTTGTGTTTAAGATCTAAACCTCAACAAAGACCTCCAACAGTGTTTTCACAGATAGTACCGAGGTCTGATCCAAAATTAGAATTTCTTTTTGGCTTCCTGCCTCTCCTTCAAGTTGTCACAAAAGTATTTGTAATAAACAAGCAAAATAATGACAGGGCGATGTGGGCGGAAGTACAGTTTGGTCTAAAAATGGCTGACATACCAAGTAATGAGACCCAACTGAGACCGGAGTGCGTCAGAGGTTGATGCATTAGTCACAACGTGTTACGTTCCATTGTGAAACTTAATGTCTTGTGAGTAATGCAAATAGGCATAATGGGCTGCAACTTGGGAAATTAAGTTATTTGTTTTGAAGAAAACACTTCTCTCCTTAACTATTTCTCCAATAATTAGCACCGTAAAAAGGAGAACCACCCACTTCAATGAAGTCTTCTCATTTTCAGGGATCGTCTAAAAAAGGTGTCGATCTATTCAACACATTCCCAAATTCTGAAATTCAAGCATGGGAAAGCATTCCCCCCCCAAAAGGTCAGGGAATCGCACATTATTGGCATAAGGGCCAAAGAAGACTTGACACAGAAGATACTGGATTGAAGCAGCAGTGAAGAGACAGGCTTAGCTCTTTCCTCCAGTCCATGCTCCTGATCTAAATCCCTTCTGACGTGGCTATGATTCCCATATTATGTTCCTTTTTTTCTATTGGGGTGCCAAGAGCAGCCTTGGGGCAATGGGGTAATGGAAATCTTGAAAATGGAACGAAAGAGAAAGCCAAGCCCTTCAGCTGTTTTAAAAAGTGATATCCTGTGCTTTAATTTGAGAACTTGTGTTGAATGTTTTAGCATGGGGATCCACTTTTTAGAATAACAATTTGTTAGAACCCACTGGAAATGGTCATGACTGGAAGTGACATCATCAAGCAGGAAGAGTTTTATCAAGCCGAAGCTGTAATCTTACCTACACATACCCAGGAGTAAGTCCCGTTTACTAGTATTGTTAAAAGCATATACATATAGTAGCCTGTTAAAAGTACAGGTCTGTAAACATTTTCCCAAGTGCAGTCACTTACTATGGTAGTATCAAGTCTAATATATTAAAAATAAAATATTGAAATAAATGGGAACCCTCCTGAAATTGGCTCACAACCCACCTAGTGGGTTCCAACCCACAGTTTGAGAAACACTGTCTTGGAGACCCACTTGAAATTGGCTTACGACCCACCTAGTGGGTTCCAACCCACAGTTTGAGAAACACTGCCTTAGATTGGGAAGATTGCAGCTCCAATCAAACTTGGAGCCCCTTGTGGCTGCTTTAAAGTTTAGTTTGTTTGCTATCATGAGCCCAAGGGGTTTTTGGGATCCTGACAGAAGCATAGAGCTGACTGCAGCTGAAGAAAGATTTTCATTCCAAACTTCAACTTTGTAACGTATACAGGTTGAGTCTCATTATTCATGAAGGTTCCCTTCCAAGAACTCATGTGGATGGCAACAAATGAACTATAGCAAATCAATTTAAAGAACACAGTTTCTTTGCTCTGATGATTTAAAAACAGTCTTGCTGATCTTTGCAATGCACACAGAGACAATCGGTCTCCCTCCAGGAGCTTAGGCTTCACTCCCTCTCTTCACCAGGAGCCCCAGTGAGGGGGAAAGAATGGAGAGGGTGATAATCTCTGCCATTTAACCTTCTTTCATGTGCTGAGGGGGAAGGGAGGGGAGAAGCCTGCAGAGAGAATGATTGATGGATTGTCAGCCCGCTGCACTCTCTGGCATTATTAAATGACTGTTTTCCTTTAATTTAAAGGGCCTTTCTCATCAGCTTTGAGATAGAAAAATCTGTGCATTGTATGATTTGTATGACTGTCTCTCTGCAACAGTAAAAAGCAGTTTTTTAAACTGTGATTTTAAAGGGATGCATTTTTCCCCTTCTCCAGGGATCAGCACATTTCTTCTCATTTTCAGTGGCAATTCGTGTTGAGTCAAATCCGTGTATAAAAAGGCTGGACCTGTATTCAGTCATTAAGTAGTAGTTAAGTCTTTTTTTTAACTGCCCATTTCACGATATTTCCAACATATGAGATATTTCTTGATGAATTTAGACTACAATTCAATTCATATTAGTCTTTCCCTTGGACCATTCAAAAATTTATCAGTAGATGTGCTGTTCAGAATTTAATTCAGGGATCCCCAAACTACAGCCCTTGGGCCACATCCAGCCCATCAACACATTTTGGCTAGCCTGCTGGCCTGAACAAGTGGCATTAGAATTATGGGTGCCCCTTCACTCCTTCCTCCATGACTCCAACCCAGGGCTGGCCTTAGGAGCTGCAGGGCCAAATTTGAGGCTTTTGCAGGGTCCTAGGGGCCAGGCATCTTTCCTTGCATGGATTTCTTACGTTGATGAATGGTAGGCATGGAGCTGATGGTGAAGTGCAGCGCTGGGAAGTGGGTTGGTGATGGTGTCACTGCCAACTGATTCCAGAGTGCCCAATTTTGAACGAATTGGATTCAACAGTGGGCAGGAGGGCCACTGTGAAGCTCCACTTGCTGCGCCAGCCTTGCAGCACCTCTGCATGGAGGGTAAGCTGGAGTGCGAAGTGCTGTGGTTACAGGCAATTCATTCTCTGCTCTACCCCCAGGCCCAGGGCCCAATTGGTCCAGTTGGCCTAAAGCTGACCCTTAAGGTGTGACTAGCCTTCCAAAGTTACAGCAGAAGTTGTGTAGTGTATATGTTTGCTCAGAAGTGACTCATTGTATTCAAGAGTGTATGCAATTGTGCAAAGCTTGCTGAAAACACGAGGGCACTCCGTGGCCAAAATAAATGCATGGGATTGGGTGACAATTATTGTGTATTGCCTTTCCAAGGAACAGGACTTTGTTTGAATAAATTACTCCAGCTGAAATGTATTGTAGACCAATTGTCAACATTATTTGACGGGGTTTAACATGGAAAGGGAATGCAATAGAACATATACTTATCAATGGTTTGTCTTTTAATCATATGATATCAGATTTAGGGCGCAATCCTAACCCCTTATGTCAGTGCTGTCCAGCACTGGCATAGTGGTGCCAATGGAAGGTGTGCTGCATCCTGCAATTGGTGTCACTCATGGAGGCCTCCTCAAAGTAAGGGAATGTTTGTTTCCTTACCTCAGAGCTGCATTGCCCTTTCCAGCACTGACATAAGGGGTTAGGATTGTGCCCTTAGTGTTGAGCACACTAGTGGTGTAACCATTGCTTCATCTCCGAGCTTTGTGTGACACTCCAATTTTTATTTAATACAGTTCTGCAATTGTTCTACTAGACTGATAGATCACCTTGCATGTTTGTCTTACATACTGTGGTGTACTACTGATCACGATTGTATCCAATAACCAAACAGTAATTAAAATTCACTTTGAGAACCTATTGGGATCCAAGAGGGATGATGCAAAGTCAGCCTTTGGACAGGCCAGGCAAATTGATGGATAAAACATTTTAAGTCCCTAGAGCAGGGTGTCAAACGCATTTCATACAGTGGGCCGAAGTTAGCATTCAGGGTGCCTGCTGAGGGCTGGAAGTGATGCCATTAAGCAGAACGTGACATCTTTAAGCAGCCGATGGCCAGAAATCAGCACTTTGTTATCATATAGAAGCTTATTAACTGCAAATGGCACAAGAGAAAGTATGCAAATCTTGATCATATTTCAAGATACAGGAAAACACAATTTTCATGTGGGCTGCTGTTTCAGCAGTAACACCTCAGCACTGCTCAGCAGCTGAGAGCCTGAGGGCCGGATACAAAGCTTCCAGGGGCTGCATCTAGCCCCTGGGCCTTATGTTTGACACCCCTGCCCTAGAGCATCTTGCATATTGTTCAAAGACTAGAGCATTGTTCATCTAAGAAAAAGAAAGCATGTTATAGATTGTGAGGGCATTTCATATAACTTTGTTCATTCATAGGAATTTTTTTTTATAACCTTCTCTCTAATATTTGAAGTTATCAAAGGAAAAGATCTATCAAATACTGGTAACATAAAACACTTTATTTCAAATTGTTCATTCTGTTTATTCAGTAAAATTGTATAACTGCATTTTTTGTTATTTCAGATGATTTCACTATAATCTTGGTAATGATGCAAAGACTATATAGCTTTGGATCAAGTATATTGTTGTGGGCTACAGTCCACTTCATCATACGCAAAATATGAAAATATATATACAGTCATGCACCACTTACCGAAGTGGAAACATACTGAGAAATGTGTCAGGCAAGTTTGTTGTTGTGCGAACATCATAGAACTCACACAAACTAGATGTTATAGCCTACTATAGACAAGATTATACGGCTGCTGCTGGCTTAACACAACATGCCGTTTTTCAGCAAACTTTTTTTATGTAAGTAGAAATAGTACACTAAATAAAGATAAAAAGTGTAGTATAGTATATACTAGTGTACTACTAGTATACTAGTACACTATATACTATAGTGTATATTATATGCACATTAGTATATAGTGTGTGTGTGTGTGTGTGTATAAAACAAGTAACATAGTTGTTGCCATATATATATAACAAGTAACATAGTTGTTTATTGTCATTAGCAAGTATTATATAATTGTACGTGCTGTCAGCGCAGAAGGTTTGTTTACACCAGTTTCACCACAAACACATGAATAATGCATTGCGCCACAATGTTATGACAGCTACAACATCACTAGGTGGTGGGGATTTTTCAGTTCCATTATAGAGTCATCTTATGGAACTACCATCGTACATGCAGGCCATTGTTGACTGAAACATTTTTATGCAGGGCTTGACTCTGTGTGTGTGTGTGTGTGTGTGTGTGTGTGTGTGTGTGTGTGTGTGTGTGTGTGTGTGTGTGTAAGTGAAAGCCTTGACTCACTGACTCATAAATGGATTGTGTTAAAATTAGAAAGCTGAAATTTGGTTTAGCTGTTGCTTATGGATCAGTAACAAAAATGATGCTGTGAGACAGATTGTGTTTTATGTAGAAGTTGGATGAAACTGCCTATGAGGAGGTCAGGAGGGGAGCGGGAGGCAGGGCTGGGATCCGGCAGTTATGTTGGATCCCAAAGCCTGTTCCCAAGCAGTGTGGAGCGGCTGCAAGTCACTCTGCTCTCCTCGGACTTCTGCCACCTCAGGACGTGGTGCAAGTCCAAAAAGATCCATAGGGGGTGAAGTGGCTTACCTGGGGGTAAGAGTTTCCCCTTACCTCTGGCTGAGCCGCTTTGGCGCCCTATCTCACGCTGGATACAGTGCAAGCCTCCTGACTTGCCTGTTTCAGCGCAAGATAGGCTTGCGCTGTAACTTGGTGATATTAGAGCTGGAGGGTAAAATTGCAGATATAGTATACCAAGCAGAACAGCCGTGTAGCTACGTGATTCTGTAAATCTTTAGATTTTGGACCATCAACAGGATAGAAAGTAATCACTTTTTTTAATCCGTTCAAAGAGCAGGAACTTCAGTTAGCATATCCATATGTCTCCATAGCTATAGAAGACTTAAAAAACAACAACATCCAAGTGAATTAGCAAGAGGATAATTTGTTAACACAGTTCTTAACAAGTTTAAAATTATCAGCACCGATGTCATAGCAATTTCAGTTTTGTAATATAACAGGAACCCCAAGTCACAATAGAGACCCCCCCGCTTGTGAGAGTGCCAAGTTTCACTATATATTCTGATTCAGCTTTGTCTAATTCCCCTTTGAATTATTGTTGTTGGAGCTGCCACTTTGACATCTGCAGCTGACTGATTTTGAAGTCTGATATGTTTCCTGACTGGTGACTGGTTTCTGATGCCATTGTCAAATTGGTATCCATTTATTCTTTTGTGTAGAGAATAGCCTGTTTGCCCTAAGTAGACAGCAGAAGGGCACTATTGGCAGACCATGGCATTTATCACATAGTTGGGTGAGCAAGTGAATGAGCCTCTAATAGTCTACTTGTCATTATTTGGTCCTCTGATGGTGTTGCTTGAGTTGATACAGGAACAGAGATGGCAAGGTGGTTTGTGGCAGGACCTGGTCCATGTATTCATGTCTCTGTTTGTCTATCATTGCTGGTAAGTAGTCTTTAAGATTAGGAGGTTACATGCCTACCACCCAAGACTTGTGTGAGAGAAGTGTCATTCTCCACTGCAGCTAATTGATGATATAGGCTGATGATGATATAGGCTGTAGGTAGTTGATATGTCGGTGATTTTCAGGGATGGGAACTCAAGCCAGGTGACTTGAATCTGAGTTGTGAAAATCAATTTTTTTCACTGACTCCTGGAGACTTGAGTCACCTGTGGCCATGACTCGGGAACGGATCAAGTCTGAGGCTACCTGACTTGGCACTCACACATGCAGAGTCTGTCTGTATGTGGGTGTGCTTGCTTACATTTTTCATGGTGTGAAGGACCTCATGGAACATCATTCAGACCGGGCGAGCAGCAGGGAGGTTCCAGCCAGGAGGCAGGGAAGGGTTAATACTTGCTTTTGCATATGAGCAGGAGGGGAGGAGGCAGGAGTGGGCTCTCTTGCACATCTCTGAAGGAACCGATGCTCATTGGGCGAAGGACTGGCGGTCAGATTTGTTTCTTTGAATGAGGGAGGGCAGGAGGAGGAGCCCTTGGAATTGCCTGGGAAAGCCAGGGAAAGAGGTGGCGGGGAAGTGGGGGGGGGAAAGGAGGTTCTTAGCAATCATGCTTTCCAGCCACATGGCTGCTGTGAGCTCCATTGTTACTTGGGAGGAGGTAGCCCCATTGAATGACCAGTGCAAATGGGACTACTTCTGAGTAGAGCTGCAAAGGATTGGGTCATCCTGATAAGCCTTGCAGCTGTTGCACGTGACCCTCCTCCCTCTTGCCACTTCTGTCCCCGCTCCCATGCAGTCCTTCCCACCCCTCCCACCTTGTTTACAGATGGGATGGGGACAGCAAAGAAGTTGGTAAAGAGAACTCCAACACACACACACACACACACACACACACACACACACACACACACATATATCCCAGCAGCAGTCCTTTTTTTTCCACAGCTGGCTTTTAAAAGAGAATATCTTGAGACTCGAGTCTTTTCGAGTAATGAAAAAGCTCTGGGCAACTTGGAAAGTGCCCCGATTATGACTCATTTTTGAGTTGAGTCATGGGGGTTGGAGACTCGTGACTCGACGAGTCAAGTTGTGCCTGACTTGCCCATCTCTGGTGATTTTATGTGAACTCTGTTGGTGACAGCCAACCATGTTCTGTCATTTTCACTTCCTATCTTGTAACAAGTTATCTCTTGGAGCCCCATTGAGCCTTGTCAATCTATTTCCTTACTTTGTATTTAGGAAATACAATCTATTTCCTAATATATTGTCATTTTAGGAATGCTTGTTTTAAATCCAGACATGTGCCCTGTCTGATAAACTGAAACAAATTTGGTTGTACTGCAGGGCTTGGTTGTAGAGAATGGATATGTGGTGTGTTCTGGTGAAAGTTCAAAGCGTGTAAGCATACGTAGCAGTCAGCAGTGGCGTCATTAGGATTCGTGTCACCCAGTGCGGGAGACTTGTGTGTCGCCCCCACTGGTTTTTTGGTTGTACCTTTTGTTAGAACACAGATATTTCAATGTGGTTTGTTTCATTGCACTCTGCATGAAATTACACATTGATTGATATATAACATAATGGGATTATTCCTCCAAACTCTGATTTTAGTGATTTTGAAAACTTGTAGAGTCTCACACACAAACTTGTAGAGTTGACACACACGTGTCAAGTTACTTAAAAACTTATTGCAGCAGTTCTCAAACTTTTAGCCCTGGGACCCACTTTTTAGAATGACAATCTGTCCAGGACCCATTGGAAGTGATGTCATGGCCAGAAGTGACATCATCAAGCAAATTAAAATAAATAATTACAAATAATTAAATTAAAATAAAAGAAATAATTAAATAAGGTGGAGCCAGTCCTGTTCCACCAAGTGAATCTACTCTGAAGTAAGTCCTATTGTGGTCAATGGGGCTTACTCTCAGGATAGTGTGGGTAGAATTGCAGCCTGTGAGCTCAAGCTATGTATGTCTACTCTGAAGTAAGTCCCATAGTGGTCAGTGGGGCTTACTCTCAGGAAAGTGTGAGTGGGATTGCAGCCTGTGAGCTCAAGCCTATGCATGTCTACTCAGAAGTAAGTTCCATAGTGGTCAATGGAGCTTACTCTGTAGTCTGCCTGCAATAACAACCCCCCAAAAAGAATCAGTGAGCTCTTCAGCCCTCCCAGTGCTCAGTTTAAAGTTCTTCTCTTTCAGGCACATCAACATAAAGACCCTCTTGGCTTTGCAAGTGCAAAATAGAAAACTTTTCCCTTACCAGCTCAAGCCTCTTTTTTGTCCTTTTTAGGGGGGGGGGAGGGAGGCTGCCTTCTGGAGCATCTCCAGCTCCATCGGATCAGGGCCCTTCTGATGTCCTCACATTCCCCTTTGCCTGACCTGACCAGCAGCCAAGGCACGTCTGCCTACTTGGGAGGAAATGCGACATGAGGCTGCTTGGCTTTCTGTAGGGCTCAATAGACTGCAGCTGGGAGGGAGGGACAGACCTCCTTCTCCCTTTTGTGTTTTTGGGGACTGCATTCATTGAATCAGGACCATTCTAACTTTTTGCTCCCTTTCCAGCAAAGGGAGAAGAAGCCAGCCCTGTCTACATTTGTCCACAAATGGTTGTTTTGTAACCAAATCTGATTGGCTATTCAACAGCCTCTCTGTTCCCAGGAGGAAGCTAATTACAAAAATAACAATCATGCCAAAACAACAGATCATCAGAGCTGTGAACACACTGCAGAATGAAACAGGCCTGAATGAAAGTATGTCTGTGTGGCAGAGCAGGTGGTGCGGCGTTCACAGACATTTCGATGTCCAGCAAAAGTTCGCATTCCTCATTGAAAATCTTCACTTACAAACACTCAATATAGCCTGAGAATAAATACTCACTAACATGGTACAGCTGGTTATATTTTCTGACAATCTTTCTGCTTCATGCACAAAGAAATATCTGTAGCTTGGTATCTTTTTGTTTGTTTGTTTAACTGATCACACAGATTTTGAAATCAAACTGCTTCTGGAAGCATATGAATTCTGTTCAGGAACTTCAAACAGTATGCCATCAATAACAGACAATGTGCAAGGTTTTGCAAAGGAAACGGAATTGAACAGTGCCTTGTTAAGGCACTGTGCTTTAAATAGTCCTCATTATAATCGTGTCTTTGTCAAATGCAAACTCTTAGGTAACCGTGGAGGGAGAAAATAGCAGATGCAAATCTCTGCAGGTTACATTGGATATGCCCTAGCTTCTTGTTCAGTTTCATCTCCTGAGAGGTTACTAGAGACTAAGAAAACCAAAAGACGAAGCCTGAGAAACCACAAGAGGGCTGGGACAGCACTTCATTTCACTGCAGGGCTGGATTTTTGCCACCTGTATTAGGACTCAATCCTGAACTCAGTGTGCTGGCTCACCGCCAGCATGCACTGTTGCAAACAGGCCATAAAGTGCGTTTGTGAGCATTACTGCCAGCCCAGCACCAGAGCTGGCACAGCATAAGCCTGGTCAGAGGCTGGTAGTCCGCTGCCCAGCGCTTGCTCTGAGAGCCAGGAGGCAGAGAGGTGAGGGAGTATGGGGGGAGGCGTTCCGAGGTGGGGGAGGGTGAGGAGAAGGTGTGGTGGGGAAGGGAGTGGGGCAGGAGGGGACAGGACCAGTGGAGCTCAGTTCCACCAGACCCAGAGCCCCTTGTCGGGCCTTGTGGCCCAGGACAAGGTGTCTTTGTCCCTGCACCAGCTAAATAGCCTCTCCAGAGTCAAGAAGCCCCACTGCAGGGCCGTTTCCGTTACCTGGTGGACGGGGACGAACTTTGGTGCTGCAGCAGCCCCACATGCCAGGCAGCTCAAGACTGGACTGGCTCAAGAGATTGGTCTTTATCTCTTAGCCACTGCATGTTTTACCCCCGGTGCTGCCCTTCTGTTGTTCTCCTTCCAGCATCGTGTGTGCACTTCAGAACTTTTATAGTAGAAAAAAAGGCTGAATGAAGGACAACACCCATGCTGTCTTCAGTCTGCTGCATCCCTAGGGAATTGCTAAAGCCCCATCATACACCTAAATGATGTTGTGAGGTGTACTTTTGTTAACAGTTTTTTCTCTGACAGACAGCCTATCAAATTGGGAGCTGCACAGGTTTTGATGTCCAATTAGTTTCATTTTCTGCACAAGCTGTTATGTTCATCATTCCAGTTTCAATTCTCAACTTGGCTGTAGTGCATTTGCTGTCATTCACTATCAGAGTGAAAGGGGAAAATTCCATAGAACAGCCTCTCAAGGATTTGGAACTTGGGAGTGTCCTTGGAATAGGACCCCTGTTGGTGATCGCCTGCTTCATCCACTCAGGGCCATGTGGCTCAGGGGATGATAAATCAATAAGACCTCTTGCAACACAGCCAGCTGGGTGGTTTAGGAAGATAGGAGATTTTGGAGTCTGACAGCCCAATCCTATCCACACTTTCCTGGGAGTAAGCCTCATTGACTCTAAAGGGACTTACTTATGAGTAGACTGTAGAAATGCATAGGATTGGGCTGTGGGTTACTAACTTGATATGTGCAGGGAGTGATTGCTTTGTGTTGGTTGCCTTGGTACCCAAGGTATGGTACTCAAACATAGTTTGATTGGAATGTTGCAGACTAATAAAAAGCTCAACCAGATTAAGTGTACCTCCTTTTTTGATCTAGTGGCTAGTCTCCTAGATCGTGGGAATGCTGTGGATGTTGATTTTAGAAGATTTCAGAAGACCATTTAACACAGAGGTAAACTGGCTAGCCAGATCTCCAGGACTGGTGGCAGTGGATTCAAACTATGAGGCATTTCCCTAGCAAACCGAATGACCAAACAGGGAAGAGAGGGGAGCGGGAAGAGAGTCAGTGGGCTAAACACTTGGCACTACTGCCCTAGAGCAGTGTGTGGTTGCTGGTGCCCCTCTCTGGACCATCTGGACCATGACACCGCCAGCTACTGGGGCAGAATAAATGAAGTACTTACTATGATTAGACTCAAACGGTTGCAGCTTGGTTTGTAATGGGAAAGCCAGAGTTCTGATTCTATTTCTGCAATTAATTGATAAAATGTGTAACATCCTTAAATGTGTAACATTAAGGGAGGGCACCAGGATGCAGGTCTCTTGTTGTCTGGTGTGCTCCCTAGGACATTTGGTGGGCCGCTATGAGATACAGGAAGCTGGACTAGATGGGCCTATGGCTTGATCCAGCCAGGCTGTTCTTATGTTCTTATCCTAAAAATGAAGATCGCAGAAGTTCTGACAAAGAAGGCACTAATTTTTTGCAAGAACTTATACTCAGTGCATGAACAAAAAATTCAAAGGTGCAAAGTCTTCTCCTATAAAGCATCAAATCAATTTTTCTTAATATATTGTATAGTCAGAATTAAATCAATATTTTTCATTTTTAACATGTTTATCAAAGTTCCCATCCTGCGCTGGTCTGTCATAGTCTATGTTGCATACGGGTTTAAGGGTGCACTTCAACTAAAGCCTCTTTCTTCAGGATTTGGTGGAACTCATAAAACTAATAACTACCTCCACACTGAAATTCTAGTGGATCATTAACCAGAGATTTGTTGCCTTGGATACCGAGTCAGGTAGATATCTTCTAAAAAGCAAACAAAAATAAAAACAAAGAAACCCTAAACCTGACATTTAATTTGAGCATTCAGAAGACAAAAGTAACAGAGCTTTCCTATGAAAATAATCTCCTATGATAAAACTTAATTGCTATAGAAAAAGAAAGGAAAAAATTAACAAGGATTAAATTAGGATACTTGTAGCTTTATATTCAACAACTAAATATAAACATCAAGGAGGAATTTAAATGTAATCTCTAGGCATGTGTAAGAAGTTCTTATTTTAAAACTTTGGGAACTGTGCTGGTATATCAAATCTTTGATTAGGGTGTCAATGTAAAATCACTGATGTGAGGTTATTTAATCCCATATGGGGCAAGAATGAGGACTCTGTAGCAGTGTAACAGCCACCTATGTTGCTGCTACAAGACTGTGAAGAAAAGCAAACTGCATGTTAAAAAAGAGAGAACATCTTATTTCTGAGGCTGATTTGTTATGGTAACATACTCATGTCATCACCCAATATCACTCTCTTTATCATTTCTAGTCTGGGCTGTTATGGCCTTTTGATGACAACAGATTGACAGCCCAATCCTATCATTTTCCCTGCAATGGCACCAAAACAGGCTGTGTTGCCTGCTATGGTGGGGCAGTTGTGGACCTACCATAAAGTCTGACGGGGCAAAAGCCCCAGGCACAAAGCGCTAGGGCTCCATGGAAGCCACTCTGAGGCTCCTGATGGGGGTGGAAACTGTGCTTCTGGTTTTCCGGAAGCACAGTTTAACACGTTGGGGAACCTCGCAGAGATTTCCCCAATGTGGGTGGAGGTTGTGCGAGGCTCCATGAGCCTCTGGTGAGTAGGGGGGTGGATTTCTGGGGGGGCGGCGGCAATAGCCCGTGGGGGGGCATGATTGCAGACTTTCGCCCCAGTTGCGGGGCTGGGAAGGTTCGCTGCTGCGGTGGGGGGAATCAATTGGGAGACTTGAGGGAGGAAATGGAAATATTTTCCCTTATCTCATTTAACCCCCTTGATTGCCAATGGGTCTTCTTGGACATGCATCAGCTCTTTAGCTGGTGCAAATCTGAGGAGATAAGGTGGGCATGTTGGCTTGTTCCAGAGGGGATAGCGCCTGGCACAGGTCGCTTCACTGGGTGCCACCACCTCCTGCAGACTGCCTCTGGAGCTTGACACCACAATCCCATTCTCTCCCCCCCATCCATTTTAATCCCTGTAAGAGGCTATAAATGAATTTGAATCTGTGACGACTATTGTAATATTTGTCAAATTGTATGAAAGTGATAGTTATTTGCAATTTTTTTTCCATACTAGCTGATGATTCATTTTCTAGGAAATATATGTGATTCTTCAGCATTTTTCAAATATTTTTGATATAGTCATACTTTTCACCTAGGGGAAGAAATCTAAAATAGGAGATTGACAAGATTTGTTAGCATCTTCATTAAACCATGCCTCATTAGAAAGACTGGTGGTTGGTGGTGGTTGGCAACCTTCAGTCTTGAAAGATTATGGTATAAGACTACAGCACCCGGTATTCCCAGGCGGTCTCCCATCCAAGTACTAACCAGCCTGACCCTGCTTAGTTTCCAAGATCAGACAAGATCAGGCATGTGCAGTGTAACAGTTGCTGCATTAGAAAGACTATCAAATGACTTTTGTTTTCAACATAACATTTTTCTAGACATTCCAAATGTGCTCAAGATCTTCTCTCCTTAGTTACCTGACATTCTCTGCTCCCCCCCCCCACCTTGGGTGGAAAGGAAGGAGGAGAGATCCTATTTAATTGCTGTCAATTTTATGGGTAGTATGTAATTACTTCTAGTAAAGAAGAAAACAATCTCCTGTAACAGAGGATATGAGTGGTTTGTCTCTGGGAGTGGAGTGACCGATGACAGAGAACAGAGGAACATAATAAAGCCACATTTATATTGTTAAATAACATTTGGTGATCAGAGTTCGACTCCTTTATTTTATAAGTTAGACCTAGAAATTAGGTGTTTTTATTATTTATTTTAATAGGTTTGTAATAAGACTTTTCTCCAAAGGACCTGATGCAAAGGACCTGTTCTTAGCATAATTAAAAACTACAAAAATACAAGATAACAATAGAACATTAACAGCCACTGGTGTGCTGCGGGGGGCAAGGGTTGCAAATAACCCAGATGGCATGCTGGATGGGGCTCCACTGCGCTGCTATCTACAGCCCCACATCGCTCCCCTTGGCCCTTGGCCCAGAATGGAAACCTTCGGAGGACCTGTAAACACCACTTCCGGTGTTTGGGCAAATCCCAGAAGTGACATTTTAGGCCTCTGGAGGCCTCAGAAGGCCTTCTGGGGGCTGGACGATGCAGCGTGTGGTCTCCTTCGACCTTCAGAAGCTTCCTGCCCCCCTCCCCCACGCGATGTAGGAGTGATGGTGCAGGCATTCTCCTGGGGAGCGGCATTCTGCTGTCCTTGCAACAGGTGACACAAGGGCCAGGGCCACCAGTTTTAACAGCCTAGTCCACCATAACTTCCTACGTAGGGTTGCAGCGGTGCCAATGTGTCCTGGTATCCAAGGTATCCTGTGGAGTTTTGGTAAATTGAGGCCTCCTTGGGGTAAGGGAACATTTGGGGTAAGGGAAGGCCCATGTCAGCCTGACAGGAAAGCATTCTGGGACAGGGGGAGGGCGGGAGGATGGTGGTGCGAAGCGAAACTGGGTTGGGTCTGCACAGGTCTGCTCGAATCTGTGCCAGTGATTTTGCTGTTTCAGATCCAACTAGACTCATAGGGACTGCCGGTGCTTGACACGAGGTAGACTCATAGGGACTGCCGGTGCTTGACACGAGGTAAGGGAGCAACTGTTCCCTTACCTTGAGGAGACCTCTGGCTGTCTCCCTGACCCTGTGGGATACAGCAGTGGCCATTTTAGTGCTGCTGTGCATTGGTATGCTGTGTATCCTAAAGGGGCTGCCTGTCTTTAAGGGCCCAATCCTAAGGGGCATAGCGCCAGTGCTGGAGTTCAGCACTGGGTGTGGCAAATGTGCCATAAGGGCCTCAGCATGGAGATGAGATGCCGCAGGAGTGGTAAGTTGCATCACTTGGTAGTGCTGCAAGTTTTGGGGGCAGGGGTGAGATGATCTGGGGTGGGGGAAGGGCCTGGGGAGGGGGCGGTGTGAGTGACCAGCCCGGGAGGGGGTTGGGACTGGTGGAGCCCTTTTCCGCCAGATCCTGCCCTTCACGTTGGGCTGCAAAGCCAGACATGGAGGTTCCTCAGTCTGCGCCAGTCTGATCCAGTCTGCGCTACTCAAGTAGTTCCACTACAGTGCCGTTGCCCTTACCCAGGGGAAGGAGAATTTGCCCTCTTCCCCCGAGAAGACCTCTGGCAGCCTCCGCAGGGCCATGGATAGGATTGGGCTGTTAGTCTGCTTTTATGGTATAGGAATTAGTTGGTTTTATTGTTTCCTGCTTATTTGTAGCGTATTCCATATATTTCCTTTTTAGTTATTTTAAAATTGTATTTCTATTTCATGTTGTATACTGCTTTGCATTTGGGATATATAGTATTTTAAATAAATTTAAAAAAATCATACATTGCTCCATCCCAATTCTACTATAAACACAGACGGCAACAAAAAAATACTGCAATGTATTTTTTAGCATATTCCATCTTTGTGAACTCTTTTGGTCTTTACTTGTCATGGAAGTGACTAACGGTGCAATCCTATCCTACGCTGGAACAGGCAAGCCAAGAGGCTTGCGCTGTATGCAGCGCAGGATAGAGGCCCAAAGTGGCTCAGCCAGAAGTAATGAGAAACTTTTCCCTGGGAGGCGGGGCCAGGATCCAGCACTTGTGCTGGACCCTAATCCCATTCCCATGCAACCCGGGCAGTCCCGGGCTGCTTGGATTTGCACCACCTCCTGAGGTGTAGCCCCATTGGAACTGCAGTGGCTCCCCCCAGGGTAAGGGGGAAAGTTTCCCCTTGCCCTTAGCTGAGCCTCTGGCTGCATGAAACTTGCATTGGTTACAGCCTGCCTGTTCCAGTGCAAGTTAGGATTGGGCTGTAAAGTTGTTTCTTTTTAACGGAATAACAGGATTGTTAGTTTTCTATTTCAATCACAGAATTTTATTGTTGGTGATAAATGATTTGTGGCCTTCAAGTTCCACACCAAGGTTGCAGAATATTTTTAAGATGCCAATTGCAGTAAATTTTATGTGGAAGACATACTGAGAAATAGAAGGCCATTTAAAAAAAGTTATATTTCTTTTTAAAGTATTTTTGGGCATGTCTGCTTGTGCAAGCCGTTAGAATTATTTGTGATCATCTTTTTGAACTCTAAATGTATTTTCTCCCATATACTATCAATTCTTTTCACCATTTTTGTGCAAAACTGCATTCATTCATTCAAGCCTGGCACTATAATTTATAGTGCAATCCTATATACATATTCAGATGCAAGCCCCAATGAATTCAGTGGGACTGACTCTCACATGTGTATAGGATTGCAGACTTACTAACTATGCTTTATGGAAACAGAACAGAGCTTCTGCTGCTGTAAATGGCCATGAGGTAGCACTCTGTGTGTGCAGCTGGCAACCATTTCAGAACCACTGTCACAAATGGTGGTGGCGGTGTTTGTGACCCACTGCTGCCGTTGGCTACCTGTAGGAACTCTGATAAGCCAGCACAAGGGGGCAGGCAGTGGGAGGAATGGGGTGAAGAGAGGGAGGAACAGGGGAGCGTCTGGGCAGGAAGCGATTGGATGGAAGGCAGATTGGGGGAGGGAGGTGTTGGATACCAGCAGCAGCAACGTCCACTACTATCCTAGCCCGTTTCTTCCATTGTCCCTTCTTCCTTTCTCACCTCTGTTTTATTCCAGCAAAATGGCTGGCATAGATCTGAGGAAACCCATTGAGGCAACAGAACTTTGAACTATACTATGGGAACAAATTTTCCCTTACCTCAAGAAGACCTCTGTGATTGCCCCCTCCCCCGCAGGATGCAGTACGCTCTCCAGTAGCATAGCTGCTTTGGTGGGGCTTTTTTTTTTTTTTTAAAAGTTAAGATTAAATAACAATTAGATAACAGGATTCTTGTTTGGCTATTTCGGGGGCTTAACAATACTGATATATATATATATATATATATATATATATATATATATATATATATATATATATATATATATATATATATATATATATATAGCATATTTCAAGGGCAATTTTGAGCAAGACTGAATGTGACACCACATGGTAGTTCCCAATAATCTGTCTCTTTGACATACTCTTAATTCTGTTAAAAGATCAAATGCATAGCAAACTATTTTTTGCACAACGCGAACCTGCAAAACTGTTACATTTGGATTTAAAGATAGGGCTTTGACGTTTCTAAGCTGTCATACTCAAAGTATGTCAAAGAGATAAATGGCTGGGAACCAGGTGGAGGGATGAGAAAGGAAAAAATAAGGAGTAGAAGAAGGGAAAAGATCTGTTGGGTCGGGACCATATGCATGATCAAAACTAGCAATGGTTTCTGATGCAATAGTAGCATGCCGCTATTAAGAGGTTAGTTTTGTTTTTAAATGCAGTGCTGTTTATAACTGTATCCCACTCAGTGTAAAACTCACATTCGTTCACTTATGCATGTGTGTGGGGTGGAGGGACCTCAAGTGATATGGAATTCATCCCAACCTCTATAACCTCTACAGGTTATAGAGCTGTCAAAGAAACGATGCACATTTCAAGGAATTAGTGTGACATTGTGAAAGTTCACCTTGACAAACAAGGAGCCAATCAGATATACAGGGAGAGGTGATTACACAGGGGAAGAGACCGATCAAATTGAGAAAGTTCTGAAAAGAGCAAGGCCTCTACTCAGAATCTTAAAAGGCTATGGGTTGTGGAGGCTGCCTATCCAGGGAAGAAATTACTAAGGCAATCATTTGGATTCTTAAAATTGACACGTAACAAGGAAGAAGGCAGTGAAAGAATTCTGAGCACAGGTTTTAGCAAACTAATGAATTCACGTACAAGGAGTTACAGCCAAATCATGGAATAGACAGTGTTTGAGAAGTCTTTCTCAGTCATGCCCCCTGGAAGATGACTGGTGTGAAGGGAGCTTGACCTTGAACTATGCAGAGAGCATCCTGGAGGTACACGCCAACTTTCCATCTGATACCCTAGTTGTTACAAAGCGCAAGGGGGTCTAAACCAGAGAATCTGACCCAGGTACCTTATTAAAGCAAAGAGGTAATGCAGCCAGAGGAACTGGAAAGGGGACTAGTTTTATTCCAAATGCATTTTGACTGAATCCAGCCATTTTCAAAGGAATTAATAAACGTTAAAAAGGGGGGTAGGTTGCAGAGTACCTCAAGCAATCCTAAAGCAACCCAGCCACCTTGTTGCCTGAACCATTGGGGCAGCTCTCTGGCAGAGGGAACTCCTGTTCAGCTCCATCCTGATTAGTAGCACCAGCTGAGAAATGGCCAGAGAAGTTCATCATGTTTTGAAACTAGTTGGTTCAAAATCCAGCTGCCAGGCTGCTAACTAGGTCCAGTTGCTGAAAGCATATCTGCATTTTTAGCCTCTACAGCTAAAGCAGGGAGGTCCTTCTTCCCCGTCTTGCCACCCTCTGAAACTCACCACTGCGCACAGGGGCTTAAGGTTGTCTCATATATGGCTGCCCTGGCTAGAAGTTCTTGTTCATACAGATTTAATGGATAGTACATGCCAAAGAACTCTGTTGTGTTGCACACTATTCAAGTAAACAGGAAAACTCTTATACAGTAGCATCTTTGATTTCATTATTTCAGTGTCTATGTTCTTTTTAAATATTGTTAAATAGTAAAGTCAGTCTATAGATTTACTCTCACGTAAGAGTACAGATAGCAGCTGGGGTTTACCAAATCATTTAATATACAGTAAGCCTTAAATCATGTAGTTAACTTTGGAAAATGTCACTCCTACATTCTTAATAACTGCATATGGGCTTTAAAGAGAGGAAAAAAGATGTACTTCATTGATATTTTGCTATCTTGCTGTGCATCTGATTAATCACATCATGATGTTTTTAGCAAACACTATGTAATTGAACATTCCCTTTAACATCTAATTGCAGAGGTCTTTGTAGGCATTACGTTTTTAAAAGGATGTTTACAAGCCCTTGTAAACATAAATACATACTCTGTGTAAAATAGGTCTCTCTGCATAACATGAATACTAATATTTTGTATTTTAAACATTATGGTTTTTACATATTGTGGCTGTTTTTCTTTCCTGTGGAGTGCAATTCAAATAGCTTGCAGCATCTACAGTTAAAGCAGACAGGAAATTGAAGGCATCTGAAGTGTGGCTAATCAAATTACATTTGCATTGGTCATAGTTCCATCACTAAACCTTATAGAAGCCTGATCTCCCTGAAGACCTCTGGTAATGAGCAAGAGAGCTAATATGGATAGGGTCAAGAAGTGAACTACTACACAGAATTTGATTTTCTGCCTGTATTGACAATGCCTCCCTTAAAATCTAAAGTTATAACACAGAAAACTATCATTCTGTGTTATGCTCCTTTAATAACATGTACTGAATGTACTAAAAGACTTATGTTAGTACACTTACTTCCCAATCCTATCCCCTGCCATGCTGAAATATGCAGCCACATCATGGAGGTGAGTGCTGCATGCTATGATGGGGGAGGGCGGGTTGGGGTGCTTAGGAAGCCTGCAAGTTATAAGAGACAATACTTTTACCTCACCTTTGCATAGGTCCCCTGTGGGCCTATGGATCTCCTCAGACATGTGCCAGCTATAAAACTCCTCTTTTCCCACATGTGTTCAGCACAGCATCTATGAAGAACCCATGGATACAAACTGTGACTAAATGTGATGACTACATTAACCATTTTGATTGTAATGCTGGGATAATCACAATGCCATCCTATGCATGTCGACTTAGGGCCCAATCCTATTCAACTTTCCAGCACCAGTGCAACTGAAATGCATCCCCAAGGTAAGGGAACAAATGTTCCTATACCTTGAGGAGGCCTCTGTGACTACCTCTCCACCACAAATGCAGTGCACACTCCATTGGCATGGCTACACCGGTCCTGAAAAATTGGATAGGATTGGGCCATTAAAAGTGTTCAATGGGGTCTACTGTCTCAGGTAAGTGTGTATAGGATGCCAGCCTCAGTGTGGCTTGAACTGTCACAGATGAGAAATAATTGGAATTATTACATTATTGTAATAAGAACATAAGAACAGCCGCACTGGATCAGGCCATAGGCCCATCTAGTCCAGCTTCCTGTATCTCACAGCAGCCCACCAAATGCCCCAGGGAGCATCCCAGATAACAAGAGTCCTCATCCTGGTGCCCTGCCTTGCATCTGGCATTCTGACATAGCCCATTTCTAAAATCAGGAGGTTGCACATACACATCATGGCTTGTACCCCATAATGGATTTTTCCTCCAGAAACTTTTTCCAATCCCCTTTTAAAAGCGTCCAGGCCAGATGCCATCATCCTGTGGCAAGGAGTTCCACAGACCGACCACAGGCTGAGTAAAGAAATATTTTCTTTTGTCTGTTCTAACTCTCCCAACACTCAATTTTAGTGGATGTCCCCTGGTTCTGGTGTTATGTGAGAGTGTAAAGAGCATCTCTCTATCCACTCTGTCCATCCCCTGCATAATTTTGTATGTCTCAATCATGTCCCCCCTCAGGCGCCTCTTTTCTAGTCTGAAGAGGCCCAAATGCCGTAGCCTTTCCTCATAAGGAAGGTGCCCCAGCCCCGTAATCATCTTAGTCGCTCTCTTTTGCACTTTTCCATTTCCACTATGTCTTTTTGAGATGCAGCGACCAGAACTGGACACAATACTCCAGGTGTGACCTTACCATTGATTTGTACAATGGCATTATAATATTAGTCGTTTTGTTCTCAATACCTTTTCTAATGATCCCAAGCATAGAATTGGCCTTCTTTACTGCCACCACACATTAGGTCGACACTTTCATCGACCTGTCCACCACCACCCCAAGATCTCTCTCCTGATCTGTCAGAGACAGCTCAGAACCCATTAGCCTATATGTGAAGTTTTGATTTTTTGCCCCAATGTGCATGACTTTACACTTACTGACAATGAAGCGCATCTGCCATTTTGCTGCCCATTCTGCCAGTCTGGGGAGATCCTTCTGGAGCTCCTCACAATCACTTCTGGTCTTCACCACTCAGAAAAGTTTGGTGTCGTCTGCAAACTTTGCCACCTCACTGCTCAACCCTGTCTCCAGGTCATTTATGAAGAGGTTGAAAAGCACCGGTTCCAGGACAGATCCTTGGGACACACTGCTTTTCACCTCTCTGCATTGTGAAAATTGCCCATTGACATCCACTCTCTGTTTCCTGGTCTTCAACCAGTTCTCAATTCATGAGAGGACCTGTCCTCTAATTCCCTGACTGTGGAGTTTTTTCAGTAGCCTTTGGTGAGGGACCATGTCAAACGCCTTCTGAAAGTCCAGATATATAATGTCCACGGGTTCTCCCGCATCCACATGCCTGTTGACCTTTTCAAAGAATTCTAAAAGGTTTGTGAGGCAAGACTTACCCTTACAGAAGCCATGCTGATTCTCCCTCAGCAAGGCCTGTTCATCAGTGTGTTTTGAGATTAGAACATAAGAACAGCCCCACTGGATCAGGCCATAGGCCCATCTAGTCCAGCTTCCTGTATCTCACAGCGGCCCCACCAAATGCCCCAGGGAGCACACCAGATAACAAGAGACCTCATTCTGGTGCCCTCCCCTACATCTGGCATTCTGACTTAACCCATTTCTAAAATCAGGAGGTTGCGCATACACATCATGGCTTGTACCCCATAATGGATTTTTCCTCCAGAAACTTGTCCAATCCCCTTTTAAAGGCGTCTAGGCTAGACGCCAGCACCACATCCTGTGGCAAGGAGTTCCACAGACCGACCACACGCTGAGTAAAGAAATATTTTCTTTTGTCTGTCCTAACCCGCCCAACACTCAATTTTAGTGGATGTCCCCTGGTTCTGGTATTATGTGAGAGTGTAAAGAGCATCTCCCTATCCACTCTGTCCATTCCCTGCATAATTTTGTATGTCTCAATCATGTCCCCCCTCAAGCGTCTCTTTTCTAGGCTGAAGAGGCGCAAACGCCGTAGCCTTTCCTCATAAGGAAGGTGCCCCAGCCCCGTAATCATCTTAGTCGCTCTCTTTTGCACCTTTTCCATTTTCACTATGTCTTTTTTGAGATGCGGCGACCAGAACTGGATACAATACTCCAGGTGTGGCCTTACCATCGATTTGTACAACGGCATTATAATACTAGCCGTTTTGTTCTCAATACCCTTCCTAATGATCCCAAGCATAGAATTGGCCTTCTTCACTGCCGCCGCACATTGGGTCGACACTTTCATCGACCTGTCCACCACCACCCCAAGATCTCTCTCCTGATCTGTCAGAGACAGCTCAGAACCCATTAGCCTATATTTAAAGTTTTGATTTTTTGCCCCAATGTGCATGACTTTACACTTACTGACATTGAAGCGCATCTGCCATTTTGCTGCCCATTCTGCCAGTCTGGAGAGATCCTTCTGGAGCTCCTCACAATCACTTCTGGTCTTTACCACTCGGAAAAGTTTGGTGTCGTCTGCAAACTTAGCCACTTCACTGCTCAACCCTGTCTCCAGGTCATTTACGAAGAGGTTGAAAAGCACCGGTCCCAGGACAGATCCTTGGGGCACACCGCTTTTCACCTCTCTCCATTGTGAAAATTGCCCATTGACACCCACTCTCTGCTTCCTGGCCTCCAACCAGTTCTCAATCCACGAGAGGACCTGTCCTCTAATTCCCTGATTGTGGAGTTTTTTCAGTAGCCTTTGGTGAGGGACCGTGTCAAACGCCTTCTGAAAGTCCAGATATATAATGTCCACGGGTTCTCCCGCATCCACATGCCTGTTGACCTTTTCAAAGAATTCTATAAGGTTCGTGAGGCAAGACTTACCCTTACAGAAGCCATGCTGACTCTCCCTCAGCAAGGCCTGTTCGTCTATGTGTTTTGAGATCCTATCTTTGATGAGGCATTCCACCATCTTACCCGGTATAGATGTTAGGCTGACCGGCCTATAGTTTCCCGGGTCCCCCCTCTTTCCCTTTTTAAAAATAGGTGTGACATTTGCTATCCTCCAATCTTCTGGCACCGTGGCCGTTTTGAGGGACAAGTTGCATACCTTAGTCAAGAGATCTGCAACTTCATTCTTCAATTCCTTAATAACCCTTGGGTGGATGCCATCAGGGCCCGATGACTTATTGATCTTTAATTTATCAATGAGGTCTGAAACATCTTCTCTTTTAACCTCTATCTGACTTAACTCCTCGGTTAGGAGGGGCCGTTCGGGCAGCGGTTTCTGCCCGAGGTCTTCTGCCGTGAAGACAGATGCAAAGAACTCATTTAATTTCTCTGCCATCTCTAAGTCTCCTTTTATCTCCCCTTTCCCTTCCTCACCATCCAGAGGGCCAACCGCTTCTCTGGCGGGTTTCCTGCTTCTAACGTATTTGAAGAAGCTTTTATTATTCCCCTTAATGTTGCTGGCCATGCGTTCCTCATAGTCTCGCTTGGCCTCCTGTATCACCTTCTTACATTTCTTTTGCCACAGTTTATGTTCCTTTTTATTCTCCTCATTAGGGCAAGACTTCCATTTACGGAAGGAAGCTTCCTTGCCCTTCACAGCCTCTCTATCTTGGCTGGTTAGCCATGCGGGCACCCTCCTGGATTTAGTGGAACCCTTCTTTCTTTGCGGTATACACCTCTGCTGGGCCTCTATTACTGTTGTTTTAAGCAGCCTCCATGCACCCTGGAGAGATTGGACTCTTTTTACCCTCCCTTTCAACCTCCTTCTAACCAGCCTCCTCATTTGAGGGAAGTCCGCCCGTCGGAAGTCAAGGTTCTATCTTTGATGAGGCATTCCACCATCTTACCCGGTATAGAAGTTAGGCTGACCGGCCTATAGTTTCCCGGGTCCCCCCTCTTTCCCTTTCTAAAGATCGGCGTGACATTTGCTATCCTTCAATCTTCTGGCATCGTGGCGGTTTTGAGGGACAAGTTGCATATTTTAGTCAAGAGATCAGCAACTTCATTCTTCAATTCCTTAATAACCCTTGGGTGGATGCCATCAGGGTCCGGTGACTTATTGATCTTTAATTTATCAATGAGGTCTGAAACATCTCTTTTAACCTCTATCTGACTTAACTCCTTGGTCAGGAGGGGCCGTTCGGGCAGCGGTATCTGCCCGCTGTCTTCTGTCATGAAGACAAATGCAAAGAACTCATTTAATTTCTCTGCCATCTCTAAGTCTCCTTTTATCTCCCCAGTTGCTATCAATTGCTATTATTATCATTCATATAGCACATGGTGGCTCTGATCCAAAGCTATGTTTACATGCACTGATGAGCTCAGATCTTCTATTTGAGAGAGTGTCCCCATAGGGTTCAATTTTAAGACCAGCTCTGTTAATAGAAAGGGAATTTATTCAGCCATTGCAGTGGAAAAGGAGAGCACATATATGTGGAGAACCTCATTGTGTCCACCCGAATCCTGTTATATGCATACACGTTGACCCTGGATCGCTATGACAAGAAGTTGAGATTTTGACAAGGTGAGAAGAGCTGTAAAATGGTGGCCTATTAGATATTAAGAAGTTCAACAATCAGAAACTCAACAACCAGGCTCAGTTTCATTAATGTATAGGAGAAACAACTCTACAGGCAAAGCAATATTGCAAAATATTCAGAACTAGAGATGCAGGTGAAACTCACATTTCTTGGCTCATAAATACAAGCTTTAGGGGTTTGTAATGCTCATCTCAAATAGGAGTTGAACATGAAGAACCTATACATTTTCTCTGGCTCAGATTAAAATCTGAGCTAGAGAAGAATTCAGCATCTTTCATCTATCTCAAGATGATAGAATTCAGCATCTTTCATCTATCCCAGTGCAAGTTTCCAACTTCCTTGCCCTTCCCAACTACCCAGTCAGGGCCAGCACATCCATGAGGACGAGTAAACTGGTTGCCTCAAGCAACAGATTGGCGGGGAAGGGGGAACTAACTTCATTTGTCCACTGACCTTTACTGCTTTTTCTTTGTTTTCTTCTTCCTGGATTGGAAAACAAAAATGAGGATAGAGCAGAATAAAAAGAGTGGAGGAAAAGAGACACTCTAGCCCACCACTCTCCTCTCTTCGGTACTTCCTCTCACTCTCCCTATTCCTTTGACAATCCAGGGAGAAGTAGGGGCTGGTGCATCGCCAGGTAAGGAGAGGCAGTATTTAGCCCACAGCCTCAGGTGTACAGTGGTACCTATACCCACTTATCTTTGTGCTGCCCTGTTGGTGGTGAGGAGGAAGTAAGGGAAGGTGGTCCCTCTCTTTACCGTCCTCTGGCACTGATATGCAGTGCACCATACAGATAATTTGGGATATATACTTTGTTAATACACATGAAAAATGTAGCAGATGTCAATAGTCCTTTGGAAAACTATAGTACTTGTGCCTATGCTGTGTAGCAGTGTACCAGCTGCTGGAGGCAGAGGTAAAGAAAGGCTTCTCTCTCTTTTGGTCACTGTTAATAGGAAGGGAGATTTGGAGTCTCATTGGTGAGTTGGTAGGAAGAGCAGAATTGCTTCCTCTACACTTGTTTTCCCAAGTTTTCTTAGAAAAACCAGGAATAAAACCAGACAATTTTTTGAGGATTCTCTGAGAATGTTCTGAAAACTCTAATGCTTTCTGAGCTGAGCTAATTGGAGAGCTTCCCCATCACTAATCAATACTATAATACTCTAAAACAGGGGTGTCCAAACTTTTTGGCAGGAGGGTCACATCATCTCTCTGACACTGTGTCTAGGGCCAGGAAAAAAAGTTAATTTACATTTCAAATTTGAATAAATTTACAAAAATGAGTACATTATAGATGGAACTTATGTGAATGAATGAAGGGCTTGCAATAGCTTATGGCCTATAAAAGGCCTTTCCTTTGCTGCAGCTGCTGCATCACAGTCATGAAACAGCAAGCAGTGGAGGGTGCCCACATCCCACAGCTCACACAAGAAGTCGAACAGTTGGCCGTCACACTGAGAGCAGTTGTGTCGGGCCAGTGTGGGGTCCAGCAAGTCTCCAGAGGGCCAGAGTTCATTAGAGACTTGGCGCTCCCAGCGGGCCAGATTGGGAGCCCCAGGGCTGTAGTTTGGGCACCCCACTCGAAAAGAACTGTGGAACATCTATTTCATGATGATGGCTTATAGCCCAATCCAATACTGCCCTACCACCGCAAAGCATATTTGCACCATCCAATGAGTAAGCTTCGCAAGTGGGGAGGCTTGCACTGTCCTGTTGATGCCGCTGCAGGAGTCCCGGATGCTGGTAGAGAGAAGGTGAGTGCTGAGAAATGCAGGAGCTGGTGGGGAGGGTAGAGGGATGGTGTGGGGGAGCTGATCCTCGGCAGGGGAAAGATGGAACAGGGGAGGGACCAGCCCAGGAGGGGGGTGGGATGAGCTAGGTGTGGCCAGTGGAGTCACTGCCGAATCCTATCCCCTGTGTTGGGCTTGGAAGCCAGACACAGGGCTTCTCATGCCTGCGGCAGCGATTTAGCTGGTGCAGATTCAAGAAGCCTCACTGAGCAGGCTAGGGAAACTCAGGGAAAGAGTAAGGGCTCTTCCTCCAGCCTGCTTGTACCCAGCACAAGATAATGTGGTGGGTGTTTAGCATCACTACTCCTGTGCTGGATAGGATTGGGCCCTTAATCAGCTTTGACCTGTTCTGTTTTAGCAGTCAGAATTTCTTACTCTTGTTCTGTCTGATGCATGAAAACAGTGGTTTATTTTCCAAAGTCAATCTGAAAACCACCCTTTTGCAGTGTTTTTCTTTAAAGATTATGCCTAGAGTACTTTTCTGGAAGGCCCATTGCTATATCCCTTCCTACCTGACTTTGCTGGTTTATTATATGGGGACTGTGCGTAAAAAAAATGATTTACTACTCAGTATACAACTACTCACAATGCCTCCTGCTTTCTGACATGGGAGTATTAAGATATTGTGTGACACCTATTGAAGGGGGAGTTGATTAATAAGCACCAAATTTCCTTGCAGCTATTTTCATTACTATTGTCCATTCATTCCCCCCACAAAGATACAGAATTAGCTTTGACCTGAAGGTAATAAAAAATCCATTAATTCTTTGCAACATCCTCCAGGCTCTTTGTTCACCAGCTGCATTTATTACCTGAGAACGAGTTCAGTAGGATTAACAAACATCAGGAAGATTGGGCTTTCTGTGGAGAATATGTAGAATCAACAAATGTCTCCAAAATGTCTTATTCAGGAACAAAGGCTATTCTTATGCAGTTTTTGTTTGTTGCTATTCTGCCACCTGTCATTACATATGTGACAGAATAATATAATGGTTTCTGCTCCACTCCTCATAGGTTGCACATCTTAAGATTATTCTGACTTTTGAAACTGTGTTGGCTGAATGCACATAAGGAGGATTCAGGATCATGCCCCTGGGTCCCATCCTGCTGTCTGTATGAGCAATGGAAGGTCTGAACAGAGCCTCATGCTTTTATTTATTCACATATCATTGGGATGTATTGCTTACCTTTCCTTTAAAAGGAAACAAAACAAATGTGTGGAAAATGGGTGGAATGCCTGATCAAAGATAGAATCTCAAAACACATACATAGATGAACAGGCCTTGCTGAGGGAGAATCAGCATGGCTTCTGTAAGGGTAAGTCTTGCCTCACGAACCTTATAGAATTCTTTGAAAAGGTCAACAGGCATGTGGATGCGGGAGAACTGGTGGACATTATATATCTGGACATTCAGAAGGCGTTCGACATGGTCCCTCACCAAAGGCTACTGAAAAAACTCCACAGTCAGGGAATTAGAGGACAGGTCCTCTCCTGGATTGAGACCTGGTTGAAAACCAGGAAACAGAGAGTGGATGTCAATGGGCAATTTTCACAATGCAGAGAGGTGAAAAGCGCTGTGCCCCAAGGAACTGTCCTGGGACCGGTGCTTTTCAACCTCTTCATAAATGACCTGGAGACAGGGTTGAGCAGTGAAGTGGCAAAGTTTGCAGACGACACCAAACGTTTCTGAGTGGTGAAGACCAGAAGTGATTGTGAGGAGCTCCAGAAGGATCTCTCCAGATTGGCAGAATGGGCAGCAAAATGGCAGATGCATTTCAATGTAAGTAAGTGTAAAGTAATGCACATTGGGGCAAAAAATCAAAACTTCACATATAGGCTAATGGGTTCTGAGCTGTCTGTGACAGATCAGGAGAGAGATCTTGGGGTGGTGGTGGACAGGTCGATGAAAGTGTCGACCCAATGTGCGGCAGCAGTAAAGAAGGCCAATTCTATGCTTGGGATCATTAGAAAAGGTATTGAGAACAAAACTCCTCCTTGCCGCAGGATGTGGTGACGGTATCTTGCCTGGATGCCTTTAAAAGGGGATTGGACAAGTTTCTGGAGGAAAAATCATTATGGGTTGCAAGCCATGATGTGTATGTGCAACCTCCTGATTTTAGAAATGGGCTATGTCAGAATGCCAGATGCAAAGGAGGGCACCAGGATACAGGTCTCTTGTTGTCTTGTGTGGTCCTTGAGGCATTTGGTGGGCCTCTGTGAGATACAGGAAGCTGGGCTAGATGGGCCTGTGGCCTGATCCAGTGGGGCTGTTCTTATGTTCTTGTGTGTGTGTGTGTGTGTGTGTGTGTGTGTGTGTGTGTGTGGTTTGAGATCTGTGTGCCCTGAAGGTAAGAAAGAAGATGATGTGCCCAGGCCTGAGAGAGCCCATAGCACTGGCCGGCTCCCAATGGAGTCCAGCACTGGCTTGAGAGGACTGTTCTGCCCAGGGTCAACTTAAAATTTGCATGCACCAAGGGAGGAAAGGAGAGGTGCCTAGGTCAGAGGGAGCACATGGAGTCTATCATTGGTCTGAGAAATTTTGTTGTTGAATTGCATTTTGTGAACATTTTGTAAGCTGCCTTGGGAATGGAAAGGTGGGGTATAAATTGTTTAAACACACACACACACACACACACACACACACACACACACACACACACACACACACACAACTTTTCTGTGAACATATAAATAGGCTAAGAAAATATCAGTAAGAGTACGTTACATATATTACAAGCATAAATGCTTCCATAAATTATTATTCAATAAACAGATATATCAATCTTGAGTGATGACAGATGTTAGTGACTACTGCATAATTTGTTAATCATAATTCATTTAAAAATACATTAACTCCATCCATTGTGCCTGAAACAGAAGTAAAGAGTAATCTCTATGCTGTAATGCAATTAATGGTGGCACTGAAGTCAAGGAAAGGAAGTTTCCTATTGGGGACCACTCTGGGCTAACAGTTCCTGGGTTCTTTCTGGACGGCTCCCACTTCAATACGGTTTTTATTGTAGGACTAACTTTTGCTGAATATTCTGTTATTACAACTTAAACAGGGTGGCAGCTGTGATTTCTTCAAAATACAGCAGTTAGAAACCAGAAGCCATGGAGCATAGTTGGAGGACTCCTGTGCCTCTAAACTCCACAGGCAGCAATGCAGCTCAGAGATGGGGCCTGTGGAAGGACAAGTTCAATCTGTATACTGATCTGACCATGCAAGAAGAGGACAATACCAGACCAGTGAAGCATTTTATCAGTTTATTTTTTGGGAAGGAGGGGGGAACAGGACAGAGAAGTGTGCATCCTGTAAAGCTGAGCACAGATTCTGCCTTCACAGAAGTCCAAGGAGACCTAAACACTTTTTGTGTGTCTCCCCCCCTCCCCAAACAAAATTGTTGAGAGATTTTTCACCAGAGGGCTATCTGAAAGGGAGATATTGACTCTTGTGTCAGCTACAATTTGTAATTTGGGGGACTTAACAAGGGCAGAATAATCTGTGGTACCTGGAACAACTCCCTGCAAGAGTTGCTGCTCAAGGATCACTGCCTCGGCATGGACAATTCTGGAAGCAAAGAATTCCACCAATAGATAATGGAAAAATTTAAACATCTTCTGGGTGAAAGAGCTCTCAAAGGTGAGCTACTACTTGAGGTAGACCCAGCAGTGGAACCAGTATGTTTGTCATGAAGAAAACTCCCAGCTCCATTATATAAGCCAGTGTGAGAATAACTTGAAAAGCTACAGAACAGACAGCATAGCTCCAGTAGAAACCAGTATTTCCTGGGCAAGCACTGTGGTAGTGGTCAGGAAGCCATCAGACAAACTGCTCATTAGCACTGAAATGATGCCACTATCTGTGATAGATGACAAATTGCCAAAACATTCAAAAACCAGAATCTTTTCAGATTGCGATGTAAAGAACAAATTTTTGCTTGTAAAAATGGGTAACAAGACTTACTTCTTTGCAACCCCATTGGCGACTTTGAATGTCAGTGGGTACAGGTCCAGTGCCAGAAGTGATTCACAGGGCACAATCCTATTCTGCGCGGGAACAGGCAAGCCAAGAGGCTTGCGCTGTATCCAGTGCAGGAGAGTGGCCATAAGTGGCTCTGCCAGAGGCAAGGGGGAACTTTCCCCCTTACCCCTGGGTAAGGGCCGCTGGCCCCTGTGGGTGTCCTTGAACTTGCACCACTGCTTGAGGTGGCACAAGTCCGAAGAGAGCGGAGCGGCTTGGAGCCGCTCTGTTCTCCCTAGGAACGGGGATTGGGATCTGGCATAACTGCCAGATCCCAGCTCCGCCTTTCTTGCCGTCGAAGGTATTCCAGGCTGCAATGGCAACACAGGCACATGCTGAACCAGACTGGGTCTCCTGCTCATTGCTGTTGCTGCACGGAATGGTTTCAGTGGTGAGTGGGAGGGATCACTTACATGGTGCACTGCAGTACCTGCAGTACTTACCATTTTGCCCTCCCCAGCCACGCTACTGAAGCAGACTCCCACAAGACTGAGGCAATCAGAGACATGCCAGTTCCAGGGGATGTGCCGGAGTGTATTGTATGATTGGAGTGCTACAACACAAGCTTTTGTGATTACAAAATGGTGCTGTCTTGCAGTACTGCCAGCCAGGCCAACAACTAACATGCCAATTGCTTATGTGAGCCCTCTCAGAGACTGACTAGGGACTGGGACTGACTCAGAGACTGACTAGGGTTTACAGGGACTGGCCAGGATAAAGAGAGCTCCTGGGAGTGGTTTTTGGAGGAAAGTGCTTCTGTCAGTACACCTGTAGACATACAATCAGAATCCTATCTGACCATAACCACTTGAGACACTAATAACAAAACCACTTCTGAGTGTATCAAAGAGATTACAGTGGATGCTAATGTGCCAATAGCACTATAATATACAGGTTAAATAGTGTCCAGATCAATAACTGGTATTAATAGACACCCGTAGCAGAACAAGTCTGGAGAGGGAGATCCAGATATTGAATCCATAAATATGTTGCACTCTTTCCCGGTTTCAGCAACCAAGCTGCAGATGTCAGGAGGTTACTGGAAAAAAACACGCACCTGCAGGCAGTCAAGAAAGCATGACCTGAAAATAAAAGACGGGTACCATCAGAAGTAGGACCATATTCAAAATCAAAGACGAGTTCAGTGTGCAGAATGCAATAATATTTAGAAGGCAAAGGGCAGTTGTTCCAACTACCTTACATTGGGAAGTCATGCACAAAATACATGCATGATACCTGGGCTTTGGCAGCTGTCTTAGGAGGGTTAGAGAATGTGTTTACTGGCCAGGAATGAACTCACAGCTTTGATCCTTGATAGAAAGATGCAATACCTGTCAATCATGTGAGAACAACAACAACAAAAAAGAATCCATGGGTAAGGTTGGAACAGACTAGTTTACTTTCAGGGAAAAGCAGTGTCTGGTTACAGTGGTTTATTACTGCAATTTCATGGAGGCTGATGCCCCCTTGAACCCAAAGAGCAAGGCAGTCATTAGCAAACTGAAAGCAAATTTGGCAACACCTGTCACCCCAGGCTCTTTCTTTCTTTCTTTCTTTCTTTCTTTCTTTCTTTCTTTCTTTCTTTCTTTCTTTCTTTCTTTCTTTCTTTCTTTCTTTCTCAGCAGCAGGATGAGCCCTAGGCTTAGTGTCATCACCCCTCTGAGCATCTCCCAGTTGGCCCAATAGGATTCCTTCAGCTCCCCCCTCCCCCAATATTCTGCCTTGAATTAGTCCCAACAAAGCTAGTAAGGGACTACAAATCAGCACCAGGCAACTTTCATCAGTCAGGCCTGCATCCCACTTGCGAAGGGCATTAGATCAGGGCCCTGAAATCCAGGCATATATATCCCTGCGTGCATGGCTGTCAGTCTAAGCTGCGCTATGGGCTCTAGCAGTATACCAGTATACAGTATATAGCAGTAAACAGCAGGTCTCAATGTTCTCTCTAAAAACATGAGCACTCCTGATATTTTTTGTTTAAAAAACTAAAAGCTGCAATTCCCCAAAAGCCAGATTCTGTACTTACATAACAGCGTAATTAATTGTAATTAAATTTTATTTTAGTTAAATTAAAGTCCTGTATTGGCTTAGGAGTTAGGCAAACTGGCTGGCATTTTAATGGAATGTAATTTCAGTTGTTTATGCAAGCCACAGGGTGTCTTTTTTCTTTATTGTTTCTAATATTTAATAGTTTTATCATTGTTATGTTTTTAAATCTTGTAAGCCGCCTGAGTACTGTTACTGGGAGAAAGACGGGTATAAATTCATTAAATGAATGAATGAATGAATGAATGTGTATAGTGTGTAAATGTACTGAAAAATGACCAAACCAAGAGAAGTAGAACTTAAGTTCATTGTAGAACTAGTGTTCTGCCAGTGTGGGCCGCCATAAGGGAGCTGTAAGACTGGAACACTAGCTGTTGCCACAAGGGATGCCTGCTGGTAAGCCAGTATGGGAGGCGGAAGGGAGTAGGGGGAGGGTAGAACAGCTGCAGGAAGGGGTGAAACTGGGTGGATAGGGGAAGGAATGGGGAGGGAAGCCTCCGAAACAGGTTGGATCTGGAGACCATGGCATATGCTGGATCCTATCCTCCTTATCCGCAACCTCCATGCCTCCTTTCTCTCCTCGGCCAGCAAAATTGCTGGTGCAGATCCAAGGATACCAGTTGCAGGGTGGGAGGTTTACAGAGGGGAAAGAGCATTTAAATACCTTCCAAAGCCTTCCATTGTGCCCTCCTTGCTGGATAAAGCATGTGCCTTTAAGTTAAATGTCTAAGGGCACAATCCTAACCAAGTCTACTCAAAGTAAGTCCTATTTTGTTCAATGGGGCTTATTCTCAGGCAGGTGTGGTTAGGATTGCAGCCTTAACTTATAATTCTGAGAAACTAGAATGGTTGTGGTAGCATTAAATTGTTAAGGGGAGTTAATATAATTAAACTTGAAAAAGGTATTGGATCCAAAGCCTAAGGATAATATTCATACATGATCTCTGACTTGGTTGTTTTGGAGTTCTTTAAAGTGCTATTTTATGATACATTGGCAAAGTGCCAGTTCCCAATTAGGTCATAAATAATTCATGTGCTCATTATATTTTTGTTGCATAATAATGGATCCAGGCTTCCTCTCTTTATTCTGTAGTTTTAAAAAAATTGGTTTGGGTGCACTGGTGTCTGTATAAATAACTCACTCAATCCAAATTAATTCCCTTCTAAAAATATTTCCTTTCTGTATTTCTTTTGTGAACTTCACTTATTTCAGCAGGGGTACACCAAACATTAGCCATGTGAATTCTAAATTATTTCCTAGAAGAAAATATTAAAATGCTCTGACTTCAGCAGATACTTCAAGTATAGCACAGGACATATTTAAACATTGCTGGAAATGTGACTCATACAGGTTTGAGATAGTTTGCCTCCAGAAGGAATCTCACAGCGTTTTTTTAATCTAACACTAGCATTGTAGTTGAATACGGCTGCTTGGGAAAAAGTGGCACTGCACATACATATCCCATTTCTTGGGTGATCCTGTGGTCTCTTACAGTGATTACACAGCAGTACAGTATATAAGATCAGGGACAACCCAATTGCAGATGCAAACATCTGTTGTGTTGGTGGAGGTATTTGACCCCAAACATAATGCTGTTATGGTAGCCCCCAATGGCAATATGGCTAATTTAGCTTCAAATATTTCTGCAAATGGTTCCCAGTCTAGGCTGGCCTGTCCTTGACCTGTGCGGAATGGTGCCTCCTCTTCATGTTTGGGTAATGGACTTTATAAGACCCCAATCCAATGGAAACTTCTGTTGACAGAACTGCTGTTCTGTCTGCTGACAGAAGGCCTTCTCCTTTCGTACTGCAGATGCAGCATTGCAAAGCAGCTGTCAGTGTGAATGTCTGGCAACCCCATGTGTGCACCACTGGGGAACCCAGCCACCACCAGAGGAGGTATGTTGGTGGCAGGGGTGGGCACTGGGTGAGGAGGGAGAGGAACAGGGCATTTCTGGGGAGGGATCAGGGATGTGTTGGGGAGGAAGGGGTGGATCTGGCAGCTAATAGCTGGCGAAGGTATGAGGATTTCCATAGGTAATTGGGCAGCCTACTGGAGCGTAAGTAAAAAGTATTTTCACTTGCTTCCTGCAGGGTGTCGATCACCCCCCCCCCAACCTACATGCAGTACAGCCTCCATTGGCATGGCTGCATGCTAGGTAACATGGCAGGTGATAGGATTGAGTAGTAAGACAAGTGACACAGTGCTGGATTGGAGAAAACATGTACTCTACCACAGAACCACAGCCCTCCCCCATGGAAAGCAAACCAATTGGTTGAAATCAATTCAGAATGAATGAAATCATTTTGATAATGTGGAAATGATGGCTAAAAATAATTTATTAAAGTCACGCACCAACTTATGGCTTCTTTTCTGACGTAATATTGAACACATATTATTAAACTGTAAATTTAGCTGCAAACATGGACTAATTGCTTGTGGGCATATCATTGTGACACCTATATTAAATAATGACTCAGCCTGTAACTCTGCCCACTCTCATTTACAAAAAGCGTGGAACTGTACTTGGCCGCTAACTAGCTTATGCATTTATCGGATAATGAGAAACAACAAAGTTCTGACTGTGAGAGCTGACATCCAGAGCTCTATCTGTGTTATTGGCATTGGCCATAGCCGTACAAATTGTTTCACCTTTTCAAAGAAAATTGATGGAATCAAATTAACCTCTCCCTAATCTGTCTTTTGTCTCAGACAGCGTCTTGTAGGGCTCCTCCTTGTCAGATGTTCATAGGTGCCATTCCCTAGCAACTGGAAAATGCTCATTCATTACTTGGATTAAATTGTCTAGCTAGGCTGAGTGAGGGGTTAGAACTGCCATCTAGGTCCTTGGATTTATTTCTGTACCAGAACGCCTATGAAGGAGTTAAAGCAAAGCAAAACCAGACCAAACTGCCAAATTCACACAATTTTAAAAATTAAGAAAGAATAAATATGTGCAGAAAAATGGTGCACATATGCAAAATAGAGCCAGGTCATATCTTCCTATGCCTCCCAGCCTGCCCCTGCTTAATTAAGAATGTGCATGAGTTATGAGCGTTTACACCCTGCCCCCTCCCTGCATGCCTGGGCACCACTGCTCAATTGCTCAGGGGTAATTTATCCCTCTACATGCAGTTCAAACACTACTTTACAATAATATGTCATTTTACAGGAGTAGTTCAGATGAATGGCTCCCCTTGCATGCAATGAACCATGCTCAAAGGGAGGGGGACTGGATGCGTGGGCTCAGGCAGTGGAGCAGCACCCCACATGGTCTCTGCTCAGCTGTTTCATAGTCAAGAAAAAGAGGAGTGCTTCCCACAATTAAGAATTCACAGTCATCTGACTGAAAAACATTACAACAAACTCCCTTATAAATGTTAACATTGGAACAGGTATCGAGACCTAAATGTGGCTATTTTATAAAGAGAATTTGCCATTCTTGTGGCTTCCAGTGACTCAGGAAATGATCTCCTTTTGAAAACGAGCTCATTTAAAAATGTTTTCTCTGTTTATTAAACATGGATTGGGGGAAAAAATCTGGATTCTTTCCTCCCAGTTATTATAATATATAATAAACAGGGGATACTTTGACTCTTTACCCACCTAGTCTATGTTCAGTGGGTTGTCATGTTTGATTTCTCACTGGTGCTAATGTGATTTGATTTTAAATACAAGCCTCTAAGGTATTGTGCCCTCCTGGGAGGGGTGGTTTTCCAGATGGCCCTCCTTGTCTTAGCCTCCTTAGGTTGTGCTCACTTTTCAACTTCCAGCGCTGAAAAGATGGGGATCTTTCCTTGCTGAAGCTTCCCAGCCCACCCCACGGAATGCAATGTTCACCGGTTTGGCATCACCGCAATGGTGGGGAGGGGAAGGATAAGACAGGGCTGTTGGAAATTATTTCAGACCTTTCAAAGGCTGATTTAAGTTTCAGGGAATCTGCTAAGCAGTGGTTCTCAAACTGAGTCTGGGACCCACCTGTGGGTTGTGAGCCAATTTTTGGTGGTTCGTGAAACTGACAGGGCAGATTAGGCTATGTGAGTCAAGTGGTGGACACATCGCTATGTGAGGGAGAGCACCACTGCCCGATTACCATTATAGCCACATCCCTTGACATTTACAAATCAGGCAGAAGCCTCTAGGGCAGTGATTTTCAACATTTTTTGTCTGACAAGGTACTAAAATTGTCAAGGCACACAATCGGTTTTTTGGAAATTGATACTGCACACATGCTATTGGTGAGGGGCTCACATTCCCCCCAATAGCCCTACTAATAAATGACCCTCTCCCAAGCTCCCACGGCACACCTGCAGAACATTTGCAGTGCACCAGTGTGCCATGGCACAGTGGTTGAAAATGGCTGCTCTAGAGAACCACTGCACTAAAGATTCTGCAAACTGTTGAGATGTCACGCTTGACAAAGAAAAAAGGTTCTAATTATGAGAAACAGAATCTTAATTCAACGTTGGTTTTCTTGGTTTTGAGCCAACGTTTGCCCTTTTGGCTTTTAGTCACTTTTTCACATTAAGGTTTTCTCCATGAGAACAAAACAGCTCCAAGAGTCACTCACTAGTAAAATAGGCTTATTTGTTCTACTGCATCTGTTCCTCTTTAAAACAGGATTAAACAATGTTAGGAAGTCTGGGAGAAGGGCACTAAGCTGTTGAAGGTATTCTGAAGAAAAGCAGTTTCGTTTGAGGATAATGAATGAAATGTAAGAGAGGTCAGTAATAAGCCCGAATTTATAACAAAGCAAAGGATGCAAATATCCCCTTTAGTCCTGAAAATTTAAGAAGAATTTTATAATGCTGGTAAGAAATATTTTAATTAAGCCTGGTTTTGGGAAATATTGGTATAAAACTGAGATTTTCTGCCCTCACTGGACAGGTTTGAGTGAGACCCCACATTCCTCCTAACTCTGCCCTTAAGGGAAAACATCTCTACCCCCCCTCCAAAAAAAATCAAACACTTGGGCACTTTCCAGCTGCTGTGGTAAGATCTGTGTTTATATATAACTCTGATTAAGATAGTCCTCAGAAATACTTTAACGATGTTTAACAATGTTCCTTGAGCTGTTACTGACAACACAATCCTATTCGTGTATACTCAGAAGTCTCACAGGCAGCGCAATCCTAATGTGCCCTGGAACAGGCAGGTTGGCAGGCCTGTGCTGTATCCAGCACAAGTTTGGGGCTGGCTGAGGCTTGGCCCAAGGTAAGGGGAAAAAATTTCCCTTACCCTGGGAAGAGCTGCAGTGGCCCCCAATGGGTCTACCTGGATCTGTGCCACCTGATGAGGAGGTGCAGATCTGAGCAGAACTGAGCAGCCAGGAGCCACTCTGTGCTGCCCAGGAATGGGGGCTAGGATCCAGCATAACTGCTGGGTCCTGGCCCCACCTCCCACTCCCTGCCCACCCGTCTTCCCTGCTCACCTCCCGCCTCCCTAGACCTCCCCCCCCCCGCACCCACCGAGCTTAGCCAGGTCTTCTTATCTTCTCCTATTGCCGCAGAGAGTGGATTTGACCTCTGCGGGCCATGCACTGGTGCAGCTTACTTCCACAGAGGTGCAAATGTGCTTTATAACACTTTTGCAACCCTCCTGGGCTGGCACAAGGGACTTGCACCACCCCAGAGTGCAGTTAGGATGGCACCCTGAGTGTAATGAGACTTATTCCCAAGTTAGTGTGTATAGGATTGTAATCCTGACCTGGGAGTAAGTTCCACTGAACACAATGAACTTGCTTTTGAGTAGATACACATAAGACTGTGCGGTAAGAGCCTTGAAATTTCCTATGCATATTATGATTCTTGTTGTATATCACATGTATGCTTTTTTTTATACGTAAGACGGTAAACTACTGTAGTTGATTGATATATCCTTTGTTTCTTGAGTTTTTGGTATAAATTCATTGTCATGCTGTACTGCAAATCTGAATCTTTGGGGGCAGGAGAAGTGAGCCGCATAATGAGCATCCCATCTTTTGGTTACTTGAGTAACTTATGGATGATCTAAATACTGGGTATGTGAAAATCTTAGCTGTAGGAAGCCTAAACTGCAACATGGACTCCTCCATCATGCCCCCTTTCCCCTCCCCCTCATCCTTTTGCTTGCCATCTCTTATGAAAAAGAATTCGGTAGCATTTGAAAGCTTGCTGCGTTTTACTTTTGGTTAGTTCTAAATAAGGTATTGCCTGATCCTATATTATAAACTTCTTTATGTTTTACAAAAGAGCCATTTCATATTATAGGTAAAAGAAGTCTGTTCCTCTCACATCAGAGTGGTTTTATAGAACTTGGGACTGGCTATAGCAATTTGGGACTAAATTCTCTTTTGTATAGACTGTAGAGGCCTGAAGGAACAGAATGAAGGGAAATATTTTTGCCCAGAAATGGTCTATCACTTTCAGGAATGACATTCTTTAGGATAACACAAGATGTTAGGAGCTATTCTTGTTTGAGTGGTTTCAAGACTTCCCTGTTTGGTACTCTACGTTTCAAGTGTTTTTTCTTACATTCTTCCTGCACATCCTGATACAAGGTTTTGTGAAAGGTCAATCGTACTGCTGTTTCTTATAAGCTATATCTGGGCAGGAGGTCTGGTCTAGAGGGTTGAGCCTCCATTTGCCTGAAGATAACATCCAAAGGTTGCCAGTTCGAGGCCACCGGCACCGTGCGACCTTGAAGCAGCTGACAAGCTGAGCCGAGTTATTCCATCTGCTCTGAGCGTGGGAGGATGGAGGCCAGAATGTGCGACCAGATCAAGAAAGAAACATCTGAATGTTGTGGTTTCTTGAAGATAGAAACCTTCTTTCAAATTGTAAAAATCCTTACGGGGATTTAAATTTGCCTGTCTATGTAAACCGCCTTGAATAAAGTCTAAGGAGAAATCTGAGGACCAAGAAAGGCGGTATAGAAATACCTGTATTATTATTATTATTATTATTATTATTATTATATTTCTCTATAAGCAATATGTAGAGTCACCAGCCTGTCTCTGAATTCTCCTTGTCAGTTCTGATAGTTTCTTCAATTCCCACCCTTCTGTAACAGGCTAAGACAGCAGATTCCAAACTGGTAGGTCGCAACCCACCAGGGGAAGTGGAAATGGACCGTTACAGTGCAGCCACGTGGCAGTTCGCAGAACAGGCTGCAAGTATCTGGGACCCTCCAGGAGGCTTCGGGACAGTGGCGTAGCTAGGTCATTTGACAATTGGGGCCCATAAATTTTCATCACCCTACACGACATAATTAATTATTTAATTATTAATTTATTATATTAATCATTCATTCATTCATTCATTCATTCAGTCAAATTTTTATACCACCCTTCCTCTAAGCAGCTCAGAGTGGTGTACATGGTTCCTCCCCTTATTTTGTCCTCACAACAACCCTGTAAGGTAGGTGAGACTGAGAGATAGTAATAAGCATGACATGAAATAAATAATAATAATGGCCAGAAAATAAATGCAGTGAATATTTCCCCATAAGCAATGGATGAAATTCTGCATCAAATGGTATATAACATGATGATATTATTCCTTAAAGCCATGATTTCCAGAATTGTGATCACTAAGATGTCACCCCCTGCCCCAGGATGTTTCATTGAACTGTTTTGAGTTAAGGCAGTGGTTCTCAAACATCTAACACTGGGACCCGCTTTTTAGAATGACAATCTGTCAGAGACCCACCGGAAGTAATGTCATGGCTGCAAATGACATCATCAAACAAAATAAAATAAATAATTATAAATAATTAAAGAAAAACAAATAGTTCAATAAGGGGAAGCCAGCCCTGTTTCACCAAGTGAATTTTCTCTGTAGCCTGTGTGCAATAACACCCCCCCCCAAAAGTATCAGTGAGATTTTCAGTCTCCCCAGTGCCCAGTTAAGTGTAAGTTCTTATATTTCAAGCATAGCACTATCAGGACCCACCTGGCTTTACAAGGCCAAACAGCCACTCAGATAAGCAGCTCAGAATGACTCTGTACACAAGGATGAAAGTTCACAGGCTTTTATTGAATTGTATACAATTGGTCCACGGGACTCATGTCCAAAGCATGGACCCCATCTAAACAGTGGTCCCCAGCTTTTATACTACACAATCCTTTGTCTGAAAATCCAGACTTCTCATTTGCTGAAAGTTTGACATCATAAATGGGGCTCAATTTTAATAGGACATACATAATAGGTGGGCAACAAGTGAGTAAAACCATTTATTGCCTCTTATTTACATACAGGTGGGGTTTCATATCAAAACTTTGCCAAAATTACACAATTTCCAACAGTTTCCAGAACCAGTAGGGTTCATTGTAACATCATTTACAATCACTGTAAATGATCAACACTGACCCCTATTCACATTTATTAGTCTAATCAGGGACCTCTTTGAGAAAATAAGTTTTCATACTATCCCTATTAAAGAGAACACACAAATACTTAAACATGGGTGTGAAGACCTTAATTTGGCAGAACTTCTTATCTTTTTATTGACTTTTATTCCTTTAAACCCTTCCTAATTAGAATGGCTTTGCTCATGCTACTCATACCTCTTCGCTCATACCTGGGTTTAGTATGTTTCTTGTGGGCCTTTTGCTAACCTTTAGAATCTTTTAAACTCCTTTTTAAGAATTTTACTATATAATTCTATAGAACTATTTACTTTAAGTATATTGGTATTGAGGACTTTATGACCTTTCTTTTGTGACTGGCTAGCACTTATTAAAGTGTCATAAGGCTTCAGCTAGTTTTCTTGTGACTGTTCTATATTTTAACACAAAACAACTCAAATAGTACTCTGCATATGTGATTTCTCCTCAACAAACTTCTCAAACACATTACATGTCAGCAAAAACTGCCTTTGAGGCAATTCCACACAAACCCCCCTCTCTTATCTTCAGTTACATTCAAAGACTCTTTCTTTAAGGTTGGTAACTAAATGTTTCAAACTTGTTTCTGCAGGTGTCTGCCAAAAACATCCTTGCGAATACAAGGTAAGGATTGTTTGCAGTGTTAAACTAAACTTTCTTAAAATCAAGCATTTTGGTTTTTTTTTAATTTAATTGCTATCATATATAAATATATATTCCATATATGTTGGTTACACTTTAAAAGCAAAGACTAAATATTTATATTTGTTTTTCCTTCTTTTGAAAGCTTAGAAGAATAAACAAGTGACTTTTGGCACCTGGCATGGAGACATGTGCGCCTGCCAAATAGCCCATTATCTCTCTGGTTGCCTTCACTCCCTTATTCTCTGTGTTTCTGTGCTTTAATAAATCAGGCAGTTAGCAATGTGGTTTTTCAAGCTGTTTAAGCATTTGTTTCTAAAAAATCAAGCAGCTCTCTCTTCTATTGTGCATATGCTATTAAACTAATTCTTAATACTCTGCTAATACTCTATTGGGCTATCCAGGTCTAGGGTCAAAGGTCACCTTGCCTTAGAAAAACAATTAAAAATTGACCTTACCAGCTGAAGTCTCTGTTTGATTCTTGGGAGGGGGGTGCTGCCTTCTGGACCATTTGTTGAGCTCCACTTTTATCGGATTGGGACCATGCAGCTAGCCTTGCATTCCCCTTTGCCTGGTTTGACCAGGAGCCAAGGCACTTTTGCTTACTTGTGAGTAAATGCGACCATTTACTGGAAAGCACTGACATAAGGGGTTAGGATTGCACCCTTACTTATTTACACTTGGGACATATAGCCCTGGGATTTTTGTGATGAAAAGGGTTGTTATTTGCACTGCCAGGGGGTGCAGTCAACATTGTGGAGGACCTTTGGGTGGTAGTGGTGATGATGGTGCTTTTGGAGTGGCCATTATATGTTAGTTCTTTTTCTACTGCTATTGTGGGTCCAATGCTGTACAACTTTTCAGTGTTGATACAACCACAATGCAGCCCTGAGGTAAGCGAACAAATGTTTCCTTCCCTTGAGGAGGCGTCCATGACTGCCCTCCCACCACAGAGTGCAGCGTGTGTATCATTGGCAGAGTTCCATCAGTGATGGAAAGCTGAATAGGATTGGGCCCCGTGTGGTAACGTTGCTGCTGGGAGAGCAGAAAATATCACTGATGTACATTCTGGCAAATCAATGGCCATCTTAGCTGGAGAGAATTGCCCACATTGATGATCAACTGAGCAGTGTCATCAGTAGTCTCAACAGCTGCATCCCAACAGCTGCAGTTGGAAAAGTCAAATTTCACCGAATCACCATCAACAAACAATACAAAACAACAAATGTAACAACAAACTTCTCCTGTCTGGTCACAAAGCCTAATCAGTCATTCTACCTTTTCCAAATTCCCTAAGGATAAATGATAACTAGTTTAAGATTCAGTATAGTTACAACACACATATTTATTCATTTTATGATTATCTTCTTTAAATTTTAAATTCTAAACAACTATGTATTTTTTCTCTCTCCCAGTGTAAATTATTTTAACACTGAGCAAAACCAGGCTTGCAAAAATGTGAAACAGGAGGATATACTGTATTTTTTTTTCCCTTTCATGTCTAAAACAAAACCTAGTAAGTCAGGTCATTACTTTCAGAGTTTAGGACTGGGTGAGACTTATAAATTTTGCAAGAAGTGAAGAATGTAACAAAATGTGCTTTAGCTTTGTGAAGAATGAAACAGCAGAGGCAAGCTGATTGACTATGGTAAATAAATAATCATAGATCCATGTTAATGGTATCATTCTGTATCAGCATTTTACAGATGCTGGATTACAAATCAGACTAAATAACTCTCAGACAGCTATGCCCTTTCCCCCCAAACCAGTCTCCTGCCAACTGTGGCCAGGATGAATAAGGAAACCTCTATGCTTTCAAGGTCCTTTTTTCAGAAACCCTTGTGCATTTTATTTATTTATTTATTTACAGCCCAATCCTGTAGGCTTATACCATAGTCTTTCGAGACTGAAGGTTGCCAACCAACCAATCCACTGCAAATTCACCTGTGCTGATGTAGCGGCACCAGCACAGTTTGTGCTGCATCCGGCAGGGGAATTTTGCAGGCAGAAAGTCTCCTCAAGGTAAGGGGACATCTGTCCCCTTGCATGGTGAAAGCCCCAGCCTGTACAATGGGTCTACTTGGACCTATGCTAGCTCAGTTGCTGGCACAAGTCTGTTTTGACCCATGCTGGTAGATCAGGCCTGGGAAGGGGGATAGGATGCAGCATGTGTCGGTGCAACTGATCCTGCTTCCCTCCCCTCCATGCTCTCCCCCACCCTTGTGCTGCTCAGCATGTGCTGCTCCTTCTGCCTGTGTGTGTGGGCCAGCACTGAAAGGACTCTGCTGAAGCTTCTGTGTCATTGTCAAAGGCAACTTTACAGTGCAAGTGCAGTGTGACTAGGGCATGGCTACCTGGGACCAAATTTGCCTTCTTCAGTAAAGGACGAAGCTGGCACACCAGCTGGGTGAATGTGCCGTTGGCCACAGATGCAACCTGAACTTCCAGAATCAGGACTAGTCCAAAATCTCAGGCCTCGTATTTCAGGTGGGTGCAACCCCCTGTAGAACATGCTACAGATCCAACCTTGAATCTGCTTACCTACTGAACAACAGCAGCCTGTCCTGCCTGGATTACATTTCAGTTTATTAAGGTACATACAGCCCTTCACTTCAGGCAGGTACTGATTCAGTGCCTATGTACCTGAAGATGTTTAGATGCCCTATGAATGATCTGTATGAATCATGTTTGGTTTGGCAGGGAACAAACTATGCTTAAGAAGCCCACATGCCTTTGGTTTTATGCATAGACTTCTATATAATGGGAACAGGAATGTATTGAGATTGTAGGTTAGACCAATGAGTTAATCTGATCCCCCTTCCATGTATTTATTTATATGCTAGAATGTTTAGGGATCCAGAAAACAATAATGAATTAATGTATGAAATGTAGTTTTGTATGATCTCTCTCTCTCTCTCTCTCTCTCTCTCTCTCTCTCTCTCTCTCTCACACTCACACACACACACACACACACACACACACACACACACACACACACACATTTTATCATGGACAGCAGCACCTTCTCACTTAGCATATTTCTGTTATTGTTCTATCAGACATATCAGTTGAAAACCGGTGGCAGACCTCAATATCACGGGTCAGGAAGTTATCCAAAAACTAACTAATGGCGGAATTGTTGGTTTCTGAAGCGCCTACTCATTACAATGCAGTACTTTCAGGAGACACAAAAGAAAAACATTTTTTACCAGGATGCTGGGTAAGTGCAAAAAAATTGAAAGCATTTTTTGTTATTGTCTTTAAGTATCCTATTATATTGATGTCACACGTTTTAAAGAGGCAGTATACTGATTAACAACTGAACAAGTAGTTCATATCACAATGTTGTGATACTGGGCAGGGCAATCCTATGGTTCATCTTTATCAGAACTTACATTAGTGTAACTTACGGCACAGTCCTATGCATGTCTACTCAGAAGTAAGCTTCACTGAGTTCAGTGGATTTTACTCCCAGCTAAATGTTTATAGCTTTATATCATTTGGGCTCTAATGTTCCCCTGCAGCACACACACAATAACAGTAGGGAAAAAAGTGTTAATATAGCAAGAATTACCATCACTCTCTCAGAGTTCCTGTCAACTATGTTACTGCCAAACAACCCCAATGGCGCTTAGCAATAAAACCCCCCATGTTACTCATACATGTAAATCACCAATCAACATACGATCCCTTTATATTAGTGCTTTTATGCGTGGATCGAGCATTTGAGCAGGGAGCCACATAGAAAAGAATGAAAAAAAAGTTTCAATAGCATATTGTACCTGAGTACATTTTATAGAAGATGGTCTATTCATTTTATAAAAGACAAACAGCAAGGTCACGGGAAGCAACACCTGGTTGGTGGTTCAGTGGGAAAGAACAATATAGCAGGAAGCAGCAGATGGGGATTGGATTCCCATCCCAAGAAGATGGAAAGGTGGCTTTTTCCAGACAAAGCTGCATGACAAACAGCAGAGTAACCGACAGAAAACGAGGGTCTAGGCATCTGTATTAAGCAGAGTTATAAAGCAGAAGATCTGTCTGACCGTCAATTGGTCTTCTTGAACCTACACCAGCCATTTTGTTGACATAGGTCCAAGGAGAGGCGGGGCTTGTTGGGCTAGGATCAGGCATGTGCTAGTGCCGCCAAGATCCACATGCTCCTGCCCTCGAAACATTCCCTGCCTGTCTCATTCCTCTCCCTGTTCTTCCCCCAAACCTCTCTCAAAGCACTCATGACCCACCCCCCACCAACTCCTCTGATGCAGGCTGGATCCTTTGGATATTTGGGTCAGCAGCTCTGACACACATGACAGTACAGCATTTACGACACTATAAGAGGACTTCTTATGGAGAGCCACTCCTATAGGCACTTTATAGGATTGTGCCATTGATGCACTTATTCCTTTTCTTTTTTTCTTGGAGAGGCCAAGCCCCATTTGCCCTTATAGAGGAGCCTCCACTCTTTGTTGGCAGTTATACTGGTGCTGTGCCCTGATTGACTGCTGGGTGTCATGGCCTCCAACGTGATCTGGAAGTCATCCTGGGCTCTCCACTGAACCCTACTAGATGTTTATTTGGTTCCCACAGCTATTTTGTTGGCATAACTCTACCCAGCAGGTGAGGTGAGTCCTAATCCTGATGGAGGATATAATCTCCTGATGAAGAATAGGATCTGAACCATCTCCGTGAAAATGTTTATGAATAGGAGGGATGCAAATATATCAAATTGTTGTTATGATGGCATAGCACTTACACTCTTTTACAGTTATAATGGTGTAAGAACACTAGTACACTAGGATAGCTTTTAGTTGAGCTGGTGTAGGAGATTTTGGAGAAATGCTGTCCTCAGCCTCCCAGCATCATCTAAAGGTAAGATTGCACCATTCAATCTTAATGTGGGTTATTTACCCTATAGCACATGATTCATACACTATTGCACTCACATCAGCTGTCTAATCCTGTCCAGGCTACAACTCAGGGCTAATGCTGTGGCAGCCACCGGGATGATATGTGGGCCAGGCCACCAGTACAATCAGCTTGCGACTGCAGGTGTGTGCCAATGACCTCTGAAGCCTCTGCTGGGAAAGGTAAGTTGGTGGAGGGGGAAGCCAAGAAGCTGGTGCAGATCCATTCTGATGATGTGGATCCATTTGGGACAAGGCAGTCTGTGGCATCCTGGGGGGGCGGGGCGGAGGCAGTGCCAGTGCTGCTACATGATCTGAGCTGGCCAAGGATAGAATTGGGTTGAAAGGATAGTAAAAAAAATGAACTTTTACACCTTTTGAATGCACAATTAAGGGTGTCACAAGAATCTTCATCCACTTAGTATAATGAGTATGGAACTGTGCATGTGTGTCACAGTCTCTGGTTTAATTAATACTGGAAACAAGAACCTGACCTTGTCTATGTGGTATTTGATGGTTGTACCTGTTGAGAGATTTAGTTCATTGCCATCTTTCCCTTGTATGAGTGCATTAATTACAGGGCTTACAATGTGAGCAAATGTTCCAGACAGCATGAATAGAAACGAATGCGTCAAGTCTGGTTAGCTATCCCGCAATGTCTTTCTACTTTAGCTTGTTAATTGGGATATGGCTAGGGTTTGTCTGCTGATTGTTTTAAACTTCACAATGTAAGTGTTTTGTCAGCTTCAAAAATGTCTCTCTTATTAAATCATTACCTGGCTAGCAATTAGTTCAACTCTTCATATGCTACAAAGTAGATGGCAGTCCTTTAATAAGGCTACAGTTAGAAGAAATAGATAATGGCATTATTTTCAGGGAGACATTTATGGATGACCTATTGCCTGTTTTACTCATAAATGAGTTGAGCAAAGTTCAAATTTTATATGCATTGGTTCATTCTTTGAGTTTTTGTGACTTCATAAAAAAACTTTTAACCCTTGGAATACTCCATTCAAGGCAGCCACTACTACTATGTTAATGGTCAATTTACATTATTTGTTGCAATTGGTTATCAAAAGCCCTTTTCACACAATCAGTGGTGTTGCTATGCCACCTGGCACCTGGGAGCACAATATTTTTAACATCCCCCCCAAGCCACTTCTGGAAATGCTGTTCTAAGATCTCCTGCAGGTCTTCTTAGGCCTTCTGAGGTTTAAGATGGCTGCACATGGCCTCCCTGGGGCTCAAAAAACCTCAAAAAGGCCCCCCCCCAACGTGGCACCCAAGTAAATTGACCCCTGGCCCCTCCTTAGCTATACCACTGCACACAGTATATCTAGAGTAACTACATGGACATGAGGAGAACAGGAGTTGCATCAAGTCTCACCCTGATATGTACTTTTCCCTATGCTGTATGAATAGATTCTGGTCATATATAAATTAAACATAAAGCCTGTGTTGAAAACTCCCCAGAGATTTTGGGGCTCTCAAACATTTTTTTAATGTTTCCCCGAGGCAGCCTCCTTCTGCCTGGACCTTGCTGTCCTTGAATGGTGGCAGCAAGAAAGACCATTGCAGTTTAAACCTAGTTTCAGGACAAGCAAGCCTGGAAATGGGTGCCACTTACCAGACACTATAACCTGTGCCTGTCTGACTACCACAGCTCTGAAGGTTTGATCTAGAAGCCTGGAATAGCAAGATCCTCTGTCATAATAACTGTGCCCCTCTCCATTTGTGCATGGGACAAACTTGTGTCTCTAAGGTCTGTTCACAGCACATGAAGATAGGTTATTGTTCTAGGGGTAACAATTGTTCTAGGGGTAATCCTGCCCCTGCCTCATACATATTCTGTCACCCTAGCTGTGTTGTATGACAACAGCTAAAGGCCAGAAACATTTTTTTCTCATTATATAGGGTGAGTAAATCCCAACTTAATCCCAACTTACCTATTGGACACAATTCTGCCATAGTTGAATGCTTTTAAATTCCATCGATTTCAACAGAAAGTAATGATTTCAGTCTGATGTTTATGGGGTTGAAAAGTGCTTAAATTTGGCTGGATCTTGCTTATAGTTTTCAGTACGGTGAAATGAAATTTTTTTCACCCATAACTATTTCATGTGAATTGTTTATCCATTCATACACTTCATATCCTAAGGACTATTGTACTTGGAATCAGGATCTTAAAAACAGTGACCTTTCCTCGCATTTTCAGTGCATAATTGTGGGTGGTAAGAATCTTAATCCACCTTAATGCAGTGACCATGGAACTTCTCTGTGGGCACAATCCTAACCAGGTCTACTCAGAAATAAGTTCTATTTTGTTCAATGGGGCTTGCTCTAAGGAAAGCGTGGGTAGGATTGCAGCCTGTGTGTGTCTGTGAATGTGCGCGCATGTGTTTGGTAGTGTTGTGATTAATTCAGAGAAGAATATAATCATTGTTTACACCAGGGGTGTCCAAACTTTTTGGCAGGACGGCCACATTATCTCTCTGACACTGTGTTGGGAGCCGGAAAACAAAGAGTTAATTTACATTCAAATTTGAATAAATTTACATAAATGAATACATTAGAGATAGAACTTATATGAATGAATGAAGGTCTTGCAATAGCTTGTGGCCTATAAAAGACCTTGCACACAGCAAGGCCGACCTTTCCTTTGCTGCCACTGCTGCATTACAGATGTGAAACAGCAAGCAGTGGAGGGTGCCCTCGTCCCACAGCTCACACAAGAGGTCGAACAGTTGACTATCACACTGACAGCAGTTGCTTCAGGTCAGCACAGGCTCCAGCAAGTCTCCAGAGGGCCAGAGCTCATTGGAGACTGAGGACTCCCAGCGGGCCTGATTTGGAATTCTCGAGGGCCTCAAGTGGCCCCAAAGCAGGGGTTTGGGTACCCCTGGTTTACACTAAGAAATTACTAATTAAAACTTCATTGCATTTTCCTCTGCTCAGTGTGTGCTTAAATTCAACGATAGCATAGGCAGTGATTCCCAAACGTTTTAGCACCAGGACCCACTTTTTAAAACAACAATCTATCAAGACGCACCCAGGTTTACCATCCTTTTAAAAAAGGAGATCTAGAAAGAAACAATATTTTATTGACTTATTTATAAGTAATAATGACCAGAAAAAGGACCTCTCTCTATTTACACATGCTTGCAAACTGCATAAGCTCATCGCCTTGCAGGGCAGTTAGCAGCTATCTTGCAAACTGCAGGAGCTGAATTCTTTGCAGTGTAATTAGCAGCAACTGTTTTTAATTTTTCAATAGCCTCAGGGCTTGAGGCAATTAATTTTCGGATCTTTCCATCAGTCTTTGGCAACCCACCAAAAATCAGGTTGCAACCCATCCATGGGTCCCGACCCACAGTTTGGGAACCACCAGCATACAGCACCTCTTCAGACCCATTCATTTCTGTGCAAGGGATAGTTTCTCATAAGACTGGCCCCTTCCAACTCAACTCTACCTGCATGTACAGGGATTTGCCTCCTATATAGTTTTTAAAAACATTTTAAAACATTTTTAATGCTCCCACACTTGGACATGAACCAGTCAATGGTGCAGTTCGAAACAATGCATTTTTATTTGGAAGGAAGTCCATTGATTTCATTATGTTATACATAATGCCCCACTGTGTTAATTATACTGGAGAAGTTAAGGACACCATGATGGGAAAGAGAGGGCATTGGATAGCACTCCTTCAATGCTCCAAATAGCCACAGCAAAGCCACAAAAAGAACTGAGTATTATGTTGTGCCCTGATAACACTGACACATTAGCCTTACATGAGCGGTACCAATCAACACACAGTGACTGAATGTTCAAATGACATCACCCGTTCACATACATGCAGATGAATTCCAAAGCACCATATATGGCCTCCTCTGTGAACAAAGAGGGGTAAGCAATGGGGTGGGGTCACATGCCCAAGGAAGAACAGAAGCTACAATTGCAGGCCACATCAGGATCTGTCCATTGGCTCAGTAGGACTAGATAATGCAAGGAGAAACACTATATAAGACTGAAGAGATGCTCATGTGCCCTAAGACAAAACCCATTTTTTTCATGGTCTTTATGGCACCAATAGTAGTAGATTGTTGTCCTGTGGTTCAGAAACTCATGTCAAAGACTGAAGGGAACAGGAGAGTTGGGCTCTTGAATTCTCCAAGGACCAGGACACTGACACGCCCCCTTCTGATGAAAAAGAGGATGGAGAGGCAAATTATTCCCCAAATCTCCCCCACCCCAGTTTTTCCCACTTTGGTATGGATTTGCTGGTGTTTACAGTTGTGTTGGCATAATTCCTTTTCCAAATCTGTCTTCTCTTAGTGGAAACAATCAAGCTGTGGTGTCTGTGCTGCATGATGATATAACCGAGGGCAAATCAGATAAGGTTGGGTAAGGGTTGGGTCCTCACTCTGAATTAGTATTTTTTTTTTTTAGCCCACACATAATCACGCAGCCAAATCTCATTGGCTGCATAATGGTTTCACTGTTTCCAGAAAGAGAAGACTAATTCCCCCCCCCCCCCAAATGGTGCCAATGAAACATGATCAAGGGCCATATCGGGCTCTAGTACCAACTCTATGATTCTTTGATAATACTGTATTTCCTGTTGCTGAATCGCATTCCATTGTTTGAATTACAACAATAGTAGGAAGAACAGAACAGGATAGATGAATCATGAATTGATTCCTGCAGTTCTTGTGTAGGCATCATATTCATTTATTGCAACAGGAGACTTGCTTACGTAGGAACTTCAGGATCAAGCACATTATGAGCACTGAGTCACCCTAAGATTGCAAAACCAATAAGTTTATAAGAAGGAAAAAGATATTTTTTTAAAAATTATTTTTTCATATCTGGTGTACCTAAGAATGTTTGTTGCCATGAATGCCAGCTCTTAGGCAAACTGAATGAAGATTTAACAACACCAAGTAAGTAAAAACAAAGGTAGAAAAAGACAAGGAAACATGGCTGCTCATACTCGATGTCCTTGAATAGACTTTTTTTTTAAGCAAAGGAAGGAACAAGCTTATATCTCACATTTCGCTTTATGGATAAATTTGGCTGATAATGATGGGGCAAAGCTTGATTTGGAAGAATGTTCTCAGGTTGAACTTCTCCAGTTTAATATTCCTCATCCTGTTGTGAGTTAGAATCAGATTCCTTTAAGAACACAACAGTTGAAATAGTGTACCTGATTCTGCTGGCCATTTCACTCACGAAGGTTGCGTTCTTTTTCTAGATAGAAAGCAGGCAGAAGTGACGTTTCTAGCATGTTGTGAGCAGGCTTCCAGTGTGGCTCATTAAAAAATGACAAAACAGCATGCCGTCACTGAAATCAGTTGTATGGAGGCTGCCATGTTCCTGCATTATTTTAAGACAAAAAACAGGCGGAAGTGACATGTGCATGGATGCGGCAATCTTTTCTAGCTCTGAGCTCACTTTTCAAAATTCTAGCACGGCTAGCTCACTAAAATCTGAAAAATGAATGTGAGGTTCTCGCTCTAGAAGCTGAAAAAACAAACACAGCCTAAGTAAATGCCCTGGAGTGAATGTGTAATGGGATAATGTATCTGTTGTTCTCTTAGTTGTCTCAGTTCCCACATGTGATTTTAGTTCTTACAGTATTTATTTTTCAGATTTCAGCTAGTTTTGACTATATGTGATTTTTGCCTTACATGCTGACTTCAGAACCTAACCCTCACCAAGATGCAACCTGACTGAATATAACACACTTTATCCTTTCTTTTGTTCCCTCATTTTTCTCCATCTTCACAGCTGATGAACTATAATCCTCCTGAACCTGACAGGACAAAAGATGCAGGAAGAGAAAGTGAGGGTTCTCATTAATATTTCCTGTAACTATACTACCATTAGGACATATGTACTACTCAGATTTCATACAATCAGATTGCGGTTAATTAATATGTATTCATAGGCTTGTTAAATTTTGCAAAATTTTAATGGAGACACCTTTGGAAGGATTGAATGAAGCATGTTGGAAGGATTGAATGAAGCATGTGCATTGAATTTACATAATAAAAATTGGTGTGAATATGTATGTGTGCATCCCCACCAGAAAGGGGAGCAATCACCTATTCAGTGTCTAGTTTTAAATGCTTTTAGATTGCTCTCTTCTACTATAATTAGATATCCCATTGGTCTCTCTTCCTGACTTGTTGTCTTAGTTCTCCTTGCCCCAGCGGTTGTGCCCAATTGCTTCTGTTGTCTTATTTTGCAGTAATATATATAGCTTCATATAACTCAGCTCAGCTGTGAATGGTTTTTTTCCATAGCTCTGCTAAGTACCATAACTCCTGATAGTAGGTCATAAAACCTCATAAATAGCCATTTCTAATAAATCCAGCATTCAAATAAATGGACCAGCTCTTCACAGACACTACATAGACATGGGCGAGCTCAACATGGATCCAGATAAAGGATAACCTATACTTTGTAGAATTCTTCTGCAGAATATATACAAGGTTGTGCATATCAACACAGAAAGCTCTGTAAAGCCTTTACTTTAATATGAAAATTGCCACTACAGTTTCATAAAATATGGGCATGTCATGCCTCCAAACATCCATGCACTTTTAAAATGATTGATACTAAAAGAAGGTGAGTTTTTAGATACATATAAATGAATGACAAATATCTTGTTGACTTTAATGGAAGCAGGATTTCTCCCTTAGATATTTTTCCCGCTTTAGTAGTAGTAGTAACTTTATTGTCATTGTGCTATAGCACAATGAAATTTATGCACCTTAGAGATACAAGCATAAATATATACTACAATTCCAACAATCACACTCTACACACTCACCCACACATTCTATACAACATGCATCATAATATAAAAACAGTGTAACAGACCATAATGCCCAGGAGCATGGTAACTACTATATCGCCTTATTCAACCTAATTATGGCTGTGGGATAAAAACTGTTCAGGAATCGTGTGGTGCGTGCTCTAATAGTTCTGTATCGTCTACCTGAAGGCAGCAGTTCAAATAACTTTTGAGCCGGATGGAAGGGGTCTCTCAGAATACTATGTGACTTCTGCAGACAGCGAGATGTATAGATGTCCTCCAAAGCTGGTAGATGAAGGTTGATGATGTGCTGCGCGATCTTAATAATTGTCTGCAGAGCTTTTTTGTCCCCTGCAGAGCAATTTCCGTACCACACCAAGATATCATTGGTCAGGACACTCTCAATGGTGCAACGATAGTAAGACACAAGCAGCTGCTGTGACAAATTTAACCTCCCAAACTTCCTCAGAAAATATAACCACTTGTGTGCCTTTTTTATCAATATGCTGGTGTTAATAGTCGATGAGAGGTCCTCTGTGATGTAAATACCTCAGAATTTGAAACTAGCAATCCTCTCCACCTCCTCACCATTTATGTATAATGGTGTGTGTACATCCCTCTTTTTCTGGAAGTCAATTATAAGTTCTTTAGATTTTTTGATGTTAAGTGAGAGATTATTTTCTTTGCACCACAATAACAACTCCTGTACCTCCTTCCTATAAGCAGACTCATCATTCCTGCTAACAAGCCCCACCACTGTAGTATCATCTGCAAATTTTATAATTTCATTGGTGTTATGTGATGGGGTACAATCATGTGTATGCAGGGAATAGAGGAAGGGGCTCAGCACACAGCCTTGGGGAGCTCCTGTATTTAATATCAGAGTGAAAAAATGATAAGAGCCCATCCTAACTGACTGTGGCCTATTTGTCAAAAAGTCCTTTATCCACAGACAAATGTCTTGCTGTATGCCCAAACTAGTCATTTTAAAAAACAGCCTGCTAGGTAGAATGGTGTTAAAAGCAGAACTATAATCCACAAATAACAGCTGTACATATGCACCCCATTGTTCCAAATGATGCAGGACTATATGTAAAACAATAGAGATAGCATCATCAGTCGACCTATTACTCCTGTATGCAAATTGACAAGGATCCAAGGTGGGTGGAAGACCAGACTTAATATGTCTGGTCTTTATTGCTTTATGGTGGTATTTCCTTATACAATTTGCATAAAGAATTGCAGGAAACATAATTCTAAATGTGAATTTATCAAGTATAAATCAAGTTAGTGGAGACTGTGAAATGTTAATACATTTTTGTTTGAAATTCCTATTTGTCTCTCTCTATTCCTCACATTCCCTATCTATAGAAATGCCCATGTATGAACCTGTCTCTGAAAAATCCCAGCATCAATTGAAGTGTGTTTATGTGAGAATGTTTTTAATTTCATAGGCTGTAATCCAGTATTCAGTTATGCATACTTAAATTGCACTGATTTCAAAATTTAAATGTTTTGCTATTAGGTCCCTTTGGACCCTAAGTAATAAATAAGAGCCTAATCCTGGGCTTGACACGCCGGCTTACCGCTGGCATGCACTGTCGCAAATGTGCTGTAAGGCATGTTTGCAAGGCTTACCGCCGGACAATCACCTGTGCTGACCAGCGCTGGGCGGGTGCCTGGCCTCCACCGCTTGGTGGTTGCACGGACTGCCGAGCTGCGGAGAGGAAAGTGGGGCTGGGGGGGGAGGTGGGCAGAGGTCAGGGAGGACGCATGATGGGGAGGCGGGAGGCGGGGAGAGGGCGGGTGGGAGGTGTACTTTGGGGAGGGAGCGGGGAGAGAGGGAGGCATGTCTGGTGGAGCTCTGCTCCACTGCATCAAGAGTGTTTATGAGGGGATCGGCGCCCGACGCGAACGCTCTTAATTCACCGCTGACCTTTTGTTTGGCGGTGAATTGAGCAGCCCCATTGCAGGGCTACTTCCCTTACCTGGGAGAAGGCTGTGCCGCCTGCAGCTACCGCTGGTGCGCAGGATGCTGTGGCAGCCATTTTCGGTGCCACCGCAGCCATGTGCCACAGGAGCTCAGGATTGCACTGTAAGACTTTTAAGAATGATCTTTTTCGCAATTCCATTATATTATTTAGGGCACAATCCAAACCCACACTGGAGCAGGCAAGCCAGGAGGCTTGCGCTGCATCCAACACAGGTTTCTGGCCAGCAGCGGCTTAGCCAGAGGCAAGGGGAAGCACTTCCCCTTACCCCTTAATAAGGGTTGCTGGCCTCAATGGGTCTCCTTGGACCTGCGCCACCTCTGAAGGTGGCGTAAGTCAGAGGAGAGTGGAGCGGCTTGAAGCCACTTTGTTCTCCCTGGGGACAGGGGTTGGGATCCGGTGTAACCGCTGGGTCCCAGCCCTGCCCCTGGCTCCCTGCACACCCACCCCCAGGGCTGCCCATTGCCCGCCCTTCTCCCACCCAGAAATGCCCCCCTCCCACCTCCTCTCTGCCCCCCCATGCCTACTTTCACCACTTGTGTCGGCGCGGGTACACTGGCACAAGCGGTGGGGAGGAAGCAGTTGCGGAGGCTTCTGCTGGCCTCCTTGTGTTGGCACATCTAGATGTGCCGATGTAGCTTCCTCCCACGGAGGCGCAAACATGCTTCACGGCACGTTTGCGACCCTCCCGGGGCTCCTATGCCAGCATAAGTGCCAGTTAGGATTGCGCCCTTAAGCACATAAAAATAAAATTTTTCCACTTTTGAGTTCTTTGTCCTGTTTATGTTTTTTGCATGCAGTGTAAGATGACATCCTTTGCTTTTAAATGTAGCCATTCTATTTACTTATCCTTCATCTCTGATTTTTGTAAATTCACCTACTTGGCTTTTGCATTCTACTGGTTCTCTCTCTTTTACAGCCCAATCCACTGCAACTCTGCATGTGGTGATGCAGCTGAGCCAACATGGCATCTGTTGAATTCCATGGGAGGGTTTTTGCTTCGGAAAGCCTCCTCGGGGTAAGGGAACATTTGTTCCCTGCCCTCAGGTAAGCCTCAGCAGGCCTACTGGGTCACAGACCTGCACCAGCGACATTGCTGGTGCATGTCTGTGTTTCCCATGAAGGTGGATCAGGCCCAGGAAGGCGGTCAGATTTCGGCAGACACCACTGCCACTGAACCCACTCCGTTTCTGGGCTCAACCCACCTTCCTCCCTGCACCATTGTCACCCCATTCTGCCCCCTTCCTGCCTCCCTCTGGGCCCTTGCACAGCTTTGCATGTTCTGCTAGCATAGCACATGGTTATGAATTGATTGGTCCCTAAGTCGTTCATTTTCTCTTGTGTTTCACATAGATGTGTTCTTTCTTACTACTTTCTATTTATTAAATCATTTGCCAGCTGGTATTTGGTTAATTGTTTCTCTTCCGCTGTTTGAAAAATGTCTCAAGTACTTAAACCATGGCTGAGCTGCTATGGTTTTAATTTTGCATTCTCTTTTTCTTCATCCAATTTTTAATTATTTTGTATTGTGTTGTTTATATTAGATTCCATGCCTATGTGGGTAGGACCTGTTTCTGTACAGAACTTTTTTTTTTTTTTTGGATGCTCAACAAAGAATAAATTTTGATTATTAGACTCACGCAACTGAATTGCAACAGCGATGACATGTCATTAATTATTCTGAACTTCTTTCCTTATGAAAAATCTGGTGGGCCTCTCAAGTTTCTCCTAATGAGTGGAAATGAGTTAATGAGCTTTAGGAAAAACAGGTTCCTAAACAGGTAGGTTAGGTTACCTACCTAACAACATGATTTAATTTTTAAACACATAAACTCTATGATTCAGTTCTAAAATAATCTCAACAAAAGGTGAATTGTCTGAACAAGTTGATTGTCTGAATTTGCTTTTCTAGTGGTTTCAGACTTTTATAGTATCATGGCACCTTCAGCTATACGGTGTGCAGGTTGTCTATAACACAGGGGTCACCTAGAGATTTGAGAATTACTGTGTCCTTATAGCCTCATAGGAAAACGCACCCACACTGAGCTATAGATGATTGCCTCTCCCACATAGCAACAACTGTTTTACAGTATTTATAAATGGCTTCTGTGTTGCAAATGATAATCTGAAAGTAGAAATTCAATCAGGGTGACCAGATGTCCTGTTTTTCCAGGACATGTCCTCTTTTTTAGCCTTGTATCCTGGAAAAGAACTTAAATGTCCTCCTTTTCCCTGTAAATGGACCCTTGCTGGCAGCGCATAGCCTTCTTGTAATTAACAAATTACATGTAATAATAAGTAATATTGTGTTTAAATTAACCACATGAAATCAATATGCAAGAGTTTTTAGCTTTTATTTTGTCACCTCCTACATTTTTCTTGGATGTCCTACGTTTTGGGGTGCCTTATCCTCTTTTGTGGTTCCGACATCTGGTGACCCTGACTGTAATGAACCTAAGCGCCAGTTCACACATCATGGTGGCTGCACCTTTGCTGCCTTATATTGGGAGTACAGATGAGTGCTGTTGGACTGACATACATGCTGTGTTCAAATGTAGATGATTTTTGCATGAACTATGTATGCACTTCAGCTGCGACCCAACAATGCTTCCATGCTGTCACAAGATTATTGTGTAGGGCCATGTTGTTTTAAACATACATAATAAATGTAATAAGTTAAAGGTCCTTGGAGAGCAGCTCAAACACTGATAGTGAGACTGGGGGAGGACAATTTATCTGTTGTCATAGGAAGTGAACATTCATGTTTGAATGTTGGGGCAGGAGGTCTGGGGGCAGGAGGTCTGGTCTAGAGGGTAGAGCCTCCATTTGCCTGAAGATAACATCCACAAGGTCGCCAGTTCGAGGCCACCGGCACCGTGCGACCTTGAAGCAGCTGACAAACTGAAGCCAAGCTATTCCATCTGCTCTGAGCGTGGGAGGATGGAGGCCAGAATGTGAAACCAGATCAGAAAGAAACACCTGAATGTTGTGGTTCTTGAAAGAAAGAACCTTCTTTCAATTGTAAAAATCCCTACGGGGATTTAAATAGCCTGCCTATGTAAACCGCCTTGAATAAAGTCTTGAATAAAGACCAAGAAAGGCGGTATATAAATACCTGTATGATGATGATGATGATGATGATGTTTGCAGAATCAAAATGGAGGTGCTCAGCTTTTGCCCACCTATTTCATAGTAGGTTGACTTTTTTTTGCTAGTGTAGCTCCTCTGCTTTTCAGCAAATATTTAAGAAGAATAATTTAGCAGATAATTTTTCCTATTGGTATGTAGATTTTGTTATGGGAAAATCTTCACTGACTGAATTATCTGCATTTATGCAACTATGTGCAACAAGTACCAGGAAATAAGTTGGCAACTCCACTTAAAAGGGAAATCAAGGGATTTCATCAAAGGCCCAATTATATCCTGAACCACTGCAGAGTACAGATCCGTTGAGCAGCCTCTGCTGCATCCAGTGGGCTGGCTGGGGACCAGGCCAGATGGGAGAGGAAAGTAACAAAAATGTTTAAATTTTGTCCTCTGCTGCTCTGTGGTTCCCTGCAGGCCAGCTCAGATCTACGCCAGCTCTTTTGCTGGTGCAGATCTGTTAAGGTGAAGGGGGCATGTCAGGTCTGACATGGGGTTCCAGATCCCACAGATGTCCCTGCTGCTGAGATCTGCCCCTGTCCTGCTCCAGTCACCCCTGGCCTTCCTGATCTCTGTCCTGATCTGTCCCCACTGTCACCACAAATGCCCCGGCAGCCAGACTGCATAACACTACTGCCAACGCACAACTTTCCAGTTTTTGCACGGTGGCTGAACTCTGCAGACTATTAGAAGGGCGGTTGCGATGGCAGACCATGTGGTATACTGACGGACTTTGGAATCTGCCAGCATTCTGCATGGATAGAACTGAGCCCCAAGTCTTAGTAATGAAAACCCCTAAATTTCACATAGGAGAGGACTGCTGAAATGGCACATCCAGGATCTAATCCTCCAGGATTCCAAGCCTTCAGTTTCCAAGCCTTCTGCTGACAATGCTTAAAACTTTTCCAACTTTTCTCTCACATTTCAACAAACTGAGAAAAAAATGACTTTTTCAGAAAAAAACAAAACTTGCACACATGCACAGGAGGTGCTGGGGTTTGTGGTGCTTTAACAATGCACATTGATAAGTGGAATGCAAACAATACTGCTTAGCTTTACTTTGAATGGCATTTGGGATGAACTCAGATTAGGTCTGTAGTGCCAGAGCCATGACATTCAAAGGATGTTCTGCTGATTAAATGCGTTAACATTTCAGCAGATGTAGCCACTCCTGATGAATGGCTCTGGCATACGTTGCAAGAACATTAGCTCAATGAACCCATTTTGTTCTAATGTTAAAAAAACAATTCTCCATTTTTCCATTCCAAAGGAAGGTTGTACTTTCCCCACTGAAACACAGTGTTTGAACAAACATAATGTGAAAAAGGCAGATTGCTATTTTTAATCATAAATAATTAGTTTGATTGCCCTAAATGAATTAGCATTCATCAAAATATCTAGATTAACTGAGGACCAAAATTAGTTCCTCTGGTACAAATAGAAGCATTTATTTTGAAAATCAGGGATCTTTGGATGAAAAAGGTGACTGTCTCTTTCAACCCAATACTATCCTTTCCTACCCTGCTGATGCAGTGGCACCAAAAAGGCTATTGTTGCATCCTTTGGGAAGGGGAGTCCCGGAAGTCTCCTCTAGGAAAAGGAATAAATGTTCCCTTACCCAGGGAAAGCCTTTGCAGCGCAGATGGGACCTGTGCCAGCATAGTCACTGGTGCAGGTCCGCATGAATCTGTGCCATGGGATCGAGTCTGGGAAGAGAGTGAGGATTTGGCAGCCACCACTGTCTCTGAATCCATCCCCTTCCCAGACCCGATTCACTCCTGTCACTGCCCCTGTTGTCTCCCCATTTGTCTGTGCACTGATGGAGTGCCTTTTATGACTTCCGTGTGTTGTAATGGTGAATGCCAATGGGGAACATTTCAAGCACTTGGTCTCATTCATTAACTAATGAATTAATTAATAAACTTAGGCAAGCAACTGCTTCTGTGTCCACCATATGCAGTATATGTGTGAACAGCATAATGAATAATGATTTTATTTATCTATTTATTTGCAGAATTTATATCCTGCCTTTCCACTCCGGAAAAGAGCACTCAAGGCAGATAACCAATGAAATATAAAAACCATGAAAAATATAAATAAGTATAAAAATCAAACATTTAAAAACACTATATTTTTTATATTTATATTTTGACACTATAAAGTTACACCTGCTATTTGGACAAAGAGGCACCTTTTAAAGTTGTGTCCTCTTACATTTAGGAGAGGGGAGCAACTGTCACTCTTCACCCCAGCATGGCATCTCTGCCAGTGGCTATTGCTGGTGTCTCTTCTCCATCTCTTTTTAGACTGTGAGTCCTCTGGTAGCTAACAAAAAATAGCTACCTATCCTAGGTCTTTGGGAAGGACTTGATCGGTGGTTAGAAACAAAATCCAGTCAAAAACAACATGACAGTGCAAAAATAATAACAATAAAGTGTGTGCGCACTTTCTGGAGATGCCCTGCGTATTAAAATCTGTGCCATAACACCAGCAAAGAAGAAACAAAACAAAACAACACCAATTTGAATGTATAGAGAGAGGGGTGCCAGTGACAGGCTTGGTGGGGGGCACCATGGGGCATTATGGGCATTTTTAAAATTGTAATCCCTCATAGAAAAACAAATAAAAAGGCACATGTGTTACAGATTCTTTTAATAAAGTTATGGGTTTTATCTAAAGAACCTCCAAAGCCTTATCATTTGTGCTTCTTTATTCCTGGCTTGTAATATGCTGCCTGCTACTATTTGTTGTATGGGGGAGAGGAGAGGGACCTGCTATGACTGGAAATGGTCACAGAGTGCTTCTCCTGGGCTCTGGGGTGCAATCAGATATGTGCTTACATAGGAATAAGTCCCACTGAAATCAGTCAGGCTTACTTCTGGGTAGACATGAATAGGCTTGCACTGCTGGTTCCCCAACTCAAGGAGTCCTCCCTGTTACAGAAACAAGGCTGTAAATCTTAGCTAAACTAGAAAAACTGTGAAACTATTTGCAGCCTGTGGAGAGTCAGATCTGAAATAAAACAGCAGGTGGGGGGGGGGGAAGAGAAATACACACATCAATGTTAAACAAGCACATTTCATTTTGTCAGTTGTTTTGTTAAAAGTACAACACAACAAAGGCCACAGAGACCAAGGAAATGAAGCAGAAAGAAAACATTTTGCTGGAATATCTGGTGTTTGCTTTATGCAGCTGACAGACTCTACTAGCATAGTTAAAGGTCACCTATTGGTATTGTAAGAAGTCCCTCCCCCTTTTTAAAATATTCTTCACTTGCATGAGAAAAATCAATGGACGATACAGTCCAAAAATGCAAACTAATTTGTGTGGGATGCAGATCTGGCTGAGTATCTATTTGCAACATTCATATCCCTTCAAGCTGACACAAGGCTCTCTCTTGAATTTAAGCTGCAACAGGACTCTTGAGTTTTTTATTTTTATTTTAAACTAGAAGTTACAACAAGAGCCTGTCTAAGTGGGATGGTGTAGTGGTTTGGGAGTTGGACTTAGACCTGGAAGATCTGGGTTCAAATTCCCGCTCAGCCATGAAGCTTCCTGGGTGACCTTGGGCCAGTCACTATCTCTTTGTCTAACCTACCTTGCAGGGTTGTTCTGAGCTCCTTGGAGGAGGGGCTGTATACAAATGAGAAAAAATAAATAAGCACAGCTTCCAAAAGCTCGACACTGACCTTCTCTATGTCTGCACTTGGTATGACTCCCTTCTCTTAGAAGCTGGCATCGTCTTATGCTCTGAACAAAGTACCATAAAGGTTCTAGCTCTCTGTGTAGTCTTTCAGACTACAGGCACCCCTCTGCTCAGTTGATTAACCACCTCTGGTTCAGTGTGGCAGGAATCTTCCGATGCCATTATTAGCATGATGCCCATGGAAGTGTTCACAGAAGAGCCGCAGTTCAAGAGTAAATGAGTAAGTAGGCAACTCCTGGCTGCTTCACAGCTTGGTAAATTACCGTGTTAATTAGCACACCTTTCTTAAAGTGTGTTCAACCACTGGACTAAATTAATTTGGTAGGAGTTCAGTATAGATTGCAAATGCTATGCATGACATATCCCCACAACTGTGGAACAGTCTTTCCTACAACACCTTCTTTCTTAGAACACCCTCTTTCCTAGAGCACCCTGTGCTATTGCTCCTTTTCTTTTTCTCCTATTGTTCGATTATCCGTTCTTTTATCCTTACATCTTTCTCTTCATTCTTTTGGGTGTTTCCCTGTAAACCTGGGAAGAAGGTTTTTCCAGGGCAGTCTCCTTCTGTCTGGCATGTCCAACTTTGGGTGATGGCAGCGAAAATGGAGTCGCTACGGGTATGCCTCGCACACAGGGGGTGACACAGGCACACAGTCGCGCACATAGGGCACACTACTACTGGCCAAAATTTTTAAAATCTTGGTGTTTTTGAATAAAACCATTTATATATCTAATTTCATGCAGAACGCAAGGAAACAAACAGCATTGAAATATCACCATTCTATCAAAAGTTATAACCAAAAAAAACAGTGGGGCAGGGTGATGGTGCATCACCACGCCCACCGCCCAGGGCGTTGCCCCGCCCACTGCATGGGTGGAAGTCCATTGTGGCAGTGATGTGCTGGCCTCCCATACCAGGTGATACAAACCCTAGTGACACCACTGGGCAGCAATAACCGATTTTCCCCCCAGTTCATGTCCAGTGTATCCAGTTGATCTGCAAGTCAGGAGGGCTGCAGGGACTGGGATGCACTCAGCAGTCCCTGCAGCAGCCTGTTGGGTGTGCGGGGAGCGCTGCGCAAGCGTCTGCAGGGCTCCCCAGCTCATTAGAAGTGAAAGTGGAGCAATCGCACTCCACATCTGGTTTTGCAGAAGTGGAGCGCAATTGTTCCACTTTCACTTCTAACCTGCAGATGCTTGTGCAGGGCTCCCTACACCCCCGGACAGCTGCTGCAGGGACTGGTTGATCCCAGTCCCTGCAGCCCTCCTGAGTGGCGCAGTCCTGGGGATCGTGTTGCTGCCTCCCCCCGCCCCCGCTGCCTCCCCCCACACAAGGACTTACAGCGGTACAAACTCTCAAAGAGAGTCTGAAAACCGCTGAGTTAGAAGGAAGAAGCAGGGAGGTGGGTGCCAGTCACTAACCACTAGTTGCTGTGTTCATCTTGCCTTCTGCCTAGGCTTACGTATGCCAGTGACTTGCGGATCAAATGTGCTTCCATTTTTAATGTACCAAAGTTTCTTCCTTTACCTGCGAACAATTCACGCTGACAAAAGACAAACATTATGCACACTGCAAGTAACTCCCTGACAGTTATTCTTGATACCAAGACAGAAATGCCTCAGTGGCTCAAGCACTCATGTCGAAACATGCCTTGAGACAGCTTCATATAAGAAGATTATAAATGAGCCCAAACAGAAGCAGAATCCTCAAGGTAATATTTGTTCTATTCGTAGAGGTTATCACGAAGATAAACTATCGTCTTGACTGGTGCAAATGGTATCACTTCTTGTTGGTGATTTCTCTGGAAGCACACACATTTAAAAAAATGTCACGAGAGGCAAGGAACTGCAGGGTATGTGTTTAAAAACACACTTAGAAGATAAAAGATGTGTGATAAAAAGCAGATGCTGTGATGGATCTCAATTTCGTGACATCCAAAATTTATTGAAGGTACATTGATCAGTGGCTACTAGCCATAACGGCTATATGGAATGGAATGTCAATGAGCCTAAAGCATGTGGAGTCTGTTTAGAAAATTCTTATTCAAACATTTTCATGGTGAAATTGGAAAAATTTGGTGAATGCTGAATATTTGCTATTTGTTTCCGTTCCATTTTACCCTCTGGTTTTGGATGTCTGGGGAGCAGGGGCGGGGTGCAGGTGGAGAGATCTGGTTACTAAGTGATGCGGTAAAAATTCTTTGCACATGATTTAAGGTACTTTATCATTATTTCATCGCTTCCTTTCAGGAATAATCCCTGATACAAGAGCTGGTTTGAGGACTGGGCCCTGGTAAACAACAGAGCACACTGAGCAATAGCATAACAGAAGTGTTGAATCCATGCTTCAAGTAGATAGAACCACTGCAAAAGTTCGAAATCACTTCTGGAATTATTCATTTTAGTAGTTAACTTTTTGAATTTTTAAAAAACAATGGATGCATGTCACCCCTCCCCCCATTTTAAGTATTGATAACTTTTCTAATCAGCAGGGCCAGACTCTCTAGTCAAGCTGTAAGAAGCGCAATCTCTCCAAGCATCTCAGATCATCATCAGGTAACAGCTATTGAAGTTAATTCTTACTCTGGCTTGAATTGGAAGCTTTCATATGTCATTGCTTTAGAACAGGGGTATCCAAAGTTTTTGGCAGGAGGGCTACATCATCTCTCTGACACCGTGTCGGGGGCCGAATTAATTTACATTTCAAATTTGAATAAATTTACATAAATGAATATATTAAAGATGAACTTATATGAATGAATGAAGGTCTTGCAATAGCTCAAGGCCTATAAAAGGCCTTGCACAAAGCAAGGCTGGCCTTCGCTGCCGCTACTGCATCACAGAAGTGAAACAACAAGCAGTGGAGGGAGCCCTCATCCCACAGCTCATTCGAGAGGCCAAACAGTTGCTCTCACGCTGAGAGCAGTTGCGTAGGGCCAGCATGGGCTCCAACAAATCTCTGGAGGGCCAGAGGCTCATCGGAGACTAGGAGCTCCCTGAGGTCCGCATAGAGAGGCCTTGAGGGCTGCAAGTGGCCCCAGGGCCGGGGTTTGGGTACCCCTGCTTTAGAAACACATGTATCCTGATACCTTTGCTGCCATTTTGGTTATTCTGGGCTCAATGAATAGTAAGTGAATCATTAAGAATAAATCCTAGAACATCTAAGCATTAACAACTTTCAGTTGTATCATGCCAATTACAGCTGGGGTCCATTTTATCTACAGCTTTACTGAATGTTCACAGGAAGCTAGGCCTGTACTCACAGGATTGGTTCAAAGAGTAGCAGGCTGAACCAGACATAATCATGCTGCATCTGCATCATGAGCATATCTGGTGTGCTCCCTGGGGCATTTGGTGGGCCGCTGTGGGATACAGGAAGCTGGACTAGATGGGCCTATGGCCTGATCCAGTGGGGCTGTTCTTATGTTCTTATGTTCTTATCTCTGGTTAGATCTACTTATACAGTACTGTTAAACTGAGTGGGCAAGTAGAATTCAGTGATGGGCTATACTAAGAATATGACCTGAAAGTGCTGGTATGAAATTATGGGTGCAATCCTAACCAACTTTCCAGCACTGCATAGATGTGCCAGTGGGGCATGTGCTGCATCCTGCAGTTGGGGAGCAGTCATGGAGACCTCCTCAAGGTAAGGCAATGTTTGTTTCTTTACCTCGGAGTTGCATTGCCCTTATGTCAGTGCTGGAAAGTTGGTTCGGATTGCGGCCTATGTCATATATTGTCACAAGTGTACCGCTTCAGACTTCTTGGAATCCAGTGCAAAGAGGGGTTCCACATTGTAAAGTGGCTTCACAACTTACCCACTTCTATAAATTGCTGCAGAAATCTGCAGAAGAGTGTTCAAGTCAAGTTTATTGAAGATGTGAGGACATTTGCACTACAGACTTCTAATATTAAGCTGCTTCTTACTAACTCACTGCAAAAGACAAGTTCATGAAATTTAATAGTGGTGGTGATGAGGAAAGACACAGTATATCTGAGTGACTGTCTCTTCTTTTAGTCCATCTGGGCCTGGAATGGTTTGGCCTGCTGAGGGGAGCGTACAGATTCAATCTCTTACATAAGCAACGGTTCCAAAACTGAAGGTATTTCCTCCTGTTCACTCACATGGTCTTCTCCTAGGGCAGGGGTCGGCAACCTGCGGCTCTTTCAGCCTTCTGCTGCGGCTCCTCCTGGTGAAAGTGGCAAAGGGGGTAACAGGAGGCACCTGTGCTGGGAGGGCAGGCTGCTTCCCTCCACCCCCTGAGCTCACTGCCCTCCTCTCCCTTCACCCCCACCTGCCCCGCATTGGTTTCCCTTTTCAATTTTGCCCACTCTGCAGGCTTAAGCTCCCTGTTTTTCCCTTCCCCAACTCTCCAGCAGGTTCAGCCAATCAGCATCCAGCAGGCTCCTGGCTTTTTCTGTTGGAATGGCTCAGGGCCCTTCACTGGCTGACCACCAGCCAATCCAGGGCTGCCCTCCTCCTCAGCCATTGCAAGCCCTTGCAGCCCACCTTTCCTTGAGCAGGTCCCCACTCAGTGCAAGGAGAGGCTTTTCCTCTGCAGCAGAGGAGCCATCCTGTGTGTCTACTCAGTAGTAAGCCCCATTACAGCAGATGAAGCTTACTCCCAGGAAAGGGTGCCTGCTCAAGGCCAAGCGCAAGGACGGGTGAGTGGGAGCCCACACAGGTCTGTTTGAGAGCAAGCCCCAATGTAGTCCCTGGGCTACTCCCAGGAAGGTATGGAGGGCTGTAGCCTCAGCCTCCTCCTGTGCAGGTCTACTCACAAGTAAGCCCCGCTGTAGCCAGTGAGGCTTCCTCCCAGGAAGGTGTGGAGGGCTGCAGCCTCAGCCCCCTCCTATGCAGGTCTACTCACAAGTAGTCAGTGAGGCTTCCTCCCAGGACAGTGTGGAGAGGACTGCAACCTGAGAGCTCCAACCAACTTGTCTGCTCAGAAGTCCCATTGTAGTCAATGGGGCTTACTCCCAGGATAGTATGGAGAGGGTTGCAACCTGAGTGAGGGAGGGCAGGCAGGCAGGCAGGGCAGAAGCTGGCCTGTGGCTGCCCCCCCTTCTTCTCTTCCCCACCTTTGGAGTCTGTGTCCTTTCTTCCTTCCAGCAGGGTGCCTCTGGAAGGTTGGGGGAGTTCTTTAGTACCCATGTAAGATAAGTAGATGTCATAACTGCCATATGTATTGGAATCCTGGAAGATCTGGTGAGGAGGTAGATGTGGTGTCAGCAGTGGCCCCTTTAAGGGTAAGGCCTGGGCATCTAGCACAGTGTGCTGCACAGCTGCAGCCATTTGAAGGCAATAGGGCCCTCAGGGATATAATGGGCACCTGAGGAAGGGGGTGTGGGTTGTAGAAGGAGTGCAGGTTAGAGACTGACTGGGCTTATTGACTTGGATACTCTGACTGATTTGACTGACTGACTTTGGAATCTGATCTTGGACTGTTACTTGGCTTATTGACTTTGGACTCTGCCCTGGATGCTCTGACAGACTTTGTGACTAACTGCTGGAGACACTGGAGTTTGAAGTGTGACTGCTGTGCCCAAGACCTGCTGAGGACCAAGGGACTGCTGTAGTGGTGGGAGGCTGCTGGCAGGAGAGAAGACCTCTGCAGGTTGAACAGGCGAGCTACCCTGGAGGTGGGGTCCAGCAGGACTACAGGGCAGAACCAGGGTCATTTGTTGAGGGAAAGAAGGGGAGCTAATTTGCTTAAAGTGGGCATAATTCTCTAAGCAGAGAATGGCCTTGGAATCTGGCAAAACACCATAGAGGACCAGGTGTCTGAAAACACAGGACAAGAATGTATGACAAAACTAACTAAAAGCTACAAGAGGGGGCTACATTATAAAAATGGGACCTATAAGAGCATAAAGGTAAAGGAAAAAAAAACTATATATGCAGTATTATCTTCATTTTAGATGTCAAAATGGTTTTGTGGCTCCTGAAGTTTTTTTCCTCTGTAAAACAGGTCCAAATGGCTCTTTGAGTGTCTAAGGTTGCCGACCCCTGTCCTAGGGTCTTCTTGACTTGCCTCTGAAAGAGGCAGTACACAATTAAAAATGGCATTCCATCTACAATGTGCCACAGGGGAACAAATGAAAAAGTCCTAAACTGTTGGCTCTCCAGAGCAGTGCTGGTCAGTGGTGTAGCTAATGATTGTGTAGCCCAGTGCCAAGCTCAAAATGTTGCACTGGAAGTGATGTCACAACTGGAAGTGATGTCACGTCTGGGTTTTTTTCAATAGGAGAAAATTGGGAGGAACCCATCTCCTCACCCCCAGCAGCTCACCACCAACTTGCTCTGCTACTTCACCCCAGTCACTGGCATAGCTAAGGCATATATCTGCTACCTGGGGTCAATTTGTAGCTCCCCCTCCATGACAAAATCAGATTTAATTAATTAAGGGCGCAGTCCTAACCCCTTATGTCAGTGCTTTCCAGCACTGACATAAGAGCAATGAAGCTCCGAGGTAAGAGAACAAACATTCCCTTACTTTGAGGAGCCCTCAGTGAGTGACACCCGACTGCAGGATGCAGCACATGTCCCATTGGCACTGCTATGCCAGTGCTGGAAAGCACTGACATAAGGGGTTAGGATTGCACCCTTAGTAAATAAATAAAAAGTTATTGGTTCCATGCTGTATCACCATAACATTTCATTGGCACTCAGAACAATCAGTCTCATAGGTCAGTTTTGAGTTAAGCAAATCTACTTTTTGTTCCATAAAGGCAGTTGTGTTTTCATTTTCTGGTTAATTGGCCATAACTTTTGATAGAATACTAATATTCCAGTGCGGTTTGTTGCATTGCATTCTGCAATAAATTACCTTTCCAATGATATATAACATGATGGTACTATTCATACATACTAAGATTTTCACAATTTTGGTCACTAGTGCTCAGCTTGTTGCCCCCTTACAGCTTGATGCCCAGTGCAACTGCTACCCCCTGCACCGCTTTAGCTACACCACTGGTGCTGGTTTAAGATACTTTGCACCTATTTCTGTCAACTATAATTCTTTGCTTGGTTGCTGAGTTCTTTTAAACATCTGTACCTGATGTAATTAAAACTATCATTCAGATGGATTATTCAGATGTTTGGCCATTCAGATGTTTGGCCATTACTTGGCAATAAGTAGGGAGATGTTTTCATATTGCATGAATGTTGTTTGAAAGTGCTGGCATGAAATGGGGCTGTGGCAGCTTCTCAGGTTTTTGTTGTCAGCATTCTCATGTGAAAATGGCAGTTCTTCACCACTTAGAGCTATCTTTTGTTTGTGTGAAAAACAGATAGTGAGAACTGGAAATGATTCACCTTCTCCAAGACTTGTAAAAACATGACCTTTCATGATTTAACTGGCAGCAATCTCTCTCTCTCTCTCTCTCTCTCCCACCAACTGACCCACACAAAGGTTTTCCCATTGACATGACTTATGTGATTTAACTTTGACCCTGGATGGCACCTTAGGGAGAAGACATTGGCTGTAGAGATTCACAATTTCTAGACAATTCATGAAAAACATTATCTTTGACATGAGGAAGGAAGCAATCCGGGAATCTACTATAGTTCCTACAACACGGGCATGCCAAACATTGTTTTCAGTAAACACTGACAGTACATATCCCTCCTGAGGCAATGAGCTGAAAGACAACTTTCTTGTGTTCACTGAGGTGTCAATAATTGTCAGGAGGAACACCATAGAGGAACTAGCAGGAGGTGAGATCAGTCTTTGGAAGACAGCACATCTAGTGCCAAGGATGTGTGTAACCCAAGAGATATGTTTCATTTATTCATGGATGGCCATACAAATAAAAATGTTCTTTTTATGTTGTCCTGGGCAGGGAGGATTAGCAAAACCCTCCTGTATTGATGTGGTTTGTTTCTGAGGTAGAACATAAAGTTCATAAAGTAGGTTGTGGGACTTGCAGGGGCCATGGAAGTCATGATTCTTTTAACATACTTTATATTCTGTGTTATCTGTTATTTTTTTATGTTCATCTTTTGATCTACTGGTTCTGTTGGTTGGGCTTTTATGTTATTATAGTAAGCTGTCTTGAGGCTGTTCGGTCTTGAGCCACAAGGTGGAGTTGACAGTTTCTCAGTTCATAAAATAGAATTCATCAACATAGCCAGCATTCATTGTGCTTGACGTGCTGAGGTCAAGTTGAGGCTTGATTACTATGCATGAAGGACAGGGCCTTCTCTGTGATAGCTCCTTGGCTCTAGAATTCCCTTCTGCAGGGAAATTCAAAATATCCCACTCCCTTTCAGTTTTTAAGAGGTATTTAAAGCTACCTGTTCCATCCAGGTTTGGATGGATGACTGCTGGTGTTCCCTCTAGATCAGCTGTTCCCAAACTGGTGGGTTGTGACCCGCCAGGGGAAATGGAAATGAGCCATTCCCCCTTAAGGGGAGTGGCCCAGGAATAAGTCCCCAACAGTGCTGCAGTGATGTACCTGGGGGCATCCTGCAGCCTCCTGGAGAATTGCAGCCGCCTCTGCAACCTTCTGCACAGCTGCAGTGAGCTCCAATCTGCTGTAAAATGACCTGTTACAGGTTCTGTTTGTTTGCATCAACACCAGCCTGGGTAGGTTGAAGGGAGGGAATAAACCTGTATGGAATGGAATGTTCCATTCCACTGCAGCAGCATCAATTTTGTTTACAGCAACACTGGCCTGGGTTGGTTGAAGGAAGGGAAGCTTCCTTGGCATCCATTTTACAATCGTGGAACTGTACCGCTGTCATAAAAGCCTCCACGCAACAGCCCAATCTGCAATAGGATTGCCATTCGTAGTTCAGGCCATTTCCTTTAGCACCTTCTTTAGCTGAGGCTGAATGGCAAGAGTGTGTGTGTGTGTGTGTGTGTGTGTGTGTGTGAGAGAGAGAGAGAGAGAGAGAGAGAGGGGGGGGGGAATTATGCAGTATTTCATATTTTGTCATTCACCCTCCAGGTAGGATTGACACCTGTTTAGCTTGATACTGCTCTGCTTATTTTTCCCTCTCAAAAATGATTATGAAGCCTGTTCTCAGTGGTACACAATAAATGGATTTTCAGTTTGCATATATTTAAATAATACAAATGAGATATACTTGTAGGAGGGGGCAATGGCCTGAGCATTAAAGTGTGCGTGCACACAAACACAATGACATGGGACTAGCTCTAGGTCATGATACCTGTTGCTAATATTTTATTACATTATTAAAATAACCTTACAGCTTTAAAATAGAACCTATAATACTTTTGCAGTGTAGCTGCTGAAAACTACTTCTATACATAATCCAAAGATTTAACATTAGCTGTTATATAATAGTTGCAGTTTACAGAGGGTACCATCCCCTTAGATATGCACTACCAAAAAATTAAAGTCTAGGGGTGTTTTTGCTAGCTAGCAGTCATTCCTCCTCTTTAATAGCATTCTCTGGATTTCTTCCAAGTAAGGTTTGAATGACATTTATTTAAATGAATAGGAGCAAGTAAATTCCTGGGGTGAGCGAAATATTGATTAGAAGAATTAACAGGTTTTCATCCAATCGATGCTGATATTTACCATTTGCAATAGCTGAAAAGGGCAGTTGGAGATAGCAACTCACAGCCCCCAATTTTAGAAAAACAACCACAACGTGAGAAGCTAAATGATTCATTCATTTCAATGCATCATTTAGGGCCATAACCAACCAACTCCTGCTGCAACACATGAGTTGAATTTCCTTGCTGTTAAGCAGGACAGACTTTTTGTCCATTGTAGGAAAACACTGAAATTACTTGCGGTACAAAACTCCAGACATTCCTCTTGTGTGTGTGGCTCTAGCATGTGTACAGGGGCTTGGTGCTAGTTAAATAAAATGTATACAGGGGACCAACCATGCACATGACTGAAATGTGGCTTTTTCCTTTAGACATAGCAATTTCCACAATTGTTTTAAAGGCAAAGGGCATTTTCCATCAGTGCTTATCCATGATTCATCCAGAGACCAGACTTTTGCTTCCCACACGAACGGCAGTCCTTGACAAAGTTTGGGCCTTAAGAATTCTATGAACTCAAGGAAACATCCGTTCAGAAGCAACAGTCATGTCAGTTCCCATTCACAAGTATCCTCTATTAAACAGCACTGTTTTTGTTTGTAGTATCTTTGGAGACTAGATGTATACCTCTCACGAATTTCCTTTGAACCTTGTAGAACAGTCACCAAAACCTATTATCTGTTTATATGCAAAGCAAATGGTAAGACATCAACTGTCCAAAACAAATTATACATGAAGAGTTGTTACTTCTTGAGAGCCATTCTGGTGCTACATACACCCTCTTTCCCAAACACGTATGCAGTTCGAACTGACTTCATCTTGGTTTCAGAGTCAAGCAGGCCTCCTGCTCTGTGAAAGGGGAGAGGTTGTGTTGACTCCCAGGTAGGAAAGGCTCCTCTATGGTTTGGTACTTAAGTTTTGACAAAAGGATATTTGTATTGGCAACCTTCAGTCTCGAAAGACTATGGTATCGCGCTCTGAAAGGTGGTTCTGGCACAGCGTCTAGTGTGGCTGAAAAGGCCAATCCGGGAGTGACAATCCCTTCCACACCGGGAGCAAGTGCAGTCTGTCCCTGGTCTGTCTCCCTGGCTATGGGCCTTCCTTCTTTGCCTCTTAGCCTCAGACTGTTGGCCAAGTGTCTCTTCAAACTGGGAAAGGCCATGCTGCACAGCCTGCCTCCAAGCGGGCTGCTCAGAGGCCAGGGTTTCCCACTTGTTGAGGTCCATCCCTATGTCCTTGTATCGCAAATGTCCTTGTATCGCAAAAGGATAACCAGCAAGAAAAAATTCATGCTAAATATTAAGTTAAATTATGATTGCCCAATGATTGGGCAGTTCTTTTCATACTCTGGGGCAGGGTGTCTCCCAACCTGAGCCTGAGGAGACATGCCCTGCCACATGTATTGTTCAGCAGGAACTCCCTTGGATGGACCATTAAGCTCTTTTTGTGTCCTCCTGGAAGAACCTGATCAGGTCCGGAAAGCTCAGGCTGCATAGCTAAAGAAAAGATCTGAACTACTTCGTCCTGCCAAAAATTCCTTTGTCAAAAGTCCTATAACTCCCCTGCTCTGGAAGCAGAATATTGTCACTCCTAGACTCTCAAAGGAATGTTCTGTCCCTGCTTGCTTGGAGGTTTCTCTTCCATTTTTGGTATTTTTCTCCTCTGGGACTTGGAAACTTTGCAGCCCTGCCCTTGCTGCTTAGAAGGACTCTGCACTCAAAGTTTGTAGCAGACTAGGATAAATGATCCACCGCTTTTATCTTCACAGCAGTTCGTTCTTTCTCTCACCCCCAAAAGCTTACTGTCTCTGACTAACCCCAAATTTCCAAACACAGCTATTTGCAAGTATCTTTCTCTTCTTACCTGAAATGAAATGTGTCTTTTACTGGAATCTAAATTTCTTTAATAAACTTAATCTTCTTTGAAAAAGCTCAGTCTTGATAGCCTAATTTTGAGGCATTTTGAGATTGTTTGCTCATCCATGTCAACGATTCAAAACATTGTCACCCTACTGGATTTGACCTCCCACTTGCTAATTTCTCAAATTTCAGTTGTTGTTTGTGCACATGACTTGTATAGGACACACGTGTACATGTGAATGAGCAGTGTTGGCAACTGATTTGCGGAGAATGCAGGCATAATACTGGCCATTGGTTTGAATGTTGACCCTGTGTTTAAGGCATCATCTCCCTTCCCAAAGTGCTCCCAGGTGACACCCAGCGTTCCCTGTAATCTTTTACAGGGAGTGCACAGATATGTTTATTGACTGCACAGGGGCTGCTCTAGAGCATCCTGACAGAAGCTGTGTGGAACTCCAATTTTAGGGGCTCTGATTTTGTGGCCACACAGCTTAGAGGGAATGGTGGTAACCCGCCTCCCCCCCCCCAACATCCCCTTATTCAACTCTTGATTGCAGAAGCAAGCATTGAACAGAGACAGTTCTTCCCCATTAATGAATCATGGCTGCATTCCCATCTCCCTGCCTTCAGGGCAGATTGAATACAGTGATAATGTTGGCAAAGGGCTAGACATGCATTCAAATCTAAAGGGTGATAGAAGTGATTTGAAGACACACAATACATTTCTCGGTATTTGTTTTCAGGGAAGACACCTGTACAGTGCAATCCTATACATCAGTGGTTTACAAAAGTTTTAGAAGCCCTAGAAGCTACTGCCTGATTTATAAATACCAAAGGTTGCAACCAAGGCCATATTATTCATAAGGCTTATTCTTTGGAGCCCTGCAGGGACTAGGACCCTACTTTTTTTTTTTTTTTGCTGAAGCACTGTTCCCTGTTCCCTAGGGCTCCAATGGTTAAAGGCACTTTGTACTCTGCACCGTAGCAATACATGAACATATATGATTATTCATATATATCATATACACTGATATATATACACTGTCAGCTGTAGTAGTAGTTGTTGGAAACTGTATTGGCATTACACTGTCAGCTGTAATGGCATGAAAGATTGAAGTGCTGGAGGGCCCAAAATACCTGCAAGCCCAGAGACCTGGCCATGGGTTAATATGGACCTAAGTGCGGTTATAATGGTGATTGGGCAGCAGTGCTCCCCCCAAGTAGCAGCTCTTTAACACTTGATACACACAGCCTGATCTGCCCTGTCAGTTTCGTGGATTATATCAAAAATTGGGTCACAACCCACTGGTGGGTCCTAGGCCCACAGTTTGAGAACTGCCGCTATACATGTTTATTCAATAGTAAATTTCCCCATGTTCAATGAGGTTTACTCCCTGGTACACGTACATAGGATTGGAACTTTAGCATATCTATCATTTCCTTTTGCATGGACGGAGTGTTTGCTGCATGAGCATAAACAAATATCTTAGAATGCGATGAATATGTGTTCAGATTCAGTCCAATTCCACCACACTTAGAATGTTACATTTGTCTTCACTCAAAGGTTCAAAAACAACCAGTACCTTAGAAATGATCCTGTTTCTTAGAAATAATTGTAAAACTACACATCATGTAACATAAAACAATGGATATTTAAGATGATGTCAGATCTAGAATTCCTTGGTGATATTTGGGGTGTAGAAATTATTCAGAGAAGATTGAGTTCTTTACTCTCCAATGCTTTGATATGTCTATCTGAAGCAGTGAAAAGTATGATTGATGCATCTTGTATGTGTGTTTTTGTAAAAGCTACTCGAAAACCTTGACTCTAAAGCCCAGTTGATTGAACAAAGACTACTGTCCTCCATGCATTCCAATGGATTTGCATAATTAGGTCTCACAGATTGTTTGAAGATAGAGTAAAAGCTTTAAAACCTGTCTACCGAAAAGTAAAAAAGCTTGGCTTGAGCCACACAAAGCAATAGATCTGACAGTTTCATATTTAGGAGGTGTTGAATGAAATAAGTACTATCCTAATTTAAAGTCCATTGTTTGCTACTAAACGCATGACCACAAAGATAACTCAGTTGAGAAGATCCCTGGAATCACAATGCCACAGCAAATCGAAGCACTTCAAATGATGATTAAATGTTATCTATATCCTATCTATAGTATTCCTATCAATACACTATGCCAGTGAGGTGTCAGGGAATGCCCTGTTGTCCTACAGCAGCCTGTGCAGTTGCACTAATGTAGCATGTGCGGCATCCTGGGGGGCGGGTCCCAGAGGCCTCCTCAAGGAACTTTCATTCCCTTATCACAGGGCAAGCAAATGGGTCTCCTCAGATCTATGCCAGAGATTTTGCTGGTGCAGGACTTAGGAGAGAAGCAGCCCAATCCTGAGCTTCCTGGTACCCACTAGAGCAGTGGCACCAAAGCAGCTACCGCTGTAACCAGTGGGTGCTGGGAAGCAGCCAGAGGTTTCCTTGGGGGAAGGGGACTTTTGTCCTGCAATGGGGCTTCTCAAGTCTGCGCCAGCTATTTTGAATCATTACAGGAGTATGGATGCTTCTTTCACATACCGTATTTTTCGCTCTATAAGACGCACTTTTTCCCCCCCAAAAAGTGGGGGGAAAAGTGTGTGCGTCTTATGGAGCGAAGACTGCAAAAAAACACAAAAAACTCCGCCCCTGGCCCCGCCCCTTGCCTGCTCTGCTTGGCTCGGCTTCCCAGGAAAGCGGGGGTGGGGTGGCAGTCTTGCTGAGCAAGCCCGCGTGTCTACTCAGAAGTAAGTCTCAGAGTCACTGGGGCTCACTCCCAGGATAGCAGGGGTGGGATGGCAGACTCGCTTGGCAAGCCCACGTGTCTACTCAGAAGTAAGTCTCAGAGTCACTGGGGCTCACTCCCAGGAAAGCGTGGGTGGAATGGCAGTCTTGCTGAGCAAGCCCCTAGAGCAGGGGTGCTCATTATGTCGATCCTCGAGCTACCAGTCCATCTCCAGGCAAAATGAGTCAATTGCGGGCTTCTCTCCTGTCCACGCATCCCTAGGAGTTAGCCCCTGGCAGGCTTGTGAGCCCAGGGACTGAGACGGGCTCCTCCCTGGGAGAGGAGGCGCTGGCAGGCTTTTCTCCAGTGCACTCATCCCTGGGAGTGAGCCCCATTGGCTCTACTGGGGATGACTTACCTTTCCCCTGCTTTTGCACTGGTATGTATGGAGATCTGCACCCCCCCCCCCCACTTCCATCTGTTGGTTCTGTGTGCAAGGGGTTTTGCAATGGTCTTGCTGTGATGCCTATACAGAGATTTTACCTGCCCCACACTTTTCCCCTGCTTTTGCACTGGTATGTATGGAGATCTGCACCCCCCCCCCCACTTCCATCTGTTGGTTCTGTGTGCAAGGGGTTTTGCAATGGTCTTGCTGTGATGCCTATACAGAGATTTTACCTGCCCCACACTTTTCCCCTGCTTTTGCACTGGTATGTATGGAGATCTGCCCCCCCCCACTTCCATCTGTTGGTTCTGTGTGCAAGGGGTTTTGCAATGGTCTTGCTGTGATGCCTATACAGAGATCTTACCTGCCCCACACTTTTCCCCTGCTTTTGCACTGGTATGTATGGAGATCTGCGCCCCCCCCCCCCACTTCCATCTGTTGGTTCTGTGTGCAAGGGGTTTTGCAATGGTCTTGCTGTGATGCCTATACAGAGATTTTACCTGCCCCACACTTTTCCCCTGCTTTTGCACTGGTATGTATGGAGATCTGCACCCCCCCCCACTTCCATCTGTTGGTTCTGTGTGCAAGGGGTTTTGCAATGGTCTTGCTGTGATGCCTATACAGAGATCTTACCTCCCCCACACTTTTCCCCTGCTTTTGCACTGCTACGTATGGAGATCTGCACCCCCCCCCCCACTTCCATCTGTTGGTTCTGTGTGCAAGGGGTTTTGCAATGGTCTTGCTGTGATGCCTATACAGAGATTTTACCTGCCCCACACTTTTCCCCTGCTTTTGCACTGCTATGTATGGAGATCTGCGCCCCCCCCCACTTTCATCTGTTGGTTCTGTGTGCAAGGGGTTTTGCAATGGTCTTGCTGTGATGCCTATACAGAGATCTTACCTGCCCCACACTTTTCCCCTGCTTTTGCACTGCTACGTATGGAGATCTGCGCCCTCCCCCCCCACTTCCATCTGTTGGTTCTGTGTGCAAGGGGTTTTGCAATGGTCTTGCTGTGATGCCTATACAGAGATTTTACCTGCCCCACACTTTTCCCCTGCTTTTGCACTGGTATGTATGGAGATTTGCACCCCCCCCCCCCACTTCCATCTGTTGGTTCTGTGTGCAAGGGGTTTTGCAATGGTCTTGCTGTGATGCCTATACAGAGATTTTACCTGCCCCACACTTTTCCCCTGCTTTTGCACTGGTATGTATAGAGATCTGCTCCCCCCCCCCTTGTATTGGAATCCAGGAAGATCTGGTGGGGAGGTAGATGTGGTGTCAGCAGTGGCCCCTTTAAAGGTAAGGCCTGGGCATCCAGCAGAGAGTGCTGCACAGCTGCAGCCACTGGAAGGCAATAGGGCCCTCAGGGATATAAGGAGTACCAGAGGCAGAAAGGGTTTGTGGGTTTTGAAGGAGTGCAGGTTGGAGAGGAGACTGACTGGGTTTATTGAATTTGGAATCTGACTGTGGATTGTGACTGGACTTGGATACCCTGATGGATTTAACTGACCTACCTGGAACCTGACCTTGGACTGTAATTTGGCTTATTGGCTTTGGACTCTGATTTGGTAACTCTGAATGATGGGACTGATTTACTTGGCATCTGTGGACTGGAACTGGACTCATTTTTGCTTGCTGCACTGGTGAGTTGCCCAAGGGGGACTGATCAGCCTTAAGCGGGCACGAGGCCCAGTGGATTGGAATTTGGCAGAACATCATTGTAGCAGAAAGATAATGTGATCCCCTATTTGTGTGCACCTGCTTTTGTCAGCTTCATAAATTCTGACTCTAGCGATGATGAGTTCTTGGTGTTTCCAGAAAACTAGAGTGCTCAAACCTTTAAGTCTCTCCATTTGTTAATGACAGTGATAATGGTTCTTAATGCCACTGTTGACTGCTGTTCACTTTACATGGTTCAAATGTTGTTCTGTTATAGTTTTAAATATTTTATTACACTATTTGGTTCAGAATATTTTTTTCCTTGTTTTTCTCCTCTAAAAACTAGGTGCGTCTTATGGTCAGGTGCGTCTTATGGAGCGAAAAATACGGTATGTTATGGTCATTACTCTCCTACCCCGCCTCATTCCTCCCAGTGCTCACTCCCCATGTCAGCTTCCCTGCGCAAGCTGATGTCCCCACTTGCTGTTGTTGATGAACTTTTGGCTGTCTGAAAAAGGTGCTCATGATTGGCATTGACCACATTCTGAAAACAACTGCAGCCTGTATTTTCTGCTGCTGCTTACATATGACCCAATCCTATCTGGTGACAGTGTGAGGGATGTAGTGCTGCTGGCAAGAGGGAACAGAAATACTTACCAGCATGTTGGCCAGCAAAGGATGGCCAAAGCTTCTCAATGCTTATGGTAGCTTCGTTGCTTGTGTAACTCCGAGGACCCCGCTGGGGGCATGTCAGGCCTGGGACAGGAATTTGGGATGGGAGTTTGAGATCTGGTGGCTGCTGGCTCCACTTCATCTTGCCCCATCCTGCACTGTTCCTTGCCCCTTTTCCTCCTCTGCATTGGCAGAGCCTTGCCCACAGCCAGTCTGCTAGAGGTGTGAGGCTTTCTGACTGCTGCATTGGTGGCCATGCAGCAGCCTCTGGCAGAGGGGCTGCTGTGACGGAGGGGCCTTTCTAGTGCTAGAGTACCTTGTGGTACGCTAGCATTACAAACAAACAGGATTGGGCCAACAGTGATGTAAAAAGCTAATGACTCACCAATTCAAAACAAACCAACCTTTGGCAATGTGCTGCAGGACTTAGAGCCTGGCACCTTTACCGCAGGCAATCTTCTGCTACTCTTTAGGTTCACTGAGTGCTTTCAAACTCTGTTAATGGTCTAAACCAGTGGTTCTCAAATGTTTAATGTTGGGACCCACTTTTTCAAATGAGAATCTGTCAGGACCCACCGGAAGTGATGTCATGATTGGAAGTGACATAATCAAGGAGGAAATTTTTTAACAATCCTAGACTGGAATCCTACCCACACTTACCCAGGAGTGACTATCATTGTTAAAAGCATATATACAGTAGCCTGTTAAAAGTACAGGTCTGTCGGGCCAAATGCAAGTTTTTCTCCTCATTCTTTTGGCAGCGGCAACAATGAGTTCTATTCATTGTGGAATGAATGATATATCGAAGAAGCAAGATAAACCATTATATCGGTGAGACAAGTTATAGTAGAAGAACGTTTTGCAAAGGATTTGCTCTGCAATTCAATGTGTAGCGTTTTCAGTTACATTGGGGCTGCTCTGGCCAAATTTGGTAGTGAAAAATTGCATTGTAAATCTATTTCTTCAGTATAAACATCATTTGTGTATGAATCTATTCTAAATAATGGATGCACCATAACTCTCTGTGTCCAAGTATTTAGAGAGCTGTCATCCTGTGGAGCAGGGCACAATTGTGACAAAGATAACTTTATGCCAGCATGGACAGTGTCAGTTTTGTAATGTGATGGAAGAGGGGAACGTATGCAGGAAGCACAGACAGAGGGCAAAACAGGGGCAATGCCTAGCAGTGAACAAGAGCCCTCTCACCCTTCCTTCTCTAGCCTTCCTCACCTCAATCTATTTCTACTGGTGACAATGAACTAAGATGACAATGAACTGAGAACACGCTTTGTATGTGTCATCAACCAGATTAAGTCAGGACTGAAAGAAATGCAGCACTTACCTCCTGACCCACCCACTTCACCACAAATTGCTTTGCTATTCATTTTATATAACACTACATCCAACTCTGAAACGGTTCCATTAAATACAAAGGAGTACAATGGGAGATGAAAGCATTGGCATCAGTTTGACAAACTCTGGCCCGCTGCTGATGCTGAGGAAGCAGGCACCAATGTAACACTGGAACAGGGCCTGACACAACATGACATCCACCAAATTCAAATTACAGATTATGAAAGAAAGGGCAGCAGGCCCTCACAAGGCCTTTAAGAGGATAGAAGGCATTCAGCCAGTCCCAACAAGTCACATGTGAGCCAACTTGATTCTGCACTACTTCACCCAGTGGCATAGCTAAATAGGGGCAGGGGGGTGGTCTGCCCCAGGTACCAGCCTCGCTGGGTGATACTACAAATGACCCAACATTGCTAACATAGCGGAGGTTAGGAGTAACCCCATCATGCTGTATACCAGTGGTTCTTAAACTCTCTGGGAGAGTTTGAGAGCCACTAAGTTCTTGCGTGGGTGGGAGGGGGAGGCAGCAGCGGTGGGGGAAGGCAGCGGCGCGATCCCCAGGATCGCGCTGCTCAGGGGGGCTGCAGGGGCTTGCATACACGTACCCAAGCCCCTGCAGCCTCCTGGGGGTGCGGAGAGCCTGGCGCGACCTGCAGCAGGGCTTCCCGCAGCAGTGAAAGTAGATGCGGAGCGATCGCACCCGCCTCCGCGGAAGTGGAGCACGATCGCTCCTCATCTTCTTTCACTGCTGTGGGGAACCCTGCTGCAGGTCGCGCCAGGCTCCCTGCATCCCCAGGAGGCTGCAGGGACTTGGGTACATGTACCCAAGCCCCTACAGGCCCCCTGAGCAGTGCGATCCTGGGGATCGCGCCACTGTCTCCTCCCTGCCTCCAGACTGCCCCCACCCCTTAAGGGGGCAGGGACCAGGCACCACAGGCTGGGGTGTTGCAATGCCCCATTTTGAAAAGCCCTGCTGTATACTGTTGGATGCGGAATTTCCAGTGGAATGCAATGGAAAAAACCCAAGTGAAATATCTCCTTTCCATCAAAAGTTATGGCCAAAAAACCAGAAACAAAAAATGCACGGAGCCCTATGGAAGGTGAAACTGAGGCATATCGTGTGTTTACTTGTGAGCAAGCGAACTTGCCTTAGTCTGTAGGAAAGGGCAGGCTGAGAGGAATCCAATGACACCTATCCTATCCAATGAAAGCAGCCCCCCTCAAAATACCCAAGAAGGAAGTCCCCCCTCCAAGCAGACAAATGTATTGAGCCCTATGGAAAGCAAAAGTAAGCCACACGTTGCGTTTACTTGTGAGTAAGCAAACGTGCCTTGGCTGCTGGTCAAGTCAGGCAAAGGGGAATGCAAGGCTAGCTGCATGGTCCTAATCCAATAAAAGTGGAGCTCAACAAATGCTCCAGAAGGCAGTCCCCTCTCCCTAAGAATAAACCAGAGGCTTTAGCTGGTAAGGTGGGCACTGGGGAGGTCTGAAAATCTCACTGATGTTTTGTGGGATGGGGTGTTACTGCAGGCAGGCTACAGAGAAAATTCACTTGGTGAAAGAGGGCTGGCTTCCCCTTATTGAATTATTTGTTTTTCTTTAATTTAATTATTTATAATTATTTTGTTTTGCTTGATGATGTCATTTCCAGTCATGGCATCACTTCTGGGGGTCAAGGACAGATTGTCATTCTAAAAAGTGGGTCCCAGTGTTAAAAGTTTGAGAACCACTGCCTTAACTCAAAACAGGTCAATGTGACATTCTTGGGGGGGGACCGGACGGGTGACACCCTAGTGACCAAAATTCTGGAAATCGTGGCTTTTAAGAATAATACCATCATGTTATATACCATTTGATGCAGAATTTCATCCATTGCTTGTGGGGAAATATTCATTGCATTTATTTTCTGGCCATTATTATTATTATTATTCATTTTATGTTTTGACTATTACTATCTCTCAGTCTCACCTACCTCACAGGGTTGTTGTGAGGACAAAATAAGGGGAGGAAACATGTACAGCACCCTGAGCTAATTAGAGAATGGGTGGTATAAAAATGTGAATGACTTAATAATTAATATAATTAATAATTAATTAATTATGTCGTATGGGGTGACAAAAACTTATGGGCTCCAGATGTCAAATGACCTAGCTATGCCGCTGACTTCACCTACCAATTGTTCTGACAGATTGAGGCTCAGCAAGAGCTGTACACACTTGGATAGTGGTTCTCAAACCTTTTAGCACCGGGACCCACTTTGTAGAATGATGGTCTGTGGGGACCCACCAGAAGTAATGTCATTAATTTGGAAGTGATTTCATGGCCAGAAGTGAAATCATCAAAAGGAAAAATTTTAACACCCATATGACAAAATCAAATTAAATAAGTAAATTGAAAGTTTACAATAAGTATAAGTTTAAAAATTTATTTAAAATAAAGAAATCCGCCCCTAACCCTCCCAAGCAGTTGCTGATCTGTTTAAAAAAAATTCCCAAACATCCCAAAGACTGCAATCCTATCCACACTTACCCAGAAGTAAGCCCCATTGATCACCCAGTGAACTCCATGACTGACTAGGGGTTTGAATCTGAACCTTTCTAGTCGTAGTCTGACACTGCACCTACTGCACCATGCTGACTGTGAATTATGGTGTGAAAGAGAATACTCAAAGTGGTATGCTGTGTGGTTACTTCTTAGCCAAAGCCAATAGTTCAATAACTAGCTGTTTCAAGCTAGAAGTAGAACAGTGATTTTCAACCTTTCTCGTCTCACAGCACACCGACAAGGTCCTAAAATGGTCAATGGTTTTTGGACCATTGACAAGGCACCAGCACACCATGCTGCTGATAGGGGGCTCACATCCTCCAAGGGCTCTACTAATTAATCACCCTTCCCCAAGCTTCCGTGGCACACTTGCAGACCATTCGTGGCACACCAGCATGCCACGGCCCAGTGGTTGAAAATGGCTGATGCAGAATAAAGGAAAATGTAAGAGAAAGAAGAAAGGAATCAGGTCTCACATGAAAAGTTAAATGGTTATGAAATTGCATAGAGTGTGGTGAGTGACTGAAATACAGACAGACAAGCAATTCAAAGGCTTGCAGTAATAAATCTCAGAGGCGCACAAGACAGATAGTTTCACTTAAACACATGTGTACCTCCTTCTGAAGATATATAGTATTGCGGGTAGGGCAATGACAAATGTAATTTCAGCCACAGAAAAGCTATGCCATGATCTGCCAAACTGAAGTCAAGACCTGGATGTAATAAAAGAGACAGCTCAAAGTATACAATGGAAAGCCCTCGGAGGAAAAAAGGAGGGGGGGAGAGAGAGAATAACGCATTCTACCATTTCTTTAATTACTTTCCCCGGTACACTTTTGTTTTGGTACAAACCATCCTATGATGAATGTCTGAGTTCAGTGATTCATACCACCTACGTTTCGGTTTAGAAGGAGTAGATTATTTCATTTCCTGATATCAAATGACAATCACACAACAGTTAACGATTTTCATTTAATATTGTGAATATGGAGTATTTTGTTTCAGGTTCTAAAAGAACTGAATTCTGTTTCTCATCAATAACAAAGAGCCCCATCTTATTCTCCTCACTCCCACCTTTGCAGCCATGCCAAACTGGAGAACACAGCATTCCGTGGTGGTGGTGGTGAGGCCAGGAGGCTTCAGTGGGGAGAGGAGATTTTAAATTCCCTTACCCCCGTGTAAGCCTCCCCAGTCCACAGTAAGTCTTCTCAGATGTGCGTCAGCAAGTTTGCCAGCACAAGTCCAAGGAGAGAAAGGGGACAGGGAGGCTTCTGCCGGAGGGGATAAGATCCAGTGCAGGCTGTCTGTGATGGATCCTTCCACTCCTGAGGCCTCCCCATCCCCCGTTTTGCCCCCTCCCTGCCTCCGTTCTGCCCTCCTGCCATCCCTTCCCACCTCTCCTGCTGTAGTACCTGCTCTAGTGAGCAGGGACCTTGGCAATGGCATGGACGGGAAGTCGCAGGCCTTCCCACTGGTGCTCCTGTCCTGGTAGTGTGTTAGCCCACATGTTGTTGCAGCGCCTTTTGTGACAGGTGCAAACTGCTTTATGGCTTTCAGTGATGCTGTAGGAGCCTCACTGCCATTGGGTGGCAAGGAAAAGATTGGGCTGAAAAATCCTACATTTGCTCCACTATCTCTAAATTTTCATACTCTAATTTTTTTCAATTTCTAGAGATACCAGGTATTTTTACAGGACACAATCAACATTTTCTCAGACGGGGCGGCTCAATCCTGAGCTGCCCGGAGCGCCCAGGTTTGGCGGCACTGAAAAGGGCTGCCGCTGAATCCTGCACCTGCTGCGCTTCCGCAGGAGGCTCCTTGGGAGAAGGGGACGTTCCACTGAGTAAGGTAACCAGCCCTGCAATGGTGAGAAATGGGCACGCGGCCCTCCTCAAGCACCCTGGATCCTGCGGAGCTCAGCTCCACAGATCCTCCTCTCACCTTCCTCCCGGCATGTCTCCCTCCCACCCCTGGGCACACCTCCTCCCCACTGGCCTTCCCCCTCCCTGGAACGCCTCCTCCACGCCCCCGTCCACACCCCTGCATCCCATTCCGCTGCTCTCCAATCTGGGAGACCGCCGTGCCGCAGAACCTGGACTATCGCCCCGCACTAGCCCAGCACCGGCCGGCGCTGAGCTAGCACCGGCGGGAGCCTGGCAGTGAGCCCCGCGAATGTGCCTTATGGCACATTTGCGACTGTGGTCAGTGGCACGAAGCCGTGCCGCCAACCACAGGATTGGGCTCTGAATCTTTTGTTCACATTAAAAATCTACATAGCATCTTAGAATATCGAATGTGAAGATATTGGAAGCCTGGATGCTTTTCAACGTCCATTCTTGTAGAAATCTCATTATGTCACTGTATATAAAGAATTTTTAAATCCTTGACAAGCCCTTTCTGTTACTCAGTGCAAAGCTTCCTCAAATTGATTTTAATTAAACTTCTCAGTATAAATTATTGTTGTTACCAAGAGCACTTTGTTTAAAGATCATCCAAATTTATTAACACAGCATGAATGATGAGATTATGCCTAATGCTTTACTAACAGATTTTCCCAACTCAAGGAAGTGTGTACAATATCGCTATAATTGTTCATTTTTTAAGTTTGCAATTCAAGTCATACTTATTTAGAAGTAGTTTCACTGAATTCATAGGGATTTAATTTACTTTATATTTTGACTTGATTACAGCAAACAGGGTCAGGCCTGGTTAGTACTTGGATGGGAGACCGCCTGGGAGAGGATACCGGGTGCTGTACGCTTATACCGTAGTCTTTTGAGACTGAAGGTTGCCAACCAGCCAACCAACCAACCAGCAAACAAGTACAGCAATTTTTAATTTTGTTTTATTTGATGCAATTCTTCCCAACTTTTTGAAGTTTACTTTTGATTACTTTTTCAGTGTTCTAGTTTTAGTTTTCAACTATAGAAACATAATGTATCATAAAGTAATCTTCAAAATGAGCTCTTAGTGCTTATATATATAATATCTGGTGATCATTCCAAGAGATTCCACAATTATGTGCAATTGCATTGCATCATGACTTGCAAAAGATTTCGTCATCTCCGCTCTATGCTCAGACCCATATCTTCTGATTTATTTATTTTGGTTAACATAATTTTGATTGTTTTTATGTACTTCAAGAACTTTTAGGACTTCCTTCAATAAGCGATAATCTCCCTCTCCAGAGGTTATCACCAGACTTGTGAAAACCAGACTATATGATATAGAAAGGAAAGAGACTCTAAGTGCAGCACAGAAAAAATGTTCCCTTCTGAATTTTCATCTTAAAATTACAAGTGGTCAACAACCAAAATATCTGTCCCTCCTAGTGCACCCCCTGGAGAGAAGGGCCTTTACCTTGGCACATTGTAACATGACCCCCTCTAATGACTTACATGGCAGATTTAGAAACGCCTCCTGGGAAGATCGTTTATGTAGCTGCAATTTAGGTGAAGTAGAATCATCCACACACATGATGTTGCACTGTCGCAGATGTCAAGCACTAAGACAGCAATTTCTTTCTCCCTTGCTCCATGCTAAAACAGGGCATTCTGAGAAAGCTATAATTCAATTCCTTCTAGCAGGTGATGTAGAGCATACAACCCTCTCAGTTGCACAGTTCCTAAATTTGAGTAATTTGAATCGAGCCAAGCTTGCTGTAGCAAGTAATCACTGAGTACATTACATCTTTGGCAATATCTGCAGAGTAACTGATTGTTTTGTTTTTTAAATAATACATGTTTTTATGTAAAATGTATTGTACGTTTGTATCTGTGTATACACGTAGTTGTGCACATATACATATATTTGTGTACTACTTAGGTTTATATTCTCTCTACGGTTTCCGTACAGAGTCTTCACCTACCAAATGTTTATGCCTAATAAAGGTTGACTTGACTTGACAATAAGCGATAAGCATCAGTTAACAATAATGTTACTGACAGGTCATCAACATTCACTGACAGCTGCATATAAGGGTCTAGAAGAGTGGAGCAGAGTTCCACAGTCATAAAATGGCTGCCAATAGAGTGTGCAGTGCTCCTTCAGCAGCCATTTTGTGAGTACGCTACAATTCTGTTGACAAACTCTGCGGCACCTGCCAAAATAAGGCACTGGAGGTGGTGGAGAGGAGGCAGGGAGGAGATGAAACTGGGTGCCGAGTGGGATGGAATAGGGTGGAGAGGCAAAGGAAGGGGTGGATCTGGCAGCAGTGGCATTTGCCGAATCCTTTTGCCTCTTTTTCAAACCTCCATGCCCTTTTCTTCTCCTCAGATTTGTGCTAGCTACAGAACTGACACAGGTCTACGAAGACCCATTGTGGAACAACAGGCTTATGGGGGGGATAGAGGGAAGTAATCCTTTCACTCTCTGAAGCCTCCTGATCTCCTCCCCCCATTGAGTACATTGGCTATTAGCAGGAGGGAAGGATAGGATTGGGCTCCGAGTTATAAATATACCTGTTTTAACACACTGAATATTACTGATATTCTCTTAATGTTGCAGGTTCAGGCAAAGATGGAAGCGGACACCAAGGAGGTTTCAAAGAAAACAAGCTTTATTTTCAGCCTGCTGCTGGTCACAGAGGAATAGCTTCCAAAATCTGTGACCAGCAGCCGGCTGAAAATAAAGCTTGTTTTCCTTGAAACCTCCTTGGTGTCCGCTTCCATCCTTGCCCGAACCTGCAACATTTCTGGAGGTTCCACCGAGATGAAGGTGAGACGGTAAACTTCTCACCACGTGGTCCAATGAGGCTGCCCGAGGGGAAGGTGCCCAGGCGCTCTGCCCCGGCGCCACCGGACCCCTTGTCCGTGGGGACAATGCCCTGGCAGTCTGTCCTGAGCAAGTAATCACTGTTGCACCGTGAACCAAAGAAGGAGGCAAGGACCAAGTTCAGTAGGGACTAAGTTCCCCAAGAAACCCCCTCCCCCAAGAAGTCTGCGGACAGGTGAGAGTCTGAGGATAGCAGATGTAGTCCTTCCCAGTAAGGGAAGAAGAGGGGCTTGATCACCCCCTGGGGACCTCTAGTAGCCCTGGACAAGTGGCCACAGTGAAGGAAAAATAAGATGAGTCCAAGGTAATGAGGGAAAAGAGTACTCAGCAAAAGGAAAACAAATTGCTAAATAATACATGCAGAGAAAAAACCCTCCTACACAACAACCTTATAATGATGCTGAAATTAAAGGATGTGCCTAATTGTAAAATAACCATCCAAGTATGTCCAAGTGTTGCTCAGAGGAAGTCACCACACCTGTGCCAGTAGAATCAAGTGCTACCTGGAAGAAAAAAGAGTGGCAGCAGGAAAGTTCTACAAGAAGGGCTAAAAGATGGACACTGACTCTGGCAGACGTAATTGCGTGACACGCTTCCCTTGTGTGGCTTTGCTCCACAGGGTTGTTGATGCCCAAAGCCCTCGTTCCAGACCTGCACTGCCAAGAAGTACCAGGTTGAGAGAAACCTGATTGCATTCTGAAAAGCAATTATGCTAGCAGGCATCTCTCGACTGCCTGTCTGAAGCAAATGTTGTGTGTTAAATGCAATTTGTACCATCAACTCTTTGTGACTGGACCCAAGACCGCACTCCTATCAGTCTAGCTGAACCTGTCCACCCCTAAAGCCCTGAAGACTCAGTCTGGGTAAAAGAGCAAAAAGCTGACCCCCTTGGCCCCAGGTGGAGAGGTCCCTACACAGTGCTCCTAGCCACTCCCACCGCTGTCAAGGTTGCTGAAGTCACCCCGGGGATCCACCATTCCAGAGTGAGGCGAGCAGCACCCACCTGGACAGCCACTGCAGATCCAGAGAACCCACTGAAGGTGAAGCTGTCCCAAACTACACTCTGAGGTCTGGCCTACCAGGAACGGTCAGACCCCACGGACACCTGAGACAACTGCTCTGCTCTGGTCACACCGGAAGCTGACCACACAGCTGAAGCTTGAGGATCTCTGCCAGCCAGGACTAAGACTATGCTAAGTAGCCCTTGATGGGAGGAAGCCCACCCATCAAACTTAATCCTCCTAGTACTACTTGGTTTTAGCTGGGGAATGCCAACTTAAGCACTAGAATGTGCTTGCTGAAATGTGCTCAATATCTTTGTGGGCTGGCATGTAGCCCTAAAGACTCTTGGACTCTTAGTGACTCTTAGTGGCTAAAGACTCTTGAACAATGTTTCTGTCTTCAATCTTTAGTACCTATGAATTGTGCACCCAATTTGAACTGTTGTTTAAATGTACAAACACAAGAAAAGGGGGGCAGGGTGAACTAGCAGTTCCAAGCCCTGTCTATGATGTTTGTGCTACTATGAATGTGTGCTGTTTTTGTGTATTCACCCCTTCTATTGATGCTGCAGTAGAGAAAAAGCTGCTGCCAATATCATTGTGTTGGCAACCTTCAGTCTCGAAAGACTATGGTATCGCGCTCTGAAAGGTGGTTCTGCCACAGCGTCTAGTGTGGCTGAAAAGGCCAATCCGGGAGTGACAATCCCTTCCACAACGGGAGCAAGTGCAGTCTGTCTCTGGTCTGTCTCCCTGGCTATGGACCTTCCTTCTTTACCTCTTTGCCTCAGACTGCTGGCAAAGTGTCTCTTCAAACTGGGAAAGGCCATGCTGCACAGCCTGCCTCCAAGCGGGCCGCTCAAAGGCCAGGGTTTCCCACTTGTTGAGGTCCATCCCTAAGGCCTTCAGATCCCTCTTGCAGATGTCCTTGTATCGCAGCTGTGGTCTACCTGTAGGGCGCTTTCCTTGCACAAGTTCTCCATAGAGGAGGTCCTTTGGGATCCAGCCATCATCCATTCTCACGACATGACCGAGCCAACGCAGGGGTCTCTGTTTCAGCAGTGCATACATGCTAGGGATTCCAGCATGTTCCAGGACTGTGTTGTTAGGAACTTTGTCCTGCCAGGTGATGCCGAGAATGCGTCGGAGGCAGCACATGTGGAAAGCATTCAGTTTCCTCTCCTGTTGTGAGCGGAGAGTCCATGACTCGCTGCAGTACAGAAGTGTACTCAGGACGCAAGCTCTGTAGACCTGGATCTTGGTATGTTCTGTCAGCTTCTTGTTGGACCAGACTCTCTTTGTGAGTCTGGAAAACGTGGTAGCTGCTTTACCGATGTGTTTGTTTAGCTCAGTATCGAGAGAAAGAGTGTCGGAGATCATTGAGCCAAGGTACACAAAGTCATGGACAACCTCCAGTTCACGCGCAGAGATTGTAATGCAGGGAGGTGAGTCCACATCCTGAACTCTGACCTGTGTTTTCTTTAGGCTGATTGTCAGTCCAAAATCTTGGCAGGCCTTGCTAAAACAATCCATGAGCTGCTGGAGATCTTTGGCAGAGTGGGTAGTGACAGCTGCATCGTCGGGAAAGAGGAAGTCACGAAGACATTTCAGCTGGACTTTGGACTTTGCTCTCAGTCTGGAGAGGTTGAAGAGCTTTCCATCTGATCTGGTCCGGAGATAGATGCCTTCTGTTGCGGTTCCAAAGGCCTGCTTCAACAGGACAGCGAAGAAAATCCCAAACAAGGTTGGTGCAAGAACACAGCCCTGCTTCACGCCGCTTCGGATGTCAAAGGGGTCTGATGTGGAGCCATCGAAGACAACAGTGCCCTTCATGTCCTTTTGGAAGGGTCTGATGATGCTGAGGAGCCTGGGTGGACATCCGATCTTGGGGAGAATCTTGAAGAGGCCGTCCCTGCTGACTAGGTCGAAAGCCTTCGTGAGATCTATGAAGGCTATAAAGAGTGGCTGTCGTCGTTCCCTGCATTTCTCCTGCAGTTGTCTAAGGGAGAATACCATATCAGTGGTGGACCTGCTGGCTCGGAATCCGCACTGTGATTCTGGATAAACGCTCTCTGCAAGTACCTGGAGCCTCTTTGGTGCAACTCGGGCAAACAACTTTCCTACAACGCTAAGGAGAGAGATGCCACGGTAGTTGTTGCAGTCACCCCTGTCACCTTTGTTTTTGTACAGTGTGATGATGTTTGCATCCCTCATGTCTTGAGGTACTTCACCTTCTCTCCAGCAGAGACAGAGGATTTCATGCAGCTCAGTAGCGATGATCTCTTTGCAGCACTTTAGGACTTCAGCAGGGATGCTGTCTTTTCCAGGTGCCTTGCCAAAGGCAAGGGAGTCCAGGGCCACGTGAAGTTCTTCTAGGGTTGGTTCACTATCAAGCTCCTCCAGCAAAGGCAGGCAGTCAATGTTGTTCAGCGCTTCTTCGGTGACTACATTTTCTCTGGAATATAGCTCAGAGTAGTGCTGCACCCAGCATTCCATCTGCTGCGCCCGATCCTGGATGACCTCGCCTGTGGCAGACTTCAGAGGGGCAATTTTCTTCTGTGTTGGACCTAGGGCCTGCTTGATACCGTCATACATCCCCTTGATGTTGCCTGTGTCAGCTGCTACCTGTATCTGGGAGCAGAGCTGAAGCTAGTAGTCGTTAGCACATCTCCTGGCAGTCTGCTGGACTTTGCTGCGAGCAGCTCGGAGGACCTGCAGGTTGTGCTCACTGGGACAGGCCTTGTGTGCTGCTTGAGCTCTCCTCTTTTCCTCAATGACTGGTGTCAACTCCTCAGAGTGGGCTTCAAACCAGTCTGCCCTCTTGTTGGTCTTCTTGCCAAATATGGACAAGGCGGTGTTGTAAACGGCATTCTTGAAATGTTCCCATCTGTTGGATGTGTTTGAATTGACCAGGCCTGGAAGAGATTCCTCAAGCGCTCGTGCAAATTTCTCCACTTATCTCTGATCCCGGGTCTTGCTGGTATCAATGCGAGGTCTTCCTTCCTTTTTCGTGTGATACAGTCGCTTTGTTTGCAGTTTCACTCTGCTGCACACCAGGGAGTGGTCAGTGTCACAGGCAGCACTCTGATAGCTGCATGTGATCTTGGTGCTGGGAAGGCTGGAGCGTCTGGTGAGAATCAGGTAGAGCTGGTGCCAGTGCTTTGATCTTGGGTGTCTCCAAGAGACTCTATGTTGGGGCTTCGTGTTGAAGAACGTATTGTTGACACAGAGACCGTGATGACAGCAAAACTCTAGCAGGTGTTGGCTATTCTCGTTCATCTTCCCAATGCCAAACAGACCTAAGCAAGTGGGCCACGAACTGTTATCAGCACCAACTCTAGCATTGAAATCACCGAGGATGAACAATGGCTCTTTTACGGGGATCTTTTTGATAGTGGTAGCCAGGTCATCATAGAATTTGTCTTTGGCTTCTGCTGGAGACGACAAAGTCGGTGCATAAGCACTGATGAGAGTGACAGGTCCTGCTGATGACTGAAGCTGCAGGGACAAAATTCTTTCACTTCCCACAGTAGGTGGGATGATGGACTTCAGCAGGGAATTTCTGACTGCAAAGCCAACACCATGTTCCCTGGTTTCGTTTGGTGGTTTTCCCTGCCAGAAAATGAGAAATTTCTCTCCTTGACAGATCCGGAATCTGGCAGCCTAGTCTCTTGAAGGGCGACGATGTCCATCTGCAGTCTGCTCAGCTCCATGTCGATGACAGCTGTTTTGCGTGCGTCGTCTATTTCTTGCAGGTCATCAGAGAAGCCAGGTGTCATTGTCCTAACGTTCTAGGTGCCCAGCTTTAGGGCAGGAGTTTTCTGTTTTCTGTTGCATGGTGCAGAGTTGTCGATCCGCTTGTCGGTTTTCACCCTAAACCCCACGCACCCCATGAGGTTAACGGACTGTGGCGAGGCAGCACCTTACTGACTGGGGACTGCCTAGCTTAAGGTGGGCGGTAGCTGCCCAATGAGATGCAATGATCTCTCCCACCGTCGGAAGCAGCCCCTGGCATCACGCTCTATGACAATTGAGCGAAGACTTATAACCAGTAAACTGCTGCTTCCCATGTTGTGCTGACGCCGTATGGCGAAGTTGGAGTGTCCTCTCCAGTGCGCGAAGCCTGGGTAAAGAAGGCATGGAGGATAGGCTGTTACCCATGCAGCAAATCCCCCCTCTCCACGTCGCTGGAATGGTCCAATGGAAAGGCAGAAGCCAATACGGTTGGTTCCAGCGGCATTGCAGGAGTTGCCAGAATGTGACTGTGTTCAGCCACGAACTGCCTCAGGGACTCTGGCTCCAGATTTTGCCTTGAGGTTGACTCCTGAAGCTTTTTCCATAACTGGATATAGCCACAAGGCAGTGGAGGTTTAGGATCAGAGTTTTCCTTCTCCTAGATGAGCTGCCTTCCCCCTCCCACCCCGGATCCTCCGTTTCACTCACACATCACACTTTCCAATTTCCAGGAACCCACAATGCCCTTCCCCCCGCACCTTCCGTTTCACTGGCGCATCACTCTTTCCAATTTCCAGGAACCCACAATGCCCTTCCCCCCCGCACCTTCCGTTTCACTGGCGCATCACTCTTTCCAATTTCCAGGAACCCACAATGCCCTTCCCCCCCGCACCTTCCGTTTCACTCGCGCATCACTCCAATTTCCAGGAACCCACAATGCCCTTCCCCCCCGCACCTTCCGTTTCACTGGCGCATCACTCCAATTTCCAGGAACCCACAATGCCCTTCCCCCCCGCACCTTCCGTTTCACTCGCGCATCACTCCAATTTCCAGGAACCCACAATGCCCTTCCCCCCCGCACCTTCCGTTTCACTCGCGCATCTCTCTTTCCAATTTCCAGGAACCCACAATGCCCTTCCCCCCCGCACCTTCCGTTTCACTCGCGCATCACTCCAATTTCCAGGAACCCACAATGCCCTTCCCCCCGCACCTTCCGTTTCACTCGCGCATCACTCCAATTTCCAGGAACCCACAATGCCCTTCCCCCCCGCACCTTCCGTTTCACTGGCGCATCACTCCAATTTCCAGGAACCCACAATGCCCTTCCCCCCCGCACCTTCCGTTTCACTGGCGCATCACTCCAATTTCCAGGAACCCACAATGCCCTTCCCCCCGCACCTTCCGTTTCACTCGCGCATCACTCCAATTTCCAGGAACCCACAATGCCCTTCCCCCCGCACCTTCCGTTTCACTCGCGCATCACTCCAATTTCCAGGAACCCACAATGCCCTTCCCCCCGCACCTTCCGTTTCACTGGCGCATCACTCCAATTTCCAGGAACCCACAATGCCCTTCCCCCCGCACCTTCCGTTTCACTGGCGCATCTCTCTTTCCAATTTCCAGGAACCCACAATGCCCTTCCCCCCCGCACCTTCCGTTTCACTCGCGCATCTCTCTTTCCAATTTCCAGGAACCCACAATGCCCTTCCCCCCCGCACCTTCCGTTTCACTGGCGCATCACTCCAATTTCCAGGAACCCACAATGCCCTTCCCCCCCGCACCTTCCGTTTCACTGGCGCATCACTCCAATTTCCAGGAACCCACAATGCCCTTCCCCCCCGCACCTTCCGTTTCACTGGCGCATCACTCTTTCCAATTTCCAGGAACCCACAATGCCCTTCCCCCCCGCACCTTCCGTTTCACTCGCGCATCACTCCAATTTCCAGGAACCCACAATGCCCTTCCCCCCCGCACCTTCCGTTTCACTCGCGCATCACTCTTTCCAATTTCCAGGAACCCACAATGCCCTTCCCCCCCGCACCTTCCGTTTCACTCGCGCATCACTCCAATTTCCAGGAACCCACAATGCCCTTCCCCCCGCACCTTCCGTTTCACTCGCGCATCACTCCAATTTCCAGGAACCCACAATGCCCTTCCCCCCCGCACCTTCCGTTTCACTGGCGCATCACTCCAATTTCCAGGAACCCACAATGCCCTTCCCCCCCGCACCTTCCGTTTCACTCGCGCATCACTCCAATTTCCAGGAACCCACAATGCCCTTCCCCCCCGCACCTTCCGTTTCACTCGCGCATCACTCCAATTTCCAGGAACCCACAATGCCCTTCCCCCCGCACCTTCCGTTTCACTCGCGCATCACTCCAATTTCCAGGAACCCACAATGCCCTTCCCCCCGCACCTTCCGTTTCACTCGCGCATCTCTCTTTCCAATTTCCAGGAACCCACAATGCCCTTCCCCCCCGCACCTTCCGTTTCACTGGCGCATCACTCCAATTTCCAGGAACCCACAATGCCCTTCCCCCCCGCACCTTCCGTTTCACTGGCGCATCACTCCAATTTCCAGGAACCCACAATGCCCTTCCCCCCCGCACCTTCCGTTTCACTGGCGCATCACTCCAATTTCCAGGAACCCACAATGCCCTTCCCCCCCGCACCTTCCGTTTCACTGGCGCATCACTCTTTCCAATTTCCAGGAACCCACAATGCCCTTCCCCCGCGCACCTTCCGTTTCACTCGCGCATCACTCCAATTTCCAGGAACCCACAATGCCCTTCCCCCCCGCACCTTCCGTTTCACTCGCGCATCACTCTTTCCAATTTCCAGGAACCCACAATGCCCTTCCCCCCCGCACCTTCCGTTTCACTCGCGCATCACTCCAATTTCCAGGAACCCACAATGCCCTTCCCCCCGCACCTTCCGTTTCACTCGCGCATCACTCCAATTTCCAGGAACCCACAATGCCCTTCCCCCCCGCACCTTCCGTTTCACTGGCGCATCACTCCAATTTCCAGGAACCCACAATGCCCTTCCCCCCCGCACCTTCCGTTTCACTGGCGCATCACTCCAATTTCCAGGAACCCACAATGCCCTTCCCCCCCGCACCTTCCGTTTCACTCGCGCATCACTCCAATTTCCAGGAACCCACAATGCCCTTCCCCCCGCACCTTCCGTTTCACTGGCGCATCACTCCAATTTCCAGGAACCCACAATGCCCTTCCCCCCGCACCTTCCGTTTCACTGGCGCATCTCTCTTTCCAATTTCCAGGAACCCACAATGCCCTTCCCCCCCGCACCTTCCGTTTCACTCGCGCATCTCTCTTTCCAATTTCCAGGAACCCACAATGCCCTTCCCCCCCGCACCTTCCGTTTCACTGGCGCATCACTCCAATTTCCAGGAACCCACAATGCCCTTCCCCCCCGCACCTTCCGTTTCACTGGCGCATCACTCCAATTTCCAGGAACCCACAATGCCCTTCCCCCCCGCACCTTCCGTTTCACTCGCGCATCACTCCAATTTCCAGGAACCCACAATGCCCTTCCCCCCCGCACCTTCCGTTTCACTCGCGCATCACTCTTTCCAATTTCCAGGAACCCACAATGCCCTTCCCCCCCGCACCTTCCATTTCACTCGCGCATCACTCCAATTTCCAGGAACCCACAATGCTCTTCCCCCCCGCACCTTCCGTTTCACTCGCGCATCACTCCAATTTCCAGGAACCCACAATGCCCTTCCCCCCGCACCTTCCGTTTCACTCGCGCATCACTCTTTCCAGTTTCCAGGAACCCACAATGCCCTTCCCCCCGCACCTTCCGTTTCACTCGCGCATCTCTCTTTCCAATTTCCAGGTACCCACAATGCCCTTCCCCCCCGCACCTTCGGTTTCACTCGCGCCTCTCTCTTTCCAATTTCCAGGTACATCATAGCCATGTAAAAAACATCAGAAATTGCCCTCAAATAGTCACGCAGTTTAGTAGCCTTAAAAACAGTCACTAACGCGTGAAGGGGGGAATGTGAGAAGAGCCTAGCGGAAATTTCTGGGATTTTGTACATGAGCAGAGTTATTTGAGCCTGTTCTGAGCATGTACAGAGTGCTTGGCTAAAGTAGGCCCTTGTACTTGGTGGTTTAGTTCAGCTGAATGCTTGGAAGTACCCCTATGTCTGTGTTAAAGAGAAAGTGGTGTTGCAGACACAAGCTTTGACCGCAAGAAGTTGTTTTGCAGAACTTTTGCAGGTAAAAAGAAAACAGAAAACTGCTAGCTTAACTGCAACTGGGCAGGAGTTCAGAGGAGAACAGGGACTTTTTCAAGCGTGCTATTAGCCAATACAGGGAGGGGGAGATGGAACTTTTGCAGCTTAGAAAGATTTCACATATTTTAAATGCCATATATGGTAGAACATGCTGAGCAAAAAAATTGAGTAGTGGGATATGTAGGCAGGGACAAAGCTTTACGTGATATGCTGTTTGCCAATCAGAAATGTCACAAATGCTTTACAGTGAGGATTTGTTCTGTATATCAGCCCAAAGCCCCGAGAAATCAGGTGTCACAGACTTTGGAAGCTATTCCTCTGTGACCAGCAGCTGGCAAAGAATAAAAGCTTGTTTTCCTTGAAATCTCCTTGGTGTCTGCCTGCATCCTTGCCTGAGCCTGCAACATTAACACCTGTCACCGATTATTCAATACACAATGCAAAAAAAACCCAACAGGAGACAGACAATACTTCTACCCATTCTTTTTCATTAAGGAGACAGATGTCTATTATGAGAAAAGCTACTATTGGCTCTATGTTATAAAAATTAGTTGCAATGGCAAGAAGGAATCTGCTAAATTCATTTCTTGATAACTGTTTTAAAGTAATTCTATTCAATTGTATCAAAAGCTTTCTGAACAAACCCATAATAACAACATTTTTGTTTTATGGAGCTGATTTATAGACCTGGTATATATATTTGAGGGTGTAAGCAAAGTTAATAGCATCAAAATTAATAGTAAGAAAATAACCTCCTTACTGCCCAGTCTATGTATGTCTACTCAGAAGTATGTTTTGTTGAGTTCACTGAGACTTTCTCCTGCTTCATTCTGTATAGGACTGAAGTCTCAGCTAGTTAAACTTAAAATAAATTATTCTACTCTAAGGCTGCAATCCTATATACACTTATCTGGGAGTAAGTTCAAGTTCCAATAGGGCATACATCTGAATAGTTATACATAGAATTACACTGCCCATTACATTCACATTTCTTGTTTAATGTATGTAAAGAAAACGCAGAACACTTGGGGGAGATTTAAATCCCCATTTTGAGTCCAAACTATTTTCTTCCTAAGTGAGGTAGCAGCCAGAGCTTTGCACTCAGAGAAGCATTCCACATGAAGATGCCACATTCCCCATCCCTCGTCCCTGTTGAGGCCCCTGATCCCCGCTGCGGGCCAGGGATTCTCAGCAACAGCATGGAGGGTAGTGCAAGGGGAGAGGTCTAAAGAGTGATAGATGAACAGTACCTGAGTGATCGAAGGTTACTGATAGCAGAGGCATAGGGGTTTGCAAAGGCACATCCTCCTCATTCTTCCAGCTAATCAGTTTGATCCCTGGGGCCCTCTGTGTGCAGAGTGTCGCTGGGAACAAACCAGGGAAGCCAGTAGCACCTCCTTGCACTATTTAAGTGTATAGGATTGCAGCCTTAAAGTAGAATAATTTTAAGTTTAACTAGCTTTCAATCCTATACATTAGGGGTATTCAAACTTTTTGGCAGGTGGGCCACATCATCTCTCGGACACTATGGGGGAAGAGAGAATTAATTTACATTCAAATTTGAATAAATTTACATAAATGAATATATTAGAGGTGGAACTTATACAAATATATGTCTTGCAATAGCTCAAGGCCTATAAAAGGCCTTGCTCAAAGCAAAACTAGCCTTTCCTTTGCTGTCACTGCTGCATCCCAGATGTGAAACAGCAAACAGTGGAGGGTGCCCTCATCCCACAGCTCATGAGAGAAGATGAGCAGTCACCCTCATCCTGAGAGCAATTGTGTTGGGCCAGCATGGGCTCCAGCAAATCTGTAGAGGGCCAGATGCTCATTGGAGACTGGGGGCTCCCTGCAGGCCAGATTGGGAGTGCCCAAGGGCTGCAAGTGGCCCCTGGGCCAGGGTTTGGGCACCCCTGCTATACATAATGAAGCAGGAGTAAGTCTCAGTGAACTCAACAAGACATACTTCTGAGTAGACGTACACAGACTATGCAATAAAGAAGTTATTTTCTTACCATTAATTCTGATGCTATTAACATTGCTTATACCCTCAAATATTTATACCAGGTCTGTAAATCAGGTCCATAAAACAAAAACCAGTGTCCACTTTGCAGCTTTCCTGAGCAACTTTAGCTACTAAAGATGCTGGAAACAATACTAAGATTGTGAAAACCTATCTGTAGGAAGCACTCACAACAATTGCACTGATAGACTCGTCATGTTAGTGATGAACAATAGGCTAGCAGGAATTCACTGCAAAGTAACAGCAATGTCCTTCAAGTGAACTAATAATAGTCTCAGGCTGGTGACTTTGCTCTACTACTTATTCTCTATTTCCAGTCCTCCTGTTACTTTCTCAAAATCTGTTTTAGTTTTAGCAGCAGGTCTGATCTTGTTCCTTTGAAGTGCTGACAAGACAAATAATGGGCTGTTCGTCGAAACTGTACTAAGAGTTACTTGGAGTCATTAGCATGTAATGCACTGCCTGCATGCTGAAGAGCAATACAGAGAACATTACAAATACACTTGGTGCTGTTTTGGACTCCTCAGTTTGGATCCACTGACTAAATTACTTTGAAGAAACGTAACATTACTCTGGAATCCAATAGCAGTTGAAACGGCTTGGCCAGAATTATGAACTTGTGTGAACAGCTCTAAGGAACATAGGCTTCATCCAAATGCCCGAGGCTTATTTTCTTTCCTTATACCAGAAGATTAACTTTTTTTCCCTCTCAGCCAGAGACATGGAATTGTAATAATATATGATTCTTATTTCTTTGTAGGTTGAGTTGGGGATGGAAGATGTTCCCAATGAAAACAAATTAAAAAGGGAGAAGACGAGAATTCCTTGTGTCCATTTTTAAAGCAGTACACTGATTTCTCTAGCATTCACCACAGTAGAGCACTACAACATAAACATCACTTTCCTCAGTGACTCAGAATGCAAAATCTGTCTCCATGGTGAGAGAACATCCTTTATTTATCTAACCTCTACTGGTAAAATTCATCTTCACACTTAATTGAAGCATGTGCATACTCTTCTGAATGCTTGTCCACTGAAAAAGAATGTTCTAGAACAGTGGTTCCCAAAGTGGTGGGTCACTACCCACCATCCAGGGAACCACTTGTCTCTGCCCCTTTTATTGGGCAGGGATGGGAGGAAGGCAACAATGCAATCCCCAGGATTGCACTGCTGCTGGGGATGGGAGGGTTTTAAAAAATCTATCTACAGCCAGCACTGCAGTCTGGGGGGAGGGTGGGGGGGGGTCTGGGGAGCCCCCAGCAGGGCTCTCTTCACCTGCAAACATGTCAAGAAAAGAAAAAGGGCACTTCTGGTTTTGTCACAAAGACTTGAGGCACGGTGACCCTTGACCCTAGACTGTAAAGTCACTGGATAGCCCAGTATAAGTATAAGCAAAGAAAGAATCATTTTAAAAGTCTGACTAAAGCATGGAAACACACAGAATGGTAAAGAGCTGCTTGATTTTAGAAAAGTCTTAAGAACAGACAAAAGCTTTAACATTGCAGGAAGGCTTCACAGGTGTTTCTATATTGACATTAGCATAGGAGAAGGCAAGAAGAAGACAGAAAAGCATGAACTTAGGGGAAAGCTTCTCTGCTATCAGTTGGCAATGTTTCTTGGCAAACTAACAAAGCATCTAGCTAGCTAACCACAGACACCTGCAAGAGATGAACTTTAGAAGACAGCACACATTTTAATTAGATAAGCAAGCATCCTTGAACAAGTCAAAGTGTGACAAGGCTACTCCCTCTTTGAAAGTAATGAGAGGGCAAGAAGATGAAAGGGACAGAGTGGAAAGTATGAGGAAACTCCTGCTTTTGGAGAGTCTTTGTTTGAATTGCAACTGAAATAGAGGCAGGCCATAGGGGACTAAAAGTTACTTGAAAAGTTTAAGAGAACAAAGAAGCTGCTGAAGCCTTAGTTCAGAGAGATTACTTTAGCAGGTGCTAGGCAACCACTGAAGAGGAATGAGGTCACTTCTTAGCAAGGATATACACCACTATGCCTGCCAATATTTTTCATGCTTTTTAGGGCAAAAGACATATCCCTTAATACCATTGTACTCAAGGTAACTGGTCACAATAGTTATATAGAATTAAGCCATAGAAGTCAAAATGTTTGATTTTAGTGAAACTGTTAAAGGAAGTTTAAAGGTCTTTGCTTTGCAGAGGGCCCCACAGTGTTTTACTAAACGCAGGGGAAGAAATGCAGAAGAGATAAGACAGGTGGCTCAAGCAAGGCCATCCTAATTAGGATGAATCTGAAGGGGATGTATGCCAAGAAATGGGTCTGAAGTTCTGCCAAAGGTGAGGTCTTCACACCTGTCTTTGAGCATTGTGTCATCTCTTTAATGAGGGTAGTCTAAACCTTGTCAAAACAATTTTTAATTGAATTGAATTGAATTGATGGATGTGAAAAAGGGTCAACACCTTCCCCTTCCCCTTCCCCTTCCCCACCTCCCACACACCTACCTTTCTTTGTTGCATCAGCCCAGCCAGGCTGATGTAGCAAGCATGGAGAAAGCCAGTGTGGAGGCTTGCATTGGCCTCTGCCAGTGCTCTTTTTGTAAAAAAAAAAAAAAAAAAGGTGCAGGAACTCACAACTTGTTAATCTTTTATTTATTTATTTATAAACCATTTTTTATTGAAGAAATAAAATATTTTTATGTGGTTCCCCCTAAAGATGAACTTCCCCCCTAAAGATGAACTACTCAGAAGTGAGTAGACATGCATAGGATTGGGCTGTCAATCTCCACAGCTCCTTCCCCCTAGCTACTTTTTCTACACATGGGGAGAAATACTGTACCAGGTGCACTTGTAGCATGTAGTATGTAGTGTGGCACTACTTCGAGGAGAGGAAGCAGTGAATGGATTCCGAAAAATGGCTTACATGAGTTCCATGTAGTAAAATTACTCTAAGCAAGTGTGGGAGTAAGAACAAAAAAGGAATTCTTACGCGAGAGGGGTCCCTAGGTGCACATAGAAACAGCTATGTTTGCAAACAAGCGATTAAATATGGTTTAATTCAGATATCAGAATACTCTGTGTCTTTGGGAAGGCGCTTGGCATGCAATTGTATGTTCTCTGCTGCCCTGAGCAGCTGCTGTGCATTGCTGGAGAGGAGCTGCAAACGCTGGCTGGCGGAGGGCATGCTTGTGGGGGAAGGATGAGGAGGATCTCTGGCAAGGCTGGACAGCACATTGTACACATGTAGAATCCCTTTTCACCTGCCCTTAGCATGTGAAAACGGGTGCAGATATATATCTCTGCCAGGATTAAGAGCCCAAGCCTAGGTATGTCTACTCTGAAGTAAGTCTCATTCTAGTCAATAGAGCTTACTCCCAGGAAAGTGCCTAGGATTGCAGCCTAAGAGCCCAATCCTATGCATGTCTACTCAGAAGTCCACTTTAGTGAATGGGGCTTACTGTGGATAGGATGGCAGCCTCAGAGCCAAAGCCTATGGCTATCTACTCAGAAGTCAATCCCATTAGAGGCAGTGGGGCTTCCTCCCAGGAAGGTGTGGAGAGGACTGCAGCCTCAGAGCCCCTCCTCTGCCTGTCTCCTCAGAAGTCAGTCCCACTAGAGGCAGTGGGGCTTCCTCCTAGGAAACTGTGGAGAGGACTGCAGCCTCAGAGCCCTTCCTATGCCTGCCTACTCAGAAGTCAATCCCATTAGAGGCAGTGGGGCTTCCTCCCAGGAAAGTGTGGAGAGGACTGCAGCCTCAGAGCCCTTCCTCTGCCTGTCTACTCAGGCTGCAAGGCTATGACACTTTCCCAGGAGTAAGCCCCATTGAACACAATGAGACATACTTCTGAGTAGACACGCCTAGGCTCATGCTGCAGATTGGCACGGGGCTGCACCAGCCAGCTTTCTTCCCCTCCTCCTCTGCCAAGCCAGTACCTGGGCGTTCCGTGGGTGCCACAGCCCATCTCCCTGGCTGGCTGGCTGGCTGGCTGTCCGTCCTCCTCAGCATCAGCGCATGTCCCCCGCGCTCTCCACCGGCTTGGAAGCTGCGCAGGGAAGCAGAGCACGGGGGAGGTGGGCTGGGCTCAGGCAAGAGCTTGGAGATGGGGCAGGAGGGGGTCGTTGTGCGGTCAGGCAGGGGCCAGGCACCTGCTCACCCTGCACCCCCCAGCACCCACCCAGAGAATGCCTCTGTTTTGCTCCCCCCCTCCTGGAATGCCTCTGAAGGGGAGGGGCCCCTGCAAAAAGGTGCCGGAACTCGTTTCCCCACGTTCCATTAGAAAAAAAGCCCTGGCCTCTGCAGGCCGGTGCTTCTTTGAGCGCCAGCCTGGCTTCCTCCTATGCAGGGACTTGGGCCGGCATAGGGTGCAGTTAGGATTGTGCCCTGTGTTGGGAGCCAGGAAAAAAGAATTAATTTAAAATTTGAATAAATTTTCATATATTTACATAAATGAATATATTAGAGATGGCACTTATGTGAACGAATGAAGGTCTCTAAATAGCTCAAGGCATATAAAAGGCCTTGCACAAAGCAAGGCCAGCCTTTCCTTTGCTGTCACTACTGCTTCACAGATGTGAAGCAGCTAGCAGTGGAGGGAGCCCTTGGTCAGCAGCTCACATAAGAGGTTGAACAGTCACCCTCACATTGAGAGCAGTTGTGTCAGTGTGGCCAGCACGGGTTCCAGTAAGTCTTCACTTCAGAGGACCAGAGGCTCACGGAGATTGGGGGTCCCTAAGGGCCACAAATGGCCCCTGGGCCAGGGTTTGGGCACCCCTGGTCTATTGCTTTTCCAGAGAAGATAACTGGTGGCAATTGAATAAGGAGTGATCCTGAAGTCCAGCAAACCTCTAAGGATTTAACCTCACCTTAACTGGAAATGACCTGCATATGACCTGTTCACCACTGTTCTGAAGTGTATAGCCTAAGAGTGGTATGGCCTTGAGTAATCTGGAAGATGTAAAGAAACTACACCATATAAAACAAGTCTGAAGTAGAATTATTGGGTGGAGCTCTTAAAATGACAAAGCCTTCATGTTTTAAGGTGGTGTAGCAAATGGCTCCTTTCCCACTCATCCCATTGCCATCTTCATTATTCTTTTATATTTCCGATGCCCTATTTCCCTAACTTGGAATAGAGACTGTAAACACTTAGAGCTTTTCTCAGATCTTTCTCAAGAACCTGAAAGGGCATGCTCCTTTAACAGCCTGTGTTTGTTCAGGAATACCTTTGTCATGCTGTGGATAGTTCAGCAGTCCACCCCTTGTGCCAAGTCACTTCCCAATCCAGCTGGCTTGTGTTCCCACAGTTATGCTTGAAAGAGGGGTTGTCCTTCATCAGCCTCTGTTCATAGGTGCATCAGAGAATGAATTTCAGTGAGAAGTGACACTTAGTGCTCCCTTACAGTCAGCCTTTGTACATAAGTAGCCTGGATGGCTTTTAGATGGCATTAGGCCTGAGTGATGGAAGGCACACTGAAATTCATCAGTTGATCTTCTGGTCAGATTGAGAGTATAATATCTAAAGTGAAGGCCCTTGTTAAGTGCCATCACATTGCATTTTCTGCTACGCGTGCGGTAAAATGGAACAACAAAAATGCTGTTGAGGTGGTAGAGTGGATTGAACCACTTCCAGCCACAGCTGGAGGATCACATTTTTAATGTTCCCCATCTCAGTCTGCTGCACATGTAGACTGTAGTGTTTGTTGTGCACAAGGTGTTTTTTTTTCCCCTCAAGAATGGGAACACAAGGAGTCAAGTGGCTATCTGGGACCACCTGATGCTGTATTGTTGAAGCTAAGCAAGTGTGATTAATAGTGCCTAGATGGGAAACCAAAGGTAAATCCATATATGTCAATCTGCACTTTCCTAAAAAAAAAAAATCAGGTTAAAAGCATGATAAATAACTAAAGAGATTCACCTACCTGTGAAATGAACAATTAGTTAATTCCTTACTGCTCATTTGTCTGTCAGGAAAGCATCTTAGAGACCCCAAATTATCTACAGAGAGAGGGGATTGCAGTGATAATTAAAATATGTTTTCCTCTTGACCTGTGGATCTGAGACCTCTTTCCACCAGTTCCAGAGCTGGCAATGCATTACTGGCCTGGGCCATGCTCTCATAGCAGACACCCAGCACCCCATCCATGTATGCACATGTATTCCTTGCAGGTCTTAAAATAAAAGGAGATAAAAAGAAAGGCTATGGCGTTTGGGCCTCTTAAGCCTAGAAAAGAGACGCCTGAGGGGGGACATGATTGAGACATACAAAATTATGCATGGGAAGGATAGAGAGATGCTCTTTACACTCTCACAACACCAGAACCAGAGGACATCCACTAAAATTGAGTGTTGGGAGGGTTAGGACAGACAAAAGAAAATATTTCTTTACTCAGCGTGTGGTCAGTCTGTGGAACTCCTTGCTGCAGGATGTGGTGATGGCATCTGGCCTGGATGCCTTTAAGAGGAGATTGGACAAGTTTCTGGAGGAAAAATCCATTATGGGTTACAAGCCTGCAACCTCCTGACTTTAGAAATGGGCAATGTCAGAATGCCAGATGCAAGGGAGGGCACCAGGATGAGGTCTCTTGTTATCTGGTGTGCTCCCTGGGGCATTTGGTGGGCCGCTGTGAGATACAGGAAGCTGGACTAGATGGGCCTATGGCCTGATCCAGTGGGGCTGTTCTTATGTTCTTATGATTGATCAGTCATTTTATCTCCTTTTATTTTAAGACCTGCAGGGAATAACACAGCCAGCTCCACGATAAAAGCCTTCCTTGCAATAACTGTGTGGGGAAGCTCTCCTGTCACCTTGTGCCAGTCACTCTATATCAGCATAACCACCTCAAAAGGGTTGCTGTGAGGATAGAAGGAGGATGTGTATGAACAATAAGGGGCAGGAGGTCTGGTCTAGAGGGTAGAGCCTCCATTTGCCTGAAGATTAACATCCACAAGGTCGCCAGTTCGAGGCCACCAGCACTGTGCGACCTTGAAGCAGCTGGCAAGCTGCAGCTGAGCTGTTCCATCTGCTCGGAGCGTGGGAGGATGGAGGCCAGAATGTTAAACCAGATCGGAGTGTAACACCTTGAATGTGGTGGTTCTTGAAAGAGAGAACCTTCTTTCAATTTGTAAAAATCCCTGCGTGGATTTAATAAGCCTGCCTGTGTAAACCGCCTTGAATAAAGTCTTGAATAAAGACCAAGAAAGGCGGTATATAAATACTGTATATTATTATATTATAAGATAAACACAGTTTCTGCTAACTGGACATTGCCAAAGGGCTCTCTTTCTGGTTCAGGCTGACAAGATTCTCTGGGTGATTTCTATCTATTCTTTTTATTTCCAAGTAAAACCAACATGGTCTCTGCTAACATTCTAGGAGGGAGAGTGAAGAAATTTTATTGTTTTGCTGTTGTTTAAACTGTGTTTTATTTTTAGTTGATCAATGTAAATCTTTTATTCTTTTAATCTATCGTGTTAGCTATCTTGGATATTTGCACAGAAAGGCAGGACAGAAATATTTCAAATAGATAAAGTACTCTCTTGGAAACTTCTTTCCATGAGCTGTGTTGTTTTTTCATTGCTTTATGGAGAATAATATATGTCGACAAATCCCATTCATTACCATGGCACTAATATGAACATATAGAATTCTCTGTAAGTCATCTGAAAATTTAAGGGCAACATTAGTGTGCAAAAATCAATAAAATCCTCTTTGAAAAGGACTGAGACAAAACACACAGATGAAAAGAAAGAACATTATTTTAATTTACCTTTTAAATGGTAAAAAAAAAATCATACCTGTGGAGAATATTATTTTTCATATCCTGAATCATGAAAGACATCTAAAATCACAGTAATTTGATTTGGTAAGCTATTGCACAGAATCAAATATATAGCACAGGTATACTATTCTAACTGTTCATCAAACATGTGTCTTGGCAATCTGTTGAATACAGCTCCCATCACCTTCTATTACTTCTTCCAAAGTAAAGGTTATATTGGTTTGTTTTTATGAATTTGCTCATGATACAAAAGGACAAGATAGTTCAATTGTTGTTGTGTTAGAAATAAACAGAGGAAAAAAACCTCAAAATGATTTCTCTGAATTCTAGACTTGTTTTTGTGCAGCAGTGGTAGTCAGGAGAAAGGAAGAGACCAGCTAATACAGCATGGATGAAAACAGGTGATGACTTTTATGACGGGCAGCCCAATCCTGAGCTGCCCGTAGTGTGTGGCTGCAGCGGCGCCGAGAATGGCTCTCGCTGCATCCTGTGAGCCTCAGCCTGCAGCGGGTGGCGCCTTGGGAGAAATGGACTTTTGTCCCCCTTCTTCCAGGTAAGGGAAGCAGCCCTGCAATGGGGCTACTCACTTTACTGAGTAAGGTAAAGGCATTTGTGTAGGGCGCTGAGCCCTACATGAATGCCTTGGATCCATTGGAGCGGAGTTCCACAGGACCCGCCTCCCTCCCTCCCCAAGCACTCCTCCCGGCCGTCCTTTCTCCACCCCCACCTCCTCGTCACGCATCCTCTCCGCCCTCTCTCTGCCCTCCACCTGCCTCCCCCTCCCCGGAACACCTCCTCCCCGCCCTCTCCCCGTCCTGCTTACCATGCCATGGTAAGACTGCCAGTAAGACCGGTAAGACTGCCGGACCATGAGACCACCAAGTAGTGGAGGATGGGTGTCTGCCTGGTGCTAGCCCAGTGCCGACCAGAACTGGGCTAGCACGGGCGCTAACCCGGCGGTAAGCCTCACAGACATGCCTTATGGCATGTTTGCAACAGTGCGCTCTGGTGGAAAGCCTGAGGATTGGGAAAGCCTCAGAAAAGCCTGAGGAAAGCCTCAGGATTGGACTCTGAGGCTGCAATCCTAACCACACTTTCCTGAGAGTAAGCCCCATTGAACAAAATAGGAGAAAATAGGACCTGGTTAGGATTGTGCCCTTAGTGCTATAAAAAAAAGAACTGTAAGAAGTTTTGGCAGATAGATGTCATGACTCTGGGTATGGTAGTACCCAGCTTGGCTGTTGGGTAGAAGAAAAATGATGCAAAGCAAAGGCTGGCATATGTTAATGACTGCTTCTTTCTCACTCAACCAGTTATGGAATAGAATTGGCTTCTTGCAAGGTGCTAGTCCTCATTTTTACAGACCCTACAATCAAAGAACCAATTCCAGCTATAGTATCCTAGGTCTTTAGGAACAAGGAAATAAAACTGCTGATATGCCTCCTTATGATGTTACTAGTAGCAGAGCCAGGGCCGGAGCTGTAAGTCCTGCATGGCTCCAAAACTCGCTGTGTAAGCTGCCCCTCCCCCTTGCTCTTAGAGCCTGATGGGGCAAAAGCCTCTGCATTTCTTTTGCTCCTTGGAATGGCCTCAAGAGTGAGGGGGAGAGGCTGCTTACATGGCGAGTTTTGGATCTGTGCAGGACTTACAGCTTCTCTCCCCCATTCCGCTACTGGGTGTTACTACCAATAGCTTTGTTTAAAAAAAATCCTTGATCCCCAGAGGTGGATTGATGGACTCTAGTTGACTTCCCAGACTGTAGCACATTAACCACAATGTACTGTTATCCTGGATCAATTAACATTTGACAGATTCATATGGTAAAAACGTATCCTCGATCATACTATTGCAGGATAGTAGCTATCTAGCTATGTAGCTAGAGCACTACATATTTGAATAGTCCCCCACAGGGAAGCCAGAATTCAAGAGAGATCCCTTGCTGGCATGGCTGTTTGAAACTTTGTACTTGAAATGGAAATGTAGTTCCATTCTAGTAAAAACAAAGGCAGCAAAACAAGCCAAAAACTAGTGTCTGTCTTATATTTTGGACTTGAGAGGTCTGGAGTCTAATAACCTGAATTTTGGAGCTCAGCCCTGCCATAAAAATAGAAGGCATGGTGGAGACCCAGTAAGCTAGAGAGATGAGGATTTGAGGTTTCTGTACATCTGTATAGTTCTTATGACAATTCAGGTGATGTCCTGGATGCTCACCACTGTACTATCAAGGGCAGAGCTGGTATTCTTTCAAAGATTCAAAATGAAGTGGGAAAAAATTACCTTGAGTTGCTGATCTTCAGTGGTGTAGCTAAGGAGAGATGAGGGGGATGTTGCCCCGGACATCACACCTTGAGGGGGTGTCTTAGAGGCTCCCAAAGTGCCTTTTGAAGGCCAGTAAGAGCCTTTTTGAGGCCTGGGAAGTCAAAAAGTCAGTGTTCTTATATGGGAACATAGTGATCAGTGATCTTATATGGGAACATTGCCATTTGCCAAAGTTGTATTTAGCATCTAGGAATTAGGCAGACTCAACCGTCTGTGGGGAAAAAAGACCTACGCTGGTTTGCAACATAAGTGCAGCTTTTTAGGCAACTGCCAGTCTCTTCAAATCAATCGAGTTTACGAGTGGATCTGATTGCAGCGTTTTCCCATAAGTTTGCACAGCTGCTGACACTTATGCTTTACCCAGAGGCAGCTTGAGCTTCTTTTAACCCTGACAGAAGGAAGTCGATATTAAGATCATTTCCACTTTTTAGATACAGAACGGAAGCTGAATGGCAGTGAGTGATGTGCTGAACACATCTAGTGCTTCCTCTAGGGCAGGGGTGCCCAAACCCTGACCCTGGGGCCACTTGTGGCCCTCAAGGCCTCTCAATGCGGCCCTCAGGAAGCCCCCAGTCTCCAATGAACCTCTGGCCCTCCAGAGATTTGTTGGGGCCCACACTGGCCCGACACAACTGCTCTCAGCATGAGGGTGACTGTTTGACCTCTCATGTGAGCTGTGGGATGAGGGCTCCCTCCACTGCTTGTTATTTCATGTCTGTGATGCAGTAGCAGCAGCAAAGGAAAGGCCAGCCTTGTTTTGTGCAAGGCCTTTTATAGGCCTTGAGCATATGGCTCAAGGCATATGGCTCAAGACCTTCATTCATTCATATAAGTTCATCTTTAATATATTAATTTATGTAAACTTATGCAAATTTATTCAAATTTTAAATGTATATTAATTCTTTTTTTCCCCGGCCCCCGGCAGAGTGTCAGAGAGCTGATATGGCCCTCCTGCCAAAAACTTTGGACACCCCTGCTCTAGGGGGTGGGAGTGAAACTGGGGTCTGCTTTTCCCAAATCCAGTGCACTTCCTCTGAACATTCAAGCTGTTTAATTACAGCATGGAGTGCAATTAATGTGAATGGGGTTTTTGTTTTTTTCAAGGTCTCTTTGACTTTCCAAAACTAATTTTAAAGACATCAATATGTCAACAAAATATTGCTGTTGTCTGTACAGTAAAATAAAGCCAAAGAAAAAGAAAGAACACACAACAACCCCTCCCCCAGCCTCATATGGCATTCATAAATTAGATTTTGCTGTTGGCTGGAGATTTAATCTGAATAGCTGCATATTTTATTTAAATTGCTTGCAGTTCTTAGTTTGGAGCCAATCTCTTAGTCATTCTGAATCTCAAGGGCAGAGATTGATGGGAGAAGATTGGCATATTTTGTACTAAACATCACTTATGTTTTTGTTCTGTTAAATTCAATGTTTTTATTTGTGCAACACACAGTGTATCCTGCCTTCCCATTGTCTGAATTCATTTTAGAAGTACACTTCTAGCTTCTTTCTTGCACAGTCTCCCGCTGAATCGCTAGAATCCACTCATAGTTTCCATACAGCATGGCAGCAGTGGTACAATAAATCTTCAGGGGACTCTGTTGGAACAAATATTGTGGACAATTACCATGTGTTTGCAGTAAAACTGATATACAATGCTGCTGATTCTACAGTCCCAGATCTGAAGTGTTCTGTTTTTGCATGCTTTACTTTCAAAGGACCCAATCCTATCATGGCCTTGCACTGCTGGAACATGTATTCTCTTTTCACTGGTGGAACTTGAGGTCTGGCAGTGTAAGGCCCTTAAGGTGGCAGCGTAAGGCCCTAAGGTGGTGTGAAAGCTGGGCCTCTGTCACTGGGCTTCTGGGCTGCCACTGCAAATAGCAAGAAGGGTGGCATGTGTAGCAGTGGCTCCTGGAGACTCTGCTGCTTGTGGTAAGTTGGCAGCTGGGGTGTGTCGTGGGCAGGGAGAGGAATGGCAGGGTGAGTTTCTGGGCGAGGAGGGGGAGGGAAGGGGTGGATCCTGGCAGCACCAGCATGTGCCAGGATTTTATCCCCTCTTTTGGAAACTGTCCTGCCCCTTTTCTCTCCTTCGGCTAATGCCAGCTATATAGGTGTAGGTCTGATGAGATTCATAGGCCACGAGGAGGCCTACAAAGGAATAAGGGAAAATATTCCTCCTTACCTCTCACAGGCCTCCCGATTGTCTCCACCACCCCCATTGGATGCAGTGTTTGCCCTGTTGGTGCAGCTTCATTGTTGCTAATGATGGGGGGTAGGATTAGGTTGAAAGTTCTCATTGGCTTTTGCAAAACCGATAGATGTAAGGGACCATGAATTTGCATTTTGATTTCTAGGATCCCAGATCTTCCTCTTATCAGGAGGCAACCTTGGTGTCCTCTGCACAAAAGACAAAATCAGCATGTGTTCTGGATTTCCCCCCCCCCCTTATGTGATTTATTTTCCATCGGGATGTTTTCTTATTTTGTACTCTTGTCCCTCCTTGGCTTCTCACTTTTCTACCAATTGTTCATGATATTTTCCTCTTCAGATTGCGCTGACCCTTGTACTGTTTCTGATTTAATTGCGTCTTGCATGATTCCATCATTCTCTCCTTGGCCTCATTTTACATGTTGTAGCAGCTCCGAGAGTGCCCACTCTGTCCCTATTCACTCTTCCATGAAGTTCTACTTCTGTATATGGATATTCACTACCAACATGTTGTAATGCCATTATTTCATTACTGTTTTCATTTTGTACTTTATAAGCTATCAGCAGGGCTGTGGAAGTAGGTGCCATTGCTGTAAACTATTTTCTGTTGTATGGAAGCTCACAACATTATGCCAGTTAGATGGACAGAAATACTTTATATCACAACCAGAGACTTCCTTCAGAACATCGCCCTCCAGAGACTCATGGCTGAAAGTTGTGGTGCTTTGCGCTAAGTACCTTCCTTCCTCCTAAGAATGGTCTTGTTTATTGCTCTTGTTTCATAAAATGCCCTTTTCTATTTTTTATATTTCACTCTATCTGCAGCTCAGACAAAGCTTTAGTTATTGAATTACTACTGTGATAAGATTGTTGAGGGTGCCTTAGACCCATCAGACATTGACTGGAAACGAAAAGCCCAAGGAGACAAATGATAAAGGACACTCTGACTACAGAGGTGGGATGGCATCAGCAAGTGAGCTCTACATAGTGATATATGGATCCATTATGAAAAGAAAACATTGACTCTTCTGGGGTCTTGTGTGAGCCCCAGGATGGGCCAAATATGGCTGGAAACAGGTTTTACAGGGAAGACAGATATTTTTCACTTGAAATGATGCACTGCTAACTGAGATACAAACTGAAATTGCCCACAAATGCATGTGACAAAACTGTAAGAATTTTTAAAATTATAATTGGGTTTTAAGATCACAGTCCATTAAAATCTCGCATTCCTAATGTTTCACTCATACCTGTAATGGGCCAGAGATAAAGACATTCCAACCTTCCTGTAGGTGTTCTTGAAGCAAAATACTTATAAACTAAGAGTAAGTCTAAATTGCTCACTTGTGACCAACTAACTAGTGAGTAATTTAGTCTTGCTCTTGGTGTATAAGTTTTTTGTTTCAAGAAATATTTTTTATTGCAGGAAGGTTGGAATATCTTGATCTCTTTCCCTTTGAGAATGCCCATCCCAGTATGAGCGAAACTTTAGGAATGTGAGATTTGAATGGATCGTGGTATCAAAATCTGAAAAATTTTGCTTTTAAGGATAGCCATACCAACCACAAAAGCCTTAGGATGTATGTCTAAGAATTTTTTCAATGAAAACAGCATAACTTATGACTGTGATGTCAAGGTCCATATAGTCAAGCATTCTAATAATACTAGCCAGATATTTCTGGTAAGCAGGAAGGAAGGGCTTGATGGCAACTGTCTTCCCCTTTGTTGGACACTCAAAAGGAATGATCAAATGGGTGAAATATGCATTCCCTTCCCTGCCAGTTCTCCCTACTCTTTTACAAAGAAAAATATATTAACCTTTAATATAACTAACTTAGGGCGAAATCCTAACTGCGCCCTCTGAGGGGTTGCAAACATGCTGTAAAGCACGTTTGCACCTCCTCAGGAGGAAGCCAGGCCAGCACTCCAAGAAGCACCGGCCTGTGGAGGCTTTCAGAAGCCTCTGCACCAGCTTCCTCCCAGACGAAAGTTAGGTGTGGGGGTGGCAGGGAGGAGGAGGGAGGGAGGCATTCCTGGGCAGGGGGAGGGAGGGCGATGGGAGACCCCAGGTGCGGGCAGGCGGGGGGGAGCGGGACGCGGGGCTGGGATTTGGCAGTTATCCTCAAGAGGTGGCGCAAATCCGAGGAGACCCCTAGGACCAGCAGTTCTTACCCGGAGGTAAGTGGAAATGCAAGCCAGGAAGGCGTTTCTGGGTGGGGGGAGGGTGGGGGGAGGGTGGCCATGAGGGCGGGTGGGCGGGGAGCGGGAGGTGGGGCTGGAATCCAGCAGTTATCCTCAAGAGGTGGTGCAAATCCGAGGAGACCCCTATGGCCAGCGGTTCTTACCCGGAGGTAAGTGAAAATTTCCCCTTGCCTCTGGCTGAGCTGCTTATGGCCTCTATCCTGTGCTGGATACAGTGCAAGCCTCTTGGCTTGCCTGTTCCAGCACAGGATAGGATTGTGCCCTAACTAAGAAGAGGCGCTATCCAAACCTGCGCTGGAGCAGGCAAGCCAGGAGGCTTGCGCTGCATCCAATGCAGTTTCGTTGGCTACAGCGGCTCAGTCAGGGTCAAGGGGAAGCTCTTCCCCTTACCCCTGGGTAAGGGCTGCACGCCCCAATGGGTCTCTTCAGACCTGTGCCACCTCTGGAGGTGGCGCATGTCCGAGGAGAGTGGAGGGACTGGGGTTGGGATCCGGCATAACCCCCAGGTCCCAGCCCCACCCCCGGCTCCCTGTGCACCCCTTATCGCCCACCTCCCCCCGCCCAGAAATGCCCCCCTCCTGCCTCCTCTCTGCCCACCCACACCTACATTTGCTGCTTGTGTCGGCACAGATGTGGTAGCACAAGCAGTGGGGAGGAAGCAGCCATGGAGGCTTTCGCCGGCCTCCGTGCATCGGTGCATCTGGATGTGCCGATGCAGCTTCCTCCCACGGAGGCGCAAAAATGCTTTACGGCATGTTTGTGACCCTCCAGGGGCTCCTATGCCGGCATAACTGCAGGTTAGGATTGCACCCTAATGCTGCAATCCTAACCTAACTTTCCTGGGAGTAAGTCCCATTGAACACAATAGAACTTACTTTTGAGCATACCTGGTTAGGACTGTGCCCTAAGTAAGTAAGTAAGTAAGTAAGTAAGTATATGGAGCAGGGACAACTGATGCAGAATAAGTTTACACTTACATTTCTGTTGCAAGTCTTCCCCCCCTCCCCTTCCCCAAAAGCTCCGGAGGTGCAGTTTCCTAAGCTCCTGTTGTTTTTCTACCTGAAAGCAATTTTTTGAAAAAATACGTACATGGCTGCATTAAAGGAATGTGTTTCTTTTAAAAAAGCTACATTGTCAATATGTAGCTGTTACTGGATGTGTTTTTAAAGCATGTTAACATGCACACATGGGGGAATGCTACCTCATGTGCTGGGACTCTGTCAGGGCTAGTGGCCAGTGGTTTGGTGGTTTGGGGAGGCTGTGGAAGGGAGTGGATCCAGCAGTGACGGCATGCGCCAGATCCTATCCTCCTCTTTTTGCAGCCTTCCTGCCCCCTTTCCTTGGATTGTGCCAGCTAAAGAGTTCACACAGATTCCAGTAGCCCCATTGCAGAGTGGGCGGCTTATGGACGGGTAAGGGGATTTAAATCCCCTTTCCCCTCTGAAGCCTCCTGATTAGCACCCTGGTGGATATAGTGTACTTCTTTTTGGCACGACTGCACCAGCAGAGATGGAAGGCTAGGATAGGGCCCTTAGTTGCATTAAATCAATCAATTCTGTGTGACCTTGGCTAAGTCACTGACTAATTAACTGCAGTTTTCTTCTGGTTGTCCAGTCCCATTGGTTCTCTCTCATGTCTGAGTCTCCAGTTTCAAACCTGATATTTACCTGGGTGGCATTTGTTTTTAGAAATAAATGAAATTGGATTAAGAAGCTGTGTAAAATGATAACATAGAATAGCCTGTTAAGGAATCTAACTTATAATACGCAGTGTGTCTTGTACCATGTGGTGAGGAATACAGTATTTTAAAATTAAATTTCTTAAGGTCAGTAAAATGCCACTGTTTTGACAATCCACAGTGATCACATAAACCTCTTGCATCCAGATGGTGGGTTGTTTACTGGCAAGGCACTGCTGATAAATTCTCCAATTAGATAGACATTAATATTACATCGCTTAAGCGTCTGAGCACAGCCTGACCTCATGGAGTGGGCTGATATCTTGCTTAATCTCTTGTGCTTGTTCACAGAATATTATCATACTGTTATAGCAAATTCATCCTCTGAGTGAGAGCAGCATTACTAAGCTCTATTGGTGGGCAAAAGAAAATACATGCTTGTTTGGCCTATTGATCAACAATGATCAATTTCCACCCTATAGACTTGATTCTGGCCTTACCTGTATGATAGGTTTACATATTCTATAAATCTCAAAATCTCCAGTTCAAATCTTGCCTTTGCTTTGAACTCACTGGGCCTTAAACAAGCCTGTTTGGTCCTTAGTTGGCTCACCAAATTTTAAACTATTTGTGGTCAGAAGTTTGCCCACATTTGAATAAGTAAAGAAAAGAAAACACACTTTCAAGAAAAAACAATATCTTACACTTTAAAGTTACATCTCTCTTGTTTTGTTTTACATCTGACCGCTTGTGAGAAGATCAGTTTGTTTGGCAAGCTGCACGTCCAACTCCCAGACCACTGTCTGTAGAACAGAGTTTCCTCCGAGGAGACATTGGTTGTCCTTGCCATAGGCAGTCTGAAGTTTTTGAAAAATGCCATAGTGGCATAGCTGACAAATGTTCATCTCCAGGTTCTGTATCTTGTACGAGTAATCAGTTCCTCCAGCCATTAGTGAGGCTTCCGGCTTGCTAGATGTGAGTTTCCTTGAAAAGTTCTTTGCAAATTCACCACCAAATCTAGCACCAAACTAGTAACAGCATCAGAATGTACAAGGGCAGCCTAATTCTCTGCAGTGCATGGACTTGTGCAGCGTGTGCTGCACGGGTGCTTTGTGAAAGTGCCATAAGGCAGTTTGCAATGGCCTTGCAGTTGCTGGCACTGGTGTGAAGGCCTACACTGGCCTGTGTGCAGTGGCAGAAGAAGCAGAATGTGCTGGATCAGGTAAGATCCACGCTGAGAAGTGCAAAGGCAGAAGGAGGAGGGGTGGGGAAGGGGTGTAATGGGGTGGAAGGGTGGTGATGTGGCAGGGTGGGCAGTTCAGGCTTGAGAAGGGGGTGGGATTGGTGGCAGCCAAGCATGCTGTGTGCTATCCCACTTCCCAGCAGTGGTGTCGCTAGGGGTGTGTGGGCTGCACCGGGTGACGTGCACAGAGGGGGTGATGTGCACAGGGGGTGATGCACTAAAATCTCAGTGGTTAGGAGTAACCCCATAATATTAGATAGTGTTGGATGTGGAATTTCGAGCAGAATGCAATGCAAAAAACCAGAGTGAAATATCTCCATTCTATCAAAAGTTATGGTCAAAAAACTGGAGAACAAAAAAATGCATGGATCCCTATGGAAAGTGAAAGTGAGCCGTATCGCGCGTTTACTTGCAAGTAGTAACTTGCCTTAGTCTGTCGGGAAGGGCAGACTGAGAGGAATCCAACGACACCAGAATAGTCCTGATCCAATGAATGCAGCCCCCAAAAACACCTGAGAAGGAAGTCCCTCCCTCCAAGCAGATGAATGTATTGAGCCGAGTGGAAAGCGAAACTAAGCCTCACGGCCGCATTTACACACAAGTAAGCAAACGTGCCTTGGCTGGCATGGAAGATCAGGTGAAGGAGAGTGCAAGGCTACCAGAATGGTCCTGATCCTATGTACCTGGAGCTAAACAAGTGCTCCAGAAGGCAGCCTCCTCCCCAACTAAAAAGGATCAAAACAGAGGCCTCAGCTGATAAGATGAACTGTTTTGAGACTTGCAAAGCCAGGTGGATCCTGACAGTGATCTGGTTTAAACAGATCTGGTTTAAAGTTCTTAAATTGAACTGGGCACTGAGTAGGGCTGAAAACCTGACTGATTTTTGTGGGAGCTGTTATTGCAAGCAGGCTACAGAGGAAATTCACTTGGTGGAACAGGGCTGGCTTCTGCTTATTTAATTATTACTTTAATTATTTATACTTATTTATTTTAATTTGCCTGATGAAGTTACTTCCACCATGACTTCACTTCTGGTGGGTCTTGGACAGGTTGTTATTCTAAAAAGTAGGTCCCAGTGCTAAAAGTTTGAGAACTGCTGCAATAAGGTGTTAGTAAGTTGACACCTTGGTGGGGGTGTGTGTGACACCACTAGTGATCAAAATAACTAAAATCACAGTTTGGAGGAATAATACCATCACGTTATTTTTCAATCAATGCGTAATTTCATGCAGAATGTGTTCTATCTTTGTTCTATCAAAAGTTACAGCCAAAAAACCAGTGGGGGCAGAGTGATGGTACATCACCATGCCCACCGCCTGGGGTATTGCCCTGCCCACTGTATGGGGGGTGACACGCTGGCATCCTGCACCGGATGTGATGAACCCTAGTGACACCACGGCTTCCCAGGCCCAATTCACTGACACAGACCCACTCAAACTTGCACCAGCTATCTAGCTCACACAGGTATGAGTAGACCTGTTAGGACCTGCACAGGTTGGGACTAGTCTCAGGGCAAGGGTACAAATGCCTCCTTGCCTTGAGGAGACCTCCAGCCTTCCAACTTCCCCCATAGGTTGCAGTGCGGCCCACACCGCTGCATTGGTGCTGGGAGGGAGTTTGGATTGGCCAAAAGCACTTATTCATATTGGTCTCCATACAGCCTGGCATGATGTTCCAAGGGTTTTGAAATCGTGCACTATCCCCCTGCGCGCACAGCATTCAAGGTATATTTATTTATTTAATATTCACCTCACCTTCCCTCCACTTATGTGTTATACTTCGTTGTGTGTTATCTAATTAGACTCCTTCTCTAGTCTGGTGTGTGTGCATGTGGGTATTTTTTGTAGGCTGTGAGATTACCAGGAAATTCACAACAAAAGTGAAAGTGTTATCTTGAAAGTACTCCAGCACAAGTACCGCGTACTTGAAAACACAACAGTGTTATTATTTACTCCTTTCTGGAACAGGAAGGTAAAGTGGCTATCTAAAACATAGCTCAAGGTCCAAATACACTTTGGCCAACACATTCAGCTTGGGGTCATTTGCAAGTCATTTGTGCAAGTCCTTTTCAACCATACAGACCCCAGAAATGCTGCAAGTCATTTGTGGCGCAAGTCCCTTTCAGCCATACAGACCCCAGTGTGAACCAGGCCTGTGAATGAACATCTGATTGTACAAAGGTTCTTGTATGATTCTTTCTCTCTTTTTTGAAGGAAAAAAGTCATGTGAACCTGGCCACCATGTGACTCCAGGTTCACATCAGAGGGTATCCACCTGGTGGAGAAGCAGACCTTGCACTTTTCTCCTTTACGTTTGTTTGGTGTCACCCCAGGCTGACTGTACAAATTGGAGCCACATATCTGTAGGTCAAAGATATAATTATGCAAAAACAGATGCATTGACACCATGTTTTCCTGCAGCTTACCTGTGTCTACAGCAAATTTGTGCAAATGTCACAGCTGATTCTGCTCTTCAATTTTTTTTTGTTTCTTGCCTATCTTTTAAAAGTTTTTGTACTTCTTGTTTACATTTTTATTGTTTTTTATTGCCTTATGATCAATGCTTTGTGAAGTTGCCTTTTGAAAGCTAATAGAAATACAATAAATAAATAAATAAATAGTATGCCCATTTTCTGTTCCACAAGAAACCTTTTCAACCAGCTTCCATTTTCTCTCCTTCGATGTGCCTAATTCCCTTCAGATATTTCTGTTGCCAGCTGCGCATTTTTCATTCAGGCACTGCTGACAGCTAGGAAAGTCATCTTGACAGAGCAGCAGAACCCCCCCTCCCATATATCGGTGTTAAATATTACAAGTGACTATTATGTCTGTGTTTTAACCTCCTTCCCCCAGGACTTCATGAACCCCTCCCACAAACCTCTTTCCAAAAATTCTCTTCAGCAAACTTTGGTGGAAAGTATTGCCTCAAATCTTCAGTGGATATTTGATAGTTTGCATCAGCATTTGCCATCCAAAGATTTTTACATTTACATTTGAAAGTACAGGCACCCCTCGTGTTTGCTTTAGATGTTTTTGGAAGAATGTGCTTGTTTGATTAATACCAAAGCTTAAATTTATGCTTGCAAATTTTTGAAATAATGCTGCTAAATGCAATTTAAAACATTTTTTAATTTATGCATTTTTTTAGGTACGTATTGCCTTTCAAAATGTAACCCCTGTGTAAAATGAAAGCTGCCAGTATCAGACACCTGGTATACGATAACAGTCAGTATTCAACATTCAGCAGTCTACACCAGAGAATGCTTGACTTGCTATAGCTTAGCAATTCTCAAACTGTAGGTCCAGGACCCACCAGTGGATTGTGACCCAATTTCTGATGGTTTGTGAAACTGACAGGGCAGAGTAGGCTAAGTGCATCAAGGGTTAAACAAGTGGCTGCTTGGGGGGGAAGCACTGCTACTCAATCACCGTTATAGCCACACCCCTGGGCATTTATAAATCAGGCAGCAGCCTCTAGGGCTGAACCACTGTCATAGTAGACAGCAAAAATACAATAGGAATGAGAGGTAGTTGCAATATACTAAAGGGCACAATCCAAACCTGTGCTGGAGCAGGCAAGCCAGGAGGCTTGCACTGCATCCAACGCAGGTTTGTTGGCTGCAGCGGCTCAGCCAGGGGCAAGGGGAAGCTCTTCCCCTTACCCTGGGTAAGGGCTGCACACCCCAATGGGTCTCCTCAGACCTGCGCCACCTCTGGAGGTGGTGCAAGTCCAAGGAGTGCGGAGTGGTTCAAAGCTGCTCTGTTCTCCCCAAGGATGGGGGTTGGGATCTGGCATAACCACCAGGTCCCAGACCTGCCCCTGTCTCCCCATGCGGATGCCCCCAGGGCCGCCCATCGCCTGCCTTACACCCGCCCAGAAACGCCCCCTCCCGCCTCCTCCCTGCCCCCCATGCCTACCTTTGCTGCTTGTGTCAGTGCGGGTGCGCTGGCACAAGCGGTGGGGAGGAAGCCGCTGCAGAGGCATATGGATGCGCCAATGCAGGTTCCTCCCACGGAGGCACAAATGTGCTTTACAGCACATTTGCGACCCTTCAGGGGCTTCTATGCCGGCATAACTGCCGGTTAGGATTGCACCCGAAGTAAATTTTATATTCATTTGTTGAATTAAAAAAACTCACATTTCAAATATCAGATTTCAGTTTTAAATTTGAACATACGCATGTTCCAATAATTGAGCTCAAATTTTGAAGTCCATTTGATTTTTGCAAATTTTTCAGATTTATTTATGTCTTAATGTTATAATTAACAAAACTATAAGAATTGCCATGCTGGGTCAAATGAATAGCAATTGTTGTAACATTCTTTCATATGACAGCAGTAGCGTGCATTCCATATTGTTAACTATTGTATCTGCTGCAGTGGTTCCCAATGTTTTTTCACTTGCGTACCCCTTAGTAGCCCATTTCTGTAAATTGTACCCCTCCTATTAGCCCTGCAAGGCATTTTAATGCCAGCCCTGTAAGGCATTTTAATACAGACCTGCCTTTTCCCACCATTATTCAATTCTTTTCCAAGTATCCCAAAGGTTCTGGCAAGTACCCTGGGGGTACAAGCAGCCCAGGTTGGGAACCACTGTGCTAGAGGATTGAACATTTGATAGTTATGACTAGTAGCCACTAGCAACTATAGTTGGCCTTATATTTCTCGACTGTATTTTCCCCTCTCCTGTCTCAGAAACTGGTCTGTGGTTCACAGGGCCATCCAACCATGCAGTCAATTGAAGCTGTCACCTTAGGCATCAGATTGGTCAGGGGTGCCCATCTCTGTCTGCCTACTTGTCTTCCCTGCTCCTCTTTCAACTTCTTGGACTGGAAAAGGAAGAAGGGGACATAGAGGAAATAGGAAGGGGAGGAGAGTGTTGGGCTAGAACAGGGGTGTCCAAACATTTTGGGAGGAGGGCCACATCATCTCTCTGACACTGTGTCGGCAGCCGGGGGGGGGGGAAGAATTATTTAGCATTTAAAATTTGAATAAATTTACATAAATGAATTTATTAGAGATGGAACTTATATGAATGAATGAAGGTCTTGCAGTAGCTCAAGGCCTTTAAAAGGCCTTGCACAAAGCAAGGCCAGCCTTTCGCTTGCTGCCACTGCTGCATCACAGACGTGAAACAGCAAGTAGTGAAGGAAGCCCTCATCCCACAGCTCAGGTGAAAAGTTGAACAGTCGTCCTCATGCTAAAAGCAGTTGTGTTGGGCCAGCACAGGCTCCAGCAAATCTCCGAAGGGCCAGAGGCTCATTGGAGACTGGGGGCTCCCCGCAGGCCTGATTGGGAGCCCCCGAGGGCCGCATGTGGCCCCTGGGCCGGGGTTTGGGCACCCCTGGGCTAGAAGATTGGAGAGTGAGAGGTGTAGAGGCGGCACAACAACATCAAGTAAGGTGGGTAGCATCTGGTATTCCTCCTCAGGTGTCAGATCATCTTGGGCCATCCCTGGCAGTTCAGTCAGTAATCTTTCTTCCTCTCATGAAGTTTACAATCATCATGAACTGCGGTTTTTCAGGCCAACTATCATTTCACCTGTCACTAGGGCCTGAAATGCCACACTGGAGTATGCAGCAATGCAGTTCCATTGCACGTGTACCAGTAGGGGGCAGTAAGACTAAGCAGATAGTGGCAGAGAGGGACAAGGTGTTTTTGCACTGTCTTTTCCATCCATTACTAAATGCTTGTTGATGTTCCAGAGTGCAATTCTCAGACCTTGCTTTCTGCCTGCTCTCTCTCTCTCTCTCTCTCTCTCTCTGGAGATAAGACATGTAGCTAGATAGCTAGCTGCAGAATCCACACCCCTCCTTTCTGTCAAAATGCATTTCCTTTGAATAAGCTTATCTTTGACTTTTGAACATAAACCTCATGCAATGCTTCCTGTCTGGACTTCCCTGCATAATGTGCCTTTTACAGCCAAATCCTATGGTCCCCCCCCCCCCCGTGATGTGATGCTGTGATGTCAAAATGGCTACCTCTGCATCCTGGGGGAGAGGGTAGTTGCAGGAGTCTAAAGTTCTCTTACCTGGGGGTAACTTGGACTTGCACTAGCATATCTAACCACTTCTTCTGTCTTCTGTGTTCCATGCACATACACAGGCTACCATGCTCATACCCAGGCTATCACAGAGAGGACACCCACAGGAATATAATGCTTTTGATGATCAAAGCCCACATCAATTACAAAATGAAATCATAGGCAAAAGGAATTCATGTACTGCAGGGTTTCTCAAACTGTGGGTCGGGACCCACTAGGTGGGTCGCGAGCCAATTTCAGGTATTTTATTTTTAATATACTAGACTTGATGCTACCATGGTATGTGACTGCATTTGGGGAAATGTTACAGACCTGTACTTTGAACAAGCTGCTATGTATATTCTTTTAATAATTATGATAGTCAGTGGGACTTATTCCTGGGTAAGTGTGGGTAGGATTGCAGCCTAGGATTGTTAAAAATGTTCCTGCTCGATGATGTCACTTCCGGTCATGACATCACTTCCGGTGGGTCCTGATAGATTCTCATTCTAAAAAGTGGGTCCTGGTGCTAAATGTACTGTACATGTGCACATGAAAATAAACAATTTTCCAGGTAAGATAGCCAGTGACGCGTGGTGTGGTCCAAGGCTGGGGAGGCACAGCACATGGAGCTCCTGGATGATGTCATGCTACAAGGCATTCTGGGGGCTATCCAGAAGCCTCAGTTGCCTGTGGAATCACAGCAGAAGCTGAGCTGCCGATGCGATGCTGCAGCTCTAGTCTCTCGGAGAGACTTCAATAGTCACAAAAAGTCTCCTGGAGAAACTATAGCTTGCAGCAGTGGGCAGCTCAGCCTCTGTAGTGATCACGCAACCACTCAGAAACTGGGGGGGAGGGGGAGAGTGCATGTGCAATCATAGGAGAGGCTGAGCTGCCTCCCCTGACCGCACATCCCTGAAGATAGCTTAGCCTTTTTTGCTTCTTCTGTTTCTACTCTATTTCTTCTAGAGAAATCTACCTGCCTTTTCCAAAACTTCAGTCTATTTTATTTTTAGTCTGCATAACTTCGGATGTCATTCCTATTGATTGTTAGATGTAGGTGATTTGGTGGGAAGACATTTTTGTTGAAAAATGAAGGGTTTGTCTCCAAGGAAGACAGCTCATCCATTATTTTGAAGATGCAATTTTGCCAGGTACAGGTGACTCAAAAGAAAATCAAGGCATCATGTTCACAGTAACAGAATGTTTTCCATCCCCAAAGTACAATTACCTTTGGTTTGGGGCATTAGGCTAATTATGTTTTTGCTAGGTGTATCCAATTATTTTTTCCCTGAAATTAGTATGACTAACTGCTGAGCTTAATGCAATTATATAAGTGCTTGGGATCTGAAATATCTACGATGACTTTGCACCAGGGACGTGTGGTGCAGGTGTGACAGAACTACCCCATTGTAGTCCGTGGACAAGCACCGCAGCTGCCCTGCCTACTTACACCCAAGGAGGCTTTTCTTATACCTGAGGAGGTTTTCCTTACACCAGCTTTTTCAGGTGTAAGGAGAACCTCATCAGGTGTAAGCAGGCAGGGCAGTTGTGGTGCTTTTCCATGGACTACAATGGGGTGGTTTTGCCTCACCTGCTACACCTGCACCGCACGTCCCTGCTTTACACCAGAAACTGACTGATTCCTCACATGGAGTCTTGATAGGAAAGATTTTGAAGAGCTTGAATTAACCATGTGTCATCTGTTAAATAAAACTGTGGCCTCTCAATTTCTGGTGTGTCCCCCTTTTGACTTCTGGGTCCCCTTTCTGACCCTGGGCCCAGATACAAATTACCCCCTTTACCCCCCTCTCCTAGGCCCTGCTCTCAGAGTTTTTGTTGTTTGCCTTTTGAGTTTAGTCGTTTATGGAATGTGGCTTGGTTCTCAGTTTTCCCCTTGATAATAGCTGGGTTCTACAACGTCTAATTATTTAGAGACTACTAATAAAAATCACAGGAGTTGAAAATAGTGATATTTATAGAATCGGGTGCTAATTGACTGCCTTGTAATAAGTATTCTTTTCTTGAGTAGTGTTGCATTTCAAAGGAATGCTTTATCTAATCTCTGTCTCTAATGGTTTTGAATGTTGATCTAAAATGTTGGGGGAAGGGAAATTTTGTATGATTTCATGTCAATTTTCAGAGAAGACAGTTGTCAAAAATGCATTCTGAGATGTGTTCAAGGAAAAGAAATAACATTTCAGATAAGGCTGCAACTGGTGCACCATTCAAAGCTAGGCAAAGGCCCCCTTCCCCCAGCCACAGTCACCACTTGGTTATTCAGGAATAGCTGCGAATTCTATAGTACCATCAACCAGTGAACATACTCCTGCAAAGGGATTGCAACCCCATTCAGGACTGGCTGATAGTCCTATACTTACATCACTGATTTCTGGATTTGGAGAACTTCTGTTTTGACTGGATTTAATTTCAGCTTGTTTGCCCACATCCAGTTTGGAACCACCTCCAATCAGAACCTCAACAGCCTCCTTAGTACTAGGTGGAAAAAAAAGATAGCTGTCATCACTGGTGACACCCAATGCCAAATCCCCAGATGAACTCTCCAGTGGTTTAATTAGAAACATACATCACTAGCCCTGATTCTTTTTGTTGGCAACCTTCAGTCTCGAAAGACTATGGCATCACGCTCTGAAAGGTGGTTCTGGAACAGCGTCTAGTGTGGCTGAAAAGGCCAAAAAGGAGTGAAAATCCCTTCCACACTGGGAGCAAGTGCAGTCTGTCCCTGGTCTGTCTCCCTGGCTATGGGTCCTCCTTCTTTGCCTCTCTGCCTCAGTCTGTTGGCCAAGTGTCAGCAGCTGGATTGGGCCTGTCTTTCAGTTCATTATCAAGGTGGGGATAGGGACATTTAACTCTATATGTTCTCCATGGTCCTAATCCACCTCCCCCCCCCCACCGCTGCTATTCAGCAAGAAAAAATCTCCCACAGGCACAAATGAGAGATTTTTCCCCCTTAGCAAATAGCAGCCGGGGGGGGGGGGGGGGGCTTGATCCAGACTATGGTGGGGACAGGGTTAAATTCCCCTATCCCCTTGCTATGGTGACAGTCTGGTGCAGACAAGATCTGGCAGCTGCTTGCCAAAGTTAATTGAAGCATGTCACAGTCAGTGATGTATTTAACTTCAGGCACATTTTGGCCCTTCTTAATGTATGTGATTACCAATTTTATCAACAGTTTTTTAGCTCAAGCTCCCAAAGCACCGACTTTTGGAGTCTTCTTTCTGTCACTGACTCCCTATAGCATCATCTGGCACTGTGACAGAGCTAAGAAAAGAGTAATCTCCATGTCAGAGCAATCACACAAGCTGACACTTATATTCTTCATTTCTCTGCTTGCTTTAAGAGGACAGAGATCCGACTCCTTCGGGAATAGCAGTCAAATCCAATTCACATTAGCGGATGCAAGAATGTTTACTATGGTGTTACAAGAATAATGAAAATAAGCAAACATGTGTCACACAGTCCACACAACCCACACACACCCAATCTAGATCCCACACATGGTCCATAAAGGAAGTCTTTGCTTGTAAGTACATAACAATCAAGGAACAAACAATAATCTTATCTGACAGTCTCATGATGGAAAGCAATTCCCTCTAGATAGAATGTTTGCCGCTCATACCTGTCTCAGAGTTTGACATCGTCTTAGTAAGCCTTGAGAATCAATTCTAGACTGAGCTATCATACTGTTCATATGAAAGTATCACAGTTACCAAGAAGATTGCTTTTTTGAGGTTGTCCATATGCGTTCAGTTTTAACAATCCAGCTCCTCTCCTGCAAATTAATATTCTGTTTCTCATGGTCAGAAGCAAGCCGGAATTCTGTCTGTACGTTACTCAGATATTTTAACAGATGCTTTCATTTCTCACTCTGTCGAATGCTGTCACTCCAAATAATTGAAAAGAAAAGAATTTTCTGAAAAGAAATTTCAGAATTGGAAAGTGGGGTGTAAAACAATTTAAATGATAGGTGCACATAAGGCCAGTTTCACAACTGTTTGGTTCAAGTCCCCTCTCAGCCTTGAAGCTTCCTGGGTGGCCTTGAGCCAGTCACGATCTCTTAGCCTCACCTACCTTGCAGGGTTGTTGTGAGGACAAAAGGAGGGGAGAAACTATGTAAACCACCATGAGCTTCTTGGAGGGAAGCTGGCATAAAAATGTGAAAAATATATAAGTAAGTAACTATAGCTAATATAGAGTAGCAGGTATACAAAAAAAATCATATTACATGTTTACTCGAAAGTACTTTCTTTAGTTCTCAAAGCCTGTCTGCCTGTCTGTCTCAAGACTCAGTAAACTTAATAGTCCAATCCTATCTGGGCCTTGTGCTGCCACAAGTGATGCTCTGGTAGCACTTTGTGGTGGTGCAAATGTTGGGATGCAGTCATGTGATTCCAGGCTACTGGTGCAAATGGCTAGAGGTGTGGTGCACAGGTCAGTGTCTCCCAGAGGCTGTGCCAGAGCAGGTAAGTTGGCAGCAGAAGGAGGTTCAGAGATGGCGGTGGGAGCAGACTGGAGGAGTGGATCTTGGTAGCAAAGGCACACACTGGATCCTATCCTCCATTTTTCAACTCACCCCGCCCTCTTCCTGTCCTCACATAGGCCAGTAAAATTGCTAGAATGAGTCTGAGGAGACCCAGAGGCTGTCAGAAGTCCTACCCAGAGGTAAGTAAATAATTATTTTGCTTACCTCTGGTTGGCCTTCTGATTGCTTCCACCCTCCCCACCATAGCATGCAGCATGTGCTCAGTTGATGTGGCTGCATGCTGTAGCATGGCGGGATACAGGATTGTTATTCTCATGGTAAAGGCAGGATACTTCTGACCAAAGGTTGGCTCAAGGTCTAGTCTGGTCCAAAGCTTTGAACCAAACTCTGGTCAGAAGTGTTCTTCTCTACTTACTCACTCTTTATCTATATCTAATCAGTAAGATAATCCATAATGCCATGGATAGCCATAAAGCCATAATATCTTCAAGCAGTATTAGATGTATAGACTTTTAACCCATTTGTGCCCAGCCCATAGGTGTACACATTTGATTCCTGTGGTGTTTATGCAATGTTGGGCAGAAATGGCTTAAAGAATACGTTAAAACCAGGCAGCATAGACTGCACTGTGTAAGCCTGCATTTAGACATTATAATGTCCACGCCCAACTAAAATAGCAACATTAGTAAAGTCACCTGAACTGAAACATGTTTTTCCTACTAGGAAGTGTTGTCAGGAAGACCAATAGTGCTAATGATCTTCTAGCACATTTCAGAGTTCAGTTACTACCTAATTATCACCAATCCGGTCTATTTTAATTTCAGCTCTGGAAGATGTTTGACTTGTGGTAGCACTAATGGTCTGTGGTAGACCCTGAAGTAAAGGAAAGCACAAGAGAAGCCTAGAAAAACAAGAAGCTGATGTCTGATTGCAGGAAATGAAAGTGCAAGACTTCTGTGGTCATCCCGAATAAAACAATTGAACAATGTCCTTCCCTATAGACCGAGTAACCTGAATCACTGACATATCCATAAGACTGAGTTTTCTTATAATAGCCACTGCCTTGGCTATTATTACTTTTAGAAATGATTTATGACAATGAACGATGGACTCAGTGGCTGAGTCATGGAGAAAAATCAATACACATGCTTGTAAAACTCCAGCAACGATCTGTTAGTGATACAGGTTGTGCATAAAATCTGAATAAAATCAGGTATAAAGAAAAGCTGTGGTTTCATATCTAAAAATGTGTCCTCAGAAGATAATAACACATGTTAAATCTGAGTTCTGCCCTGGAAACCATTTCCCCTAATTCCAGATGAACAGTGCTTACTCAGTGGTGAAGAAAATGCATTTTGCACATGGTCAAAGGCAATATTTGCCATGACTGGCATGTTCCAGGATCAAGCACTAGTAGTGAAACCAGGTTCCAGGAAAGAGCCTTTGGACCACAGGTGAAACAACTCTTGAAGGCTTGGGTAAGTTAAGGTGCATTACCTAGGATACATCAATATATTTAAGGATAAAGCAGGCCCTGCTGAAACCTGGCTGCTGTCTGAGGCAGCACCAAATTTCGCTGCTCTTTGGCCCAGGTGTACAAGCTGCCACCACCTCACGCAACTGGCAGCGGTAGCTTCCCCAGCACTGCTGGAAGAAGGGGAGGGAAAGCAGCCACGGCCACAACCACCTTGTCCACCCAAATGCTTAGGAAACTGGATGGGTGAGGCAAGTTGAGGCGACTGGAGTGGCTCAGTGATCAGGAGGCTGGAGCAGGTTAACGGGCAGATACAGGGTGTGGGCCACATCTCATCAGTTCACTGCTTCCCCCATCTCAACATGAGTCTTTCCATTGATGTCATGGGTGGGCCAGCCCCGAATAAAATGATACTGTCAATCCTATCAGCACTGCAAGCCTCTGTATGTCTTGATAGATCCCTTTAAGGGCAATCAGACTCACACCCAGGCACACCTTGGCTTCTCCAAGTTTGGCAACCACACATTCACAACCCTTAAAATTCAGCATTACTCACTGAGCAATTTGCTGAGTGTTCTTCCTTGCCCTTACATCATGGTGCATGACATGCATACCATAAGTGGTATGAAGGTGCAGAATCAAACTGAAACACCTTGTGTTCTGCAGGTGCTTGTCTACAAAAGAAAGTTCTAGACTGTCCACTTTCTCAATGCTGCATCCCCAGTTTTAGAGTGGTGAAGAGCAACTCTATATATGTCGTTCTATAATGTGATTATAATGTGATTATAGAACGGCAAATGTCACATGGGGGAAAATGTGAAAGTGTCCCATGTGAAAATTGCACCTTGTGTTAAAAGTTTATGGAGGATCAATTCAAGTCTTTGAGGAAGCAAAGGGAACAGGAAGTGTTTCCTTTCCTGTCCTTCGCATGATCTCCATCACACATGGTGTAGAACTTCTGTATTTCCTCAAGTAGGGAGGTGCAGTGGCTGTCTCTGCATTTCAAGCTTGCTTATCTGTGTGCTGGGGAGATGCGAATTCCTATTTTGCATGCAGCAACAGTGTGGAGTGAAAGGAGGGCCTAAAACCACTCTGAGAAACTGATCAGCCTAGGACTTTCAAAAGCTTGTTACTTGCAAGTATGAAAGGTACCTGTAAATTTTAATCACCCCTGCTTCTTTGCCATAGCATGGTGGTCTCTTAGAAATTCTAGACAGGCCAGGGGGCTTTTTTGCCAGTATTTATGCCATTGTCCAGACTTCGGTTTTGGATAAAGTAATTGTTCAAGTAGACACACAGCCCAGGATTGGTGGAGCTCTGCTTCACTGGATCCTGAGCCTCTGTTTCGGGTCACTGGCCCGACATGGAGGCTCTTGATTCTACTACGACCCAAGGGAGCTGCCAGTGCTGCCCACATAGTGCTTAGGATGCCACGGCAGCTTTTTTTGGCACCATGGCAGTCCAGCACTCTGGGCAGCTCAGGATTGGGCTATTAGTCCATTCACTGATAGAAAACAACATAGGACTAGAATATGCAAGTGTTCCTTGTCTGCATTTTGATGATATTCACAACTAGACCAGTACCCCAAGACATTTTTAAAAATAGGGATAATATTCTTGTAGAACAAAGAAAGCCAAATCCCTTGGGGCAGCCCAGATTTATTCTCAATAATGCAGCACATGCTGAAATAATATGTAGATTTTGGGTGAAAGTGCTGGAAGGATCAGACAGTCTGTAAGCCGTTTGAACCACCACTGTGCCAGACAGACATGAGGTCATGTTAAAGACACACATTATATGAGATTCTTTATATAGATTCTTATTTGAGGATGATAGGATTGTTGCTTCAAATGTTATTACTTGTTCAAGAAATATGTTCAGAAAAGAGAACAGTCCCCACAGAAAATGTCTACCTGAAGGTACTCACGTGACTACTTGAAAAAGTCGGTCAAAGAAAGTTTAGGACCTGTAGTGGGTCACATAATTACTGTTGAGGAGAATTTGCATTGAATGGCGCATCTTGACGTTTGGGTCCGGAAGCACAGGAAGAAGTAGGTAGCTACCTTGAAACAGTTTAAGAGTAACTGCTCTCAAATTTGCTGTGAAATACAGCAGTGGTTTGATGCTATTCCAGGATTGACTAGTTGAAATTTCTACTACCATATCCTTAATTTACCTTGCAAGGCATCTGCCTGATGTCCTGGTTGTGGGCTGGTTCAGTGTTCACTTAGGCTGTTGATGATTCAGCCCAAAAGATGTGGGCAGACTCTATTGAAAAGAGGCAATGTGAGGTGATAGGAATGTTAAGAAGAGTCCTGCTAGATCAGGTCAAAGACCCATCTAGTCCAGCTTCCTCTTTCACACAGCAGACCACCAGATGCCTCAGGCAGCATGCAAGACAACGCAATACCTGTATCCTATACACCCTTGCCTTTGGCATTCAGATATAGCCTAGAACCAGGAGGTTGCATATACCCTGTATATACATATGGATCTGTATGGGTTGCAGTGTGCATAGTATAGGGCAGTGTTTCTCAAACTGTGGGTCAGGTCCCACTAGGTGGGTTGCGAGCTGATTTAAGGTGGGTCCTCATTCATTTCAATATTTAATTTTTAATATACTGGACTTCATGCTACCATGGCATGTGACTACATTGTGGAAATGTTATAGATCTGTACTTTTAACAGGCTACTCTGTATATGCTTTTAACAATGATAGTAAATGGGACTTACTCCTGGGAAAGTGTGGGTAGGATTGCAGCCTAGGATTGTTAAAAATTTTCCTGCTCGATGATGTCACTTCCAATCATGACATCACTTCTGGTGGGTCCTGCCAGATTCTCATTCTAAAGAGAGGGGCCCAATGCTAAAAGTGTGAGAACCACTGGTATAGGGTATCTTGGGATGAGAATTCTATACTAATTACAGTGGTGCCTTGCAAGTCGAAATTAATTCGTTCCGCGAGTCGTTTAGTATTGCGAAATTTTCGTCTTGCGAATTGCGATTTAAAACAAACAAAAAAATGCAAAAAAATTCGTCTTGCGAAGCACGGCCATAGAAAAATTAGTCTTGTGAGTCACCAAAAAAATCACAAAATGCTTTCGTCTTGCGAGTTTTTTGTTGCGCGAGGCATTCGTCTTGCGAGGCATCACTGTATATATTTGTCGGGGTTAATAAAAAAAAAAACTAGGAAAAAAACTCGAAGAAAAAACAGGACCATAGAACAGGGTGATGTGGCCACAACTACTATAACAAAGCCTATAAGGAGGGGAAGGAGGGGGAAATGTCAGGCAAATGGTAGGCAGAAATAACTAAAAAGCAATACTTTATTCTAACTAGGAAGTGGTCCTGGGTTGTAAGACAATGTATATTTTCGTCAGCCAATGTTACATTTTTGTGGTGGAACTCCCTTCCAAAGAGAGCAGAATGACCTCTGCACTTTGTTTTTTTAAATATTAAACCTATTTATTCTGCAATGCAACTCAGTCTTAAACCCAGTTTTGTGTATGTGTGTGTGTATGTGTGTGTGTGTGTGTGTGTGTGTTTTATTATTGTGGATATTTTTATTTTTATTTTGACTGCCTGTTGCTTTTATAAAGGTTTCTGATAGTTTTCTCATTTTTATTTTGCTTTCGTATTTGCACACGGCTTTTAGTAAGCTACTTGGAGTTTTAAGAAAAGCCTGGTCGAAATCTCATACAGAGATAATGGCAAAAATGAATGCATTTCTTGCTGAGCATATATCCTGAGGTGTCTAGATACAGGGAATTACCTCTTTATTGGTAAATAATGGACGGCTATGTTCAGAAGCATTTTGGCTATCATTCTGGTTCTTTTGGAACTGAGCACGCTTTCCTACAATAACTGGAATTTTTTTTAAAATTAACAATCTGCTTAGGTTACTGCATCAGTGAAATGGTGTCATGCTGAGGAGGAGCAGGGGGTATGTGTAGCTCCAGAACCTCTTCTACAGCAGGAGTGGTGACATCATCAGCAGGGCAACTGAGGTGCTGCCGTGGAAAGGTTTTCAAAGCCATTAGCTAAGATGAATCATTGGGTGCAGTAAGAGGCAAACTGATCAATTTGCCTAGGGGTATGTGGCAATGTCTCTAGGTCATCATCTTTCCAGAGGGCTATTGAGACACAGTTCATGTTATATTAAAGCTGCAAACTTATGTAAATATACCTGTAAGTCCTATTGAACACAGTGGAACTTACATTGAGCAGACATGCATAGGTTTGCACACTAATTTACCTTTCATATTTATTTAGGCTATTTAGTAATCCCAATTTCCCAAAAGGTGACCGAAGCAGCGCAGGCTTGACACACTGCACGGTGATGTGAAAATCACCTGCCTACACCCGGACCAAGCCCGCAACCGAGAGAAATGGCGACTCCAATCCAAAATTGCGGACTCCGCCACCACAGGGGACATACACAAAAGAAGAAGTAATTCCATTTCTCAATTTTTATACAGTTGTTTTAAAAACTATTGCAACCTACTCCTGCCCCTGACCTGGCCCCATCTCGCCCCGATCTTCCCTCACTCTTAATCAACCTACTGTCGCAAAAGTTCTGTGCCTACCACTGATGGTGTGGGACTTACCAGTTCCCAAGTTGTCAATAGGGAGTTGCAGAACAGTGGAACATCAGTCGTGCCAGTGTAAGGCTAGCATAGGATCAGGGCCTTAAAGTTTCATGTTTTTTTTGTTATAGGCTTAATGAAGTATGACCGGGGGGGGGGTGGTGGTGTCACAATGAGCTCCTGCAATTTACCACTGCAATTTACCACTTCTATGGATCAGCTTTATGAATAATGGTGCCTAGAGATGCTTTGAAGGAATTGTTCTCAAAAATTATTTTCACAATGGCTTCAAGGAATAACAATGAAGATTTGTCACTTGATGGGCAACTGTAAGTTTGCAAACAATAATTGTGCCTCGTGCTTGGTTAATGAGGACATTGCATAACATTGCTTTCTTATTCAAGGAAGCATCAGTTCCTAATGATGATGACTTTTTGGATTCTTGCCAGGCCCCCATTAATGAGGTGGGTCTAATTACCTTGTTTCACCTTTTACATTTAGAGATTTTTCTGCCCTGTCAGACATGTTGGTGAAATAAATGCACACTTGTTGCTTGCTTGTTGAACAGTTTTCTTAAAGTGCAAGATTTTGGGCAATGCTCCCTTCAGATAATGTATGCATTGCTCTTCCAGAGTGGCATAGAATATGGTTGTTTGAGGAACATGGGTACCCATTCTTAATGCAACACTCCACCATCACTACATCCATACCATTGCGTAGAATTCTCTTCAAAATAATTCATTAAAAAGCTTACTCCGGCTGTGCCTTCCTCCATGACCCAAACTATGCTGTAGTGCTCATCCAGAATGTATTTATTTTTTTTAAAGGCAAACAAGAATGCTTACAGCACAATCCAAACCTGAGCTGGAGCAGGCAAGCCAGGAGGCTTATGCTGCATCCAAGGCAGGTTTGGGGCCAGCAATGGCTCAGCCAGAGGCAAGGGGAAACTCTTCCCCTTACCCCTGGCTAAGGGCTGCTGGCACCAATGGGTCTCCTTGGACCCGTGCCACCTCTAGAGGTAGCACAAGTCTGAGGAGACAGGAGCGGCTTCAAGCCGCTCCGTTCTCCCTGGGGACGGGGGTTGGGACCCAGCATAACTGCTGGGTCCCAGCCCCGCCTCCGGCTCCCTGCCCACCCACCGCTGGGGCCGCCCATCGCCTGCCCTCCCTCCGTCCTGAAACGCCTCCTTCCCTCCTCCTCCCTGCCCCCCATGCCTACCTTTGCCGCTTGTGTTGGCGCTGCTGCGCCGACACAAGCGGCTGTGGGGAAGCCACCGCGGAGGCTTCTGTCAGTCTCCGCGTGTTGGCACATATGTATGCACCGACATGGCTTCCTCCCATGGAGGTGCAAACGTGCTTTATGGCACATTTGCGACCCTCCTGGGCTGGCCCAAGGGACTTGGGCCGGCCCAACCCAGGGTTTGGATTGTGCCCTCAGTCTCCCTCCACCCTTTTTTGTGGCTCTGTAGTTTTATAGTTTACTTCATTCAGGCCTGTCCACTCAGTGGGTCAGCTGTGACCCCTAACATGGCACATGGGTGTCAACCATGCATTGTGGCTTGTTGGTTACTGGCCAGGCCCCTCCCCCTGCCCAGTTTTTGCAAGCACAGGATTATGAGAATACTGCTGCAAGCACAGGATTATTATGAGCTGCTATTGGGCTGTTTTCAGGTTGGTGGGTGACAGATTCAGCAGGCTTAATTTAATTCTTTGGAGGTTGTGTAGTTCATCTTTGCTTCAGGTTTTTAAAAGAGTGGGTAATCAGCAACACAGCTACTTCCCTTTACACCCCATCCATTATGTACCAATGAGATATTACACTGTTTTGCTGGATCAGAGTTTGTGGGATTGTCAAACAAAGTCTGAAATGTGTTTGAGTAAGGCACTTAGAAAGGGCACTTAGGATCCAAGGGTAAATCAGATGAGATCTCCCTATTCCAATTTGAATTATCAACAATAACAATTAAAACCTTAGAAGTGTCATATTTATGTATCCTGGTATCTATATCCTAATTACCTATGATTATTAGTATTTCAATAGGGTCTAGCAAAATCTAGCAAACTAAGGGCGCAATCCTAATCCCTTATGTCAGTACTTTCCAGCACTAGCATATTCCAGCCAATGGGACATGTGCTGCATCCTGCAGTTGGGTGTCACTCAGGGAGACCTCCTTAAAGTATGGGAATGTGTATTCCCTTACTTCAGAGCTGCGTTGCCCTTATGTCAGTGCTGGAAAGCACTGACATAAGGGGTTAGGATTGCGCCCAAAGGCAAGTAAGAGAAGTTTCTGCCACAGCAAAACATAGGCTATAACTTGGAATAATAGAAAACTAGAAAGCCCAGAACATTTATTATAAATGTCAAAAAATAGAAAAATAGCTTCAGAAGATCAAAAGTGAACATATTAAACCTATTGTTTGTTTTTTAAATGAAATTGGCAAATTACAAATTTACAGCACAACAGGGAATAAATGTTGTACTATATTATTAAAACTATGGATGAAGCCACTATACAGACCCCAATCAATCACCCTTGATAGGGCAACATCATTTTGTGCTGATAGGTGTCATCCTATGCTGCTAGGATGACACCATTTTCATACACCTTCCTTTGTGTCTTTCAAACCTGACTTACGTTTTAGACTCCTTATACCTAAGAATAGCTCCTAATTAATTAGCTGAAGGGAAAATGCAACCCAGTAAGAAGGGCTAACAAGATTTATTATCTGTTCAAGTAATGTGGCACTGCGCAGCCATAATTCCCATTGCAGTTAGTGATTGAAAGTAGGTTAGTGAAGTGAGATGATTTTCCTTTTGCTCTGAGCGTATATAAAGTTTCAGATGCTCAACGAAAGAGAGTTTCAGAAAAACAGCCTTTTAAATATATGTAATGGTAAATGAAAGAGGAGCTGGGCAGAATGCTACATCATTCCCATTTATCTCTGTCTTGTTTGAAGGTCTGATTCATGTGTTTGCCAACTTGGGTTCAATGGCAATGAGTCTTATTTTGTGCTGAAAAGAAATGCCTTACAGCAAGCACTCAAGTCTGTCCATTTGTGTCTATCCCCCTGCCTGCCTTGTACTAAAACATGGACCTGCTACTTTCAGGACATATTCAAGGAAGTTTGTTTTAAGTGGTATTGGAATATAAGCATTTAGCAATGTCAGAAAACAGACCCACATTGGCAATACTCTCCATGACACAGGTAGGATAAGAACATAAGAAGAGCCTTGCTGGATCAGGGCAAAGGCCCACTGAGTCCTGCTTCCTGTATCTCATAGCGGAAGCTACCTCTGGGAGCACAGAAGACAACAAAATACAGGTTGAGACTAATTATTCGCGTGGGTTCCATTCCAAGCACTGGAATGGAGTGGATGGCAAAAAACGCACTATAGCAAATCAATTTAAAAAACAAAGTTTCTTTGCTCCAGTGATTTAAAAACAGCCTTATTGACCTTTGTGATGTGAGATAAGAGTCATTAAAAAGACAATCCATCAATCAGTAGTCCTCCAAGAGCTTACAAAGAGCTGAGGGCTTACACTCAGCCCCTCCCTTCACCAATGCAAAGGGATCACCTTTCTTTCACATGCTCAGGGGGAAGGGAGGGGTCGCCTGGAGAGAGGAGGGTTGATGGATTGTCAGCCAGCTGCCCCCCCCCTCTCATTAAGGAGGCTATTGTTAAAGGACAGTTCAGTTTTTTAAACTAATTTTAAAGGGATGAATTTTCCCCTTCTCCAGGGATCAGCACATTCCTTCTCATTTGCAGGGGCCATTCGTGTTGAGTCAAATCCGTGTATAAAAAAATCTGTGTATAAATAGGCTGGACCTTGTTAGAGATTTTAGGGGTTAACCTAACTTCTCTCAGAGAAGGAACATTAGGAAAAAATGAATAGTGTTTTTCTGTTAAAAACAGGGTAGAAAATGTCAAGATGACCTGCAGAGAAAAACATGTGTGTCATAGCATTCCCAAAAAGAACATTCCAAGGTGTTGTGAAATCAAAGTGCAAGCCAGAACTTCTCCATACATGGATAACGGATTTCCCAGTAAGGGCTAGAGCCATGCACCAGTATGCCAAATAAGGAGAGGGAAGTGACATGAATATCACATGGGTCACTTGTTTTCCATCCAAATCTACAAGTACAGGAGTTTTGGGTGTGGTTCGAGGAAGAAATCAAAGATCCACCTTGGGGTAACTTAGAACCTGTATCCATCCAAATCTATTCTTAATCTGTAAATAGCATGTAAATAAATTTTCTATATGCTTATAAAGAAGTCTATGTCTGCTTAGCAATTTGACCCAGAGACCAAGTCCCAAAAATCTCTCTATCAACCTGTACCTGCATCTTGTTGCCACTCCCTTGCATGTGGCCTTCTGAAGTAGCCTGTTTCTAAAACCAGGAGATTGCACAAACTCATTATGGCTCGTAACCTGTGATGGACTTTTCTTCTAGAAATCTGTCCAATCCCTTTTAAAGGCATCTATGCCTTTAAAGGATAAGTTAGCCTGCTTCTGTAATTCAGAATACTGTTTTGTCCTGCACCTAACTCACTGCCCAATCCTGTCAGCCCCCGCCCTCTATTAGCATGAAGATGGAGTCATGCTGGAGCGTGTGCTTCATCCAGTGGTGGTGGGAGTGTGATTAGGAGTACTGTCAGAGGTAAATAAATTTTTTTACTTACCTCTGTCTGTGCTGGTGGCCTATGGGTCTTCTGGTAGCTATCTGCTTGGTAAACCTGTCTCTGAATGAAGATGTCATGAAAGTACAATTAGCAGTAGATTTGCAGATTTATTAAAATGTATCATCCTGGTAGCAGTTCTGTGTAACTGGCAAATATTGTTGACAAAATTAATAAATCTTACAAAACTCAGAGTACATTTTTTATTCCAAGGGGTTTCAGAGGCCTTTCCTGTTGAGGTTTGTGATGTGGTCTTAATTACTTTTCAGAGTAATGCAAGATGTAGTTCTGTGTGGGAACTACTATACCCTCCTATCTATCTAGGACAAGCCAAGACATTATGTCTGGCAAGCAGCGTCAGTAATTGCCAGACTGCCTATCTGGACAATTGATCATTCTTAATGTATTGGTGTGACAGAGCTATTAAATGCAGTGTGTGTTCCAACACCTAAAGAGCATTTAGTATTTATGGAGAAGGCTATTTCTTTTGGCTAGCCCAATGTAATGTTCTTACTGGGGCTTATTCTTACTTGAAAACAGCTATGTCCACATGTTCATCTATAGAGAGTTTCAAGGATTACTTCTTTGGAAAACACCCCAAATAATTCCAACTGAATCTATCTTGTTTAGTAATTATTTTATAGTATGGATGTCATTGATGTGATCAAAGAAGCCAACAGGGATTCTGCAAGCATTATTCAAGTCTTTCCCAAGCATGCATCTTAACTGCATTTTAATTCTTATACAGGTGTGCGCCACTTAATGACGGGGATATGATCTCCCATCCCTGTTGTTATGTAATTAGGTCATTAAGTGAACGTAGTCCAATCTGTTGCCTATGTTGTGTAAACAGACACTCCCTGCCAGACACTAGCTGGCTGCATAGGCTACTGGAGATAGATTGCTCCTTCTTTGCATTAAGAGCCTCTCTGTTGTGTAAACAGACACTCTGCTGCAGGCTACGGGAGACACGATTGCCTCATTAAGAGCATCTTTATTGTGTTTTGACCACCGTCATATATGCAGTCTGTTGTTAAGCAGGTGGTTATTAAGCGATGTACAACCTGTAACTCCCAACACTTAGCTACATGCATATGAAAAAGACAACATTTAAACATGCTGTGTAATAGCATTTTTTGATAATTCACATGCTTATTTAACTCAAGTTGCAGCTTCTTAAGGTTTATAACAGCTTCCTTGGCAGGTGTTCTATACATAATTTCTATGCATGTATTCATAACTATTCTAAAAGATACCTATTCCATGACTTCCCCAGTTTGAATTTCACCCTGCCATTAATTCAAACTAGGTGGCCATAGGCATGCCACTCCATTATTGCAAAGCAGCAATAATAATTAATACAATTCTGGGTTGTTGTAAGGACAACCTCAAGGGTTAAATACACATAAAAAGACCTGCAGATCCAGACAGGAATGTATAAATGTTGAATATGCTTCTGTTCATGATTAAAAGTGTGGCCAGCATCCCAAATCTAACAAAATCCCCCTCTAATGCAGCCGCACCACTGACATGTGTGCTACTTTCTGCATGTGGACAGTCCTGGAGCTCTCAACTAGGTAAGGGAACATTTGTTCCCTCCACTGCCCCACTAGGTCTATTCAGACCTGCACTAGCAATTTTGCTGGTGCAAATTCCAGTGAACCCGGGTAGGTGGATTGAGTCCAGGCAGTGGGATGGGATATCAGTGGAGCTTCTGCTGCTGCTAACTGCCCCCTTCCCTTCCACAATACATTTAATCCACACACCAGTACCCACTCTATTCAGCCCCCACCCCTGCTCATCAACTTGTGCCAAGGTACCTGCTCTGGGGCTGCCACACTGTCACCTGGCTGCCTGCCACCTCTTACCATTGGGCAGCAGCCAGACAAGTATCATATTTTGCTATAATAATAATAATAATAATAATAATAATAATAATAATAATAATAATAATAATAATAATACAGGTATTTCTATACCGCCTTTCTTGGTCCTCAGATTTCTCCTCAGACTTTATTCAAGGCGGTTTACATAGGCAGGCAAATTTAAATCCCCGTAGGGATTTTTACAATTTGTAAGGTTCTATCTTTCAAGAAACCACAACATTTCAGTTGTTGCTTTCTGATCTGGCTTCACATTCTGGCCTCCATCCTCCCACGCTCAGAGCAGATGGAATAACTCGGCTCAGCTTGTCAGCTGCTTCAAGGTCGCACAGTGCCGGTAGCCTTGAACCGGCGACCTTCAGATGTTATCTTCAGGCAAATGGAGGCTCAACCTTCTAGACCAGACCTCCTGCCCTGTATAAGTGCACTGTAAGTGCACTGTACCTCCTGAACATGTGTTCTGGCAACGCAGCCCCTATAAGTGCACTGTACCTCCTGAACATGTGTTCTGGCAACACAGCCCCCAAAACGTCTGGGCTATAAGGTGCAAATAAACTGAAACATCTGGATAGCACTGAGAACTGGGGGACAAAAGTAGGATGTGGCGCCTGATTTCCTGAAGCACTGTCTGGTGCAGTTGCTCATTCCTTTCTAAACTGGAAACCGATTCCAGCGTCAAGCAGAGCATATGGTCCGTGTTACTCAGAAAGCTGCACGAAGATAGCGTGTTTGTAGCACCATCTGCTACAATTTTCCTTCATGTTCAAAGTTAGCTTGAACTCTGTCTCTGATGTGCCCAGTTTTGGAGTCGCCTTCCTGAACTTTGGTATTGACCCAAGGAAGGAAATAAGGAGGCCATTGGTTTGTCCACTTTGTTCCTCAAAAACTCTCCCATCTCTTTGAATGCAAACAATGCCTATCCTGCAACTCTTGTGAGCATTTCCCCTAGCAATAATATCTGCTGTACTGGACAGTCCTCTAAAATGTAATACTGTCTTTTGAAAAGACCAATGAAAATGATGGTAGTGTGGTGGAAAGAAGAGGAAATTCTGCTGTTAACTGCAGAGTGATCAAAATCACAACTGGTAAATCATTCTCGATGTAGTCTTAATTTTGAGTGGTAGTATAACTCATTTGCTATGAGGAAGAAGGGAATCGCTATGTAGTTATGGCTGTGATTAATACAGCCTTGGCCTGCAGTTTCACACTGATTCACAAATGGATATTGTATTTAACCTACCTTCACTTTATTACATTCTACCTACATTTGATGCTGCTGGAGCTTGCTGTAATGCAAGCAGATAGAACCTAATGTGCTTGTCTGAGATAGAAAAGACATATGGGCAGCAGGTGAAAGGAGTGAATGCACACCTCAATGGGGCTGGCTCGAGGTTTGAGAAAATCCTTGGCAAGGTGCCTAAGGTCACACTGACTGAGCAGCAATCCAAACACAATCTGGTGGGTTTCCTTTGATTTGGGTGAGCCCCACCCGTCCCTCCTTATGTGGTAGCAGATGTAAGTTTTTTTTCTGTCTTGGTTGGCCAGCAGCAACAGTGTTCTAGCTGGTGGCTGCCACCTGCCATATTTTCCCTACCCAGAATGTCTCATACAGTGTTACTGGCCCATTGAGAATGAAAAAATCCCAATCACCACAATAAGGAGACCATACCCAGCTGGTGGTCGCTCTCGGGCCAATCCACCCCAGGAGCAGGGCACCCAGGGCAGGCATTAGAAGCACACCTGCCCCCCAGATGCTAAGCTTTCTGTGACCTTTTTGCCAATATGCTGACACCACACTACATAACAAGATTCATGGCATTGGCCTGTACCACTCACCCACCACACTTGTATGAAACACACAGGGGAAATGGTGAGGACATTAGGCAGAAACAAGGGACATTGGTGATTGAAAATAACAGTGAAAGTGCACTGAGCACAAAAGCACTGAAGGAAGCACCAGACATCAAAAACTTCAGCTGCAATAAATTTTGTAGTCTTTTCCGCAAGATTCTTTGTTATTTTTTGTTTCAGTACATTAACATGGCTACCCTCTGAGACCAGTACAATTGGGAGAATCTGCACAAGTGACAAACACCCAGCTTTCAGGGTAACTTATTGGGACCAATTCAAAGAAACAATTTTTTTTTTTTAATTAAGAGCAGCAGAGCCCAATGAAAAACACTTTTGCCCTTACCCCTTGCAGGGTTCCACTACTCACCAGAACAAGCAGCAGCAGTGAGCCCGGAACTGATGGTGCCCCATTCAAAGTGTGGAGCTCAGAAGTAGGTGGCCATGACATGATAATATCACCACCAACTGCTTCAAGCTTTGTAAGCAGTCGCTTGGTCCAGGAAGCGTCTCTTCCACCGGCTTGGCGCAGTGCTGCCTGGAAGTGATCTCTCAGACTCGGACAAGTGCCAAGAGCCACTGGGCTAGCAAAGGCCCTTTAGGACCATGCCCAATTTGGCCAAAATGGTCACATTGGCCTAAAGCTGGCCCTGAACAGCAGCAGTTCAGGCCTTGTTAGACTATATACTCCCATGGAGCAATATAATTTTTATCAGAGGAGGGCTATTAATATTCCATGCTGGCTCTATTGGACATAAGAATAGGATTCAGTTCTGACACTACTGGTCACTTGGAATTCTTTTTTTTTTTTTAATCCTAACATCTCCATCTCCTCTCCGGCAATAACAGGGGCTGCATAGGTTGCTGCAGACTTCTCCCCAGCAGCAAGCTGCTGCCACCTGGTTTCCTTGCCAACCAGGACTGACCAAGACCTCCTAACATCTGAGGCAACATACTAAATGTGGACCCCCTTAATCAATGGTGTGCCTGTCTCCTACCACTCTCCAGTATTCCAGCTCAGCACCCTCCTCCCCTCCACATTTCCCCTTCCTCTCTGTCTCCCATTCCTTCTTTTCCAGTCCAAGGTGTCAAAGGATAAGGAGGAGCAGCTGAGGCAAGTAGATGGACAGAGATGAGTACTTCCTATCACTCTGCTGCCAGGCAGTCCAATCCTGAGCAGCCCGAGTGTGGGGTTGCCATGGCAGCAAAACTGCTGCCGCAGCATCCAGCATGCCCCGGGCAGCAGCTGCTGCTTCCTCAGGAGAAGGGGACATTTGTCCCCTTCCATTGAGAAAAGGAAGTAGCCCTGCAATGGGGCTACGCAATTCTATGGTAGCTCTGGAGCTGCCACAAAATCAGAGAGCTCTGTGTCGCTCAGAATCCGGTGGAACAGTGCTCCACTAGTCCCAGACTCCCCCTGCCCCTCTCCCTCCTCCACCACGCCTCTGCCCTGTCCTCCGCCTGCCTTCGCCCCACCTCCCCCTGCCCAGGAATGCCTCTTCCCCACCTCCCCTACACCCCCACTCACCTCTCCACGCTGAAAGAATCACATACAGGGAAAAAGTCATGTAGGCTATCTGGAGTTCTCTGGGGGAAGGTTAGTATATAAATGTGAAAAATAAAGAGCCTTTGTGAGTTGCAAAAGTCCATCTGCCATAGGGTGCAACTGGACCCCTACCACTGACCTCTAAATTCAGATCCATTCCTGCTCGTAACCTGGAATATCCAATTTTCAAGTCACGTTCTAGAATCCAACAGGTTAAACAAAGTTGCATTAATACACAATCAGGACCACACTGACAAGTGTTCTCACAACTGAAACATCACATGCTACCTATGCTATTTTTGACTTACCAAGGATATACAGAAAAAGACGCGGTGGAACTTGTAAATTAATGTACATACCATTTTACTTAAAATAATTTGTTATCTTATTTAGTGTTATTTTTGCACATTACAGGTTTATAAAAAGAAACAAAAGCTAGAAGAAGGATGTGTTGGTGAGACATGTGTCTTCCTTGTGCATGTCATGTGAGAATGACAATGTGGTTTAGGTTCTTTTAAAACTGCATGTCCAGTTGTCCACATAACCATAACCATGAAAAATCTAATATAATCTGAAACGTACTGGAGAAGTAATTTTCTGTATTTTTTGTTTTTAAAAAAATCTATTTTAGACTGCAGATAGGGACTCACATGACTGAATGCTCCTCCATACAAGAGATTCCATCCAAAGTACTGAATGCCAACCAAATGCCATTGATACCTAATCATGACTCTCTTGCTTCCATAGATTTCAGTGGTGTTGGTCCAGATTCAATTTCTGTGGATATGACCCAAATAAAAAACATTTTACACTTATTTCCTAGTAGGCTATCTGATCAGCAATGGGATTCCTCGGACATATGCCGCCTATTTTGGTGGCATATGTCTGAGAAGAGGAAAGGAGCAGGGATGTTTAAAAAGAATAAGATCCAGTAGGTGCTACTGCTGCTGGACACCCCCTCGTACCTCTTCCCCACCACCAGAGATCAGACTGAGGTGGAGCGCAGATTGAGGCTGGGAAGGGGGCAGCAATGGGGCCACCAGTATCCTATCTTCCTTCCCAGCTTTGATCTGCCTTCCCAGGTGGAACCTGGACTTGTTCCACCTATATAGCTGGTGCATGTTTGAGTAGATCCAACAAGGCAGTGGGGGCTTACACAAATGTTCTCTTGCCCGGCGGAGACCTCTGGGATTGCCCCCTGCAGGATGCAGTACACACTTCAGTGGTGCAGCTGCACCAGCAGCAGAAAATTAAGAGGGACTAGGTTGCCCAAGATTCTCTTTGAGAAATAAAAAAGAGGTTATAAAACACTCCTGTCCTCAGTGTCACCACACAAGCCCACCTCAGGCTTCTGGGTGCAAATATCCACCAAAAGTCAACTCTACATCTGCAACAGAGTAGAAAGACAATATAGCTAAGAATTCTTGATCTACACCTTTCGTGCATCCTTTGTAAGTTGAACACGGTCTAGGCTTTTCAGAATAAATGATAATGGTACTGGGTTTGTCACTACAATACTGAAAGGGCATAAATGTTCTGTAACAGTCCATTTTCTATCCCAAAAGGGTGTGCATTAACCAATGTTAATTATGTTAGAAATAAGTGAAAGAAAACAAAACAAAACAAAAAAACAGGTAAAAGTGATCTCTTTCATCGTACCTACCATCTTTTGCAAAGCAAAGTCAGTGACAACTTTAGCGTATTACATTCTTCAAACCTGTCTTCTATACATGGTTTATATACCACCATAACTGGGGGGAAAAAGACAGGTTCAGAGGTAATCTGCCACTAGTGTCTAGAAGGCAACCACAAGAGAAGACTATTTCTTTATACCCTATTTGTAGGCTACCCTCAGGCATTCAGTTGGCTGCTATGAGAAACAGGATCCTGGATGATGGACCATTCACCTGCTCCAGCAGTGTTCTCCCCCCTCTCCTTAATATCTCAGTGCAATTTCCAGGACTGTGATCTAATACTAGTGAATACTGATTTGAAAAAAACAAAACACCCATCCTCAAAAAATTATATCTACTTTAACTGAGCCTGAAGTGGTTTGTTATGTTATTCTGAAATAAAATTTAATTATTATTCTCTTCATAGAAGTTATGTTTTAAAGAGTTGTTTTGATTAAATCTTTTGTCTCCCTTCAGAATAGCCCATAGTTCTCTTTCTTTTTTCCTCTTGGAAAGGGAGATTCTTTTTAATTATCTTTGTTTAGTCATACCTGAATTGTGACTACTTTCCATCTTGGGAGGAATGCCTGGAAATTAATCCTGACACAGAAGCTGTTTATAGTGATTAAAACAAAAGTCTGCCTTCCTTTTAAAGAAAGGATTTGCCCGGTGAACATTTGCCATTTAGATTTTATAGGCAGGCTCCAATATATGTGCCATTAATTGGCTGTTTTTTGTTAAAAAGAAGAATACTTAATTATAAAGGTAAAAAAGGGTTTTGTTCTCTGTCAGGAACAAGTGCTGTTAAATGAATCGACCCACTCTGTTACCAGCAGACATCAGCATATGATGTGACCTTCCTGATTTTTCAAATCAGTAATTAATGTTGCTCTGAGATTCATGTTTTTCTCATTTGGATAAAGGTGCCTCTGTTATATCTTCAGTTTCTCCATCAGGGATCAAGGCTCTTTACATCAGCATCCATTCAAACTGCTCACCTAATGCTCTCCTCAGCAAAATGACATTTTGCGAGTTCTTTCCGTTTCTGGTTCTGATTTCAGGGTCCCTGTTGCAGCCCTGAGACTTCTTCCATGCCACCTTTCTTAATTGCTCTAGGAAAGCTGCTCTGTCATTTAATTAGTGACCAAAACTTTTCAGACTTGGAGTGGTGGTCTATTTCACATGCGCTTGCATCCATCTCATCATGTGTTATTTTAAAATCATGCTATCTTTAGTCAGGTTTAAACTCATGTTGTGTGATTTTTTAATTTTATAAAATCTTATTTTTTTAATCTTATACAATGGTGTCCTATAATTATAAAAATAATGGCTGGATCCAAAAGATCAGATGAATGTTTGGAATGTGCACAAGGTCTTTTCCAGCTCCACCTTTCTGCTGCAGCTCCTCTGCATCCCTTCAGACCTATATGCACTGTGGCTTAGAGCGAATGCCTCTGGGTAAACATTGGCAGCACCCTTCGCGTGCATGTGGAAAGGCTTTCTGTTGTGGACTTCGACCACTGTTCCTATACACCCCCAATTCACTAGCTGAACAACCCCAGTGAGTCAGAGACGCATGTTCGCCTTACATTCCTGTGTGCTCTCCTACCTCACAGACCACAGCACTCAGTGGGATAGAAGTGCACAGTTCTCTGGTAGGTGCCACCAATCTTTTTAATAGCCCGGCCTTCAGTTATGGGAAAGCTGAAGTCCTACGGGGCTACTTGGCATCAATGAAATTGCTGGCACAGTTCACAGCAGCCCAGTATAATGTGGGGCTGCTTGGGCGGGGGGGAGGGGGTCAGGATCTGGCCTAAGTGCTGGAAGCCAACCCCTCCTGGGCCAAGTCCACCCACTAGCACACCCACAATCCTCCTGAGACACCCTCGTTCAGCCCACCCCAACCTTCATGTGCTGGCCTCTCCAGGCCAGTGCAAACTCATTCCTGCCTGGTGGGGATATGGCCGGAGATCAGAGTGGGAAGGAGGACATGTTTGCTTCAGCACTCTGTTGGCACACCCATAGAACCACTAGCCATCTGTGCAGGTAACCCTGGTACACACACCATCGCAGTGGATGCCAGGCCAGGCCAGCAGCTTGGTCTTGTGCTGATGAAGTATGAATTCCATCAGCACAAGATCCAGATAAGACTGGGCTGTAAGTACATCAGGTGAACACATGCAGTCATGCTAATACCACATGTAGACTAATACCACATGTTTTAATTGCACCTGAACAAGGTTCATAAAACATTCTCATATGGAAGACAGGCAGACATGCACGAGACTCAAACATTGTAAGTTGGATCTGTAATTTGCTGAGAAATAGCATGAAAATGATGATGATGAATATCATGTTTCAAAAAGAAAAAATATCTCAAAGCAGTTTGCATAGTCTAGAAATAAGAAAATGTTTCCTCATCCCCAAAGGGCTCACAACCTAAAGAAAGACACAAGGGAGATACCAGTAAACAGCCGCTGGGGAAATGCTATGTTGAGATGAATAGGGGCAATTGCCCTCCCCTTGCTAAATATAAGAGGGCAACCACTTAAAAAGGTCCCTATTAGCAGGATAAATGGTAGTAATCCATGACAGCAATAAATGTCACAAAAGTAGATTCAGCAGCAGCCCACAGAAGCTGTTTTCAATATCAATGTCATTTGGTTCAATACCTCTATCATCAGCTAATGTGGAAGGAATGATCTTGTCAAATTAATGGATGATATAGAATTGGAAGAAAGACTAAACATTCAAAATGGTCTGAAGACAGTACAGATCTGGGTCATATCATGAAAAGGAAACAAGGACAAAGGGCAGTTTTACATATAGGGAAGAAAATTCAAATGTAAAAGCCCACAAAGAAAAATGTATTGGCAGCAGGGCTTCTAAGAAAATCTTTTTTTCTTTTCTTTTCCTGTTTGGGTAGATAAGAAGCTAAATATGAGATAGCAATATCAAGCTGTGCTGTGAAAGGCCAATGCTATTTCAGGTTGGTTCAACAGAAATGTCATTAATAAGATCTCAGCACTTAATAGTGCCACTTTAACTCTGCATTGCTTAACATCGCACATAGAATAATCCCAGGTAATAATTCCTGTGTACAGCTTGAGATGGAAGCTGGCAAGTTAGAAAGAGGAGAACTATGAAGGATACCTAAGAAAAATCCTTGGGGATGAGCTTCCGCTTGGTGGGCTGGTGCACAAGTTGATACCATCTGTGGGTGTTTGTCTCTTTTCAAGGGACAGCAAGCACGGCTCTGCCATCAGCAGCTTAGGCCTAGAAAACTGACTACAGCTCTCCCTCCCTTTTGTCAATCACTCTCACCTAAAACAGCAGTCTTTTTCCCCTCACCATCTCTGGGAGGGTTTAGCCCTCCCCACCTATCTGTACTAGGATTCCCAACTCTAACGGATGATTTTATTCAACATGATATAATCTTGGAAGTTCCTGGAGATCTTGTTAAAACATCCAAGATGGCTTTATGCAGTCACCTGGAGTTTGATGCTAATTCCTGGAAACTGCCAGCTAATCCCGGAGAGCTGGCAATCTTACTCCCCCCCCATGCCTATCTTAGGAGGGGCTCTGTCCTCTCTGTCACCCTACCTTCCTCCCAACGTCTATAGTATTGCACAGTTGTTCAAAAGCATCTTCCCAGTTGTCAAAGCTTGCCCACTGCACCACAAAACCGGATCTAGATTGATAGTTTTGGTTTTGGAGAGAGGAGAAGCCCATACTGCCATGATGGAAGTAAATTTTTTATGGAATGTTATAGTAAGACCGACATTTCACTTACGTTTTAATATTGTGTGCCTGAAACATCTCCAGTCTGCCAAGACACTTCACTTATGTTTTAGTGTTGTATGCCTGAAACATCTCCAGTCTGCCAAGGATCTGTATAGCAGCAGTGCTTCCCCTCCTTCTAAATTTTTGTGACTAGAGCACTGTAGGGAGTGAGTCAGGATGAATATTTATAAGGACTCCAAGTTTGTTTTATTCATAGTGTTAAGAAGACATGTTTGTATGCATGCATACACAATGGTGGTGCTCAGGAATACTGACTTCTTCACGCTGAGTTTGGTCAGCTTTGGTATTGGTGCTACTTTTGGTATTGGTCCTACACACAGCTTTTTATTTCAGAAAAACTAATTATCAAGGTGACCCTTGAAAAGGCAATTCAGGGCCCAGTCCTATCAACTTTCCAGCACCGGTGCAGTTGCAATGCAGCCCCAAGGTAAGAGAACAAATGTTCCCATACTTTGAGGAGGCCTCTTTGCCTTCCTCCCCACCAAAAGATGCAGTGCACATCCCAATGGCACGGCTGCACCGGCACTTGAAACTTGGATAGAATTTGGCCCTCAGTCTATCCAATGATCAACCCTAATCACATTTATCAAGATCTGCTCTCTATATTTACTTATTTATAGTTTATGCTAATATATGCATAGTATACAAACGGGAATAGAAAAATAGTTCATTTGGTATTGAGCTTTTTTTCTTTTCTTTTTGATGTAACTACACCCACCCGTAAAGAATGGGATACCTCATAAAGCATCAGACCTCTGCTCACACTATTAGTCATGATCTGGAAATGATTTAACAGCTTAATAATGCTATAATATCATTTATCGGTTTGATTTGGGCTGATAGGTAATTGAATGGACAGAACCTGGTAACCTCATGACTCAGACGGGCCTGCTAGTCAGGGCTGCATTTGTTCAAATCTCATCTCTTCCCTGTCTGTGCATGCTGGGTGGATGTTATTATTACTGTATTTTTTAATTTCCCAAGTCAAAAGAACAAATGATAAAACATACAGAAGAAAAAACTTCAGAAATATAGTAGAACACTGAATTGGGGGCAATAATCACCCACAAAAACACAGGGGGGGGGAAATCTCAGGAGTTTTTAACCCCTGCCTTTCCCTGGATCACCTGCAGGCTCTGTAGGAGCTGAACATGTCCATGAGATTGGGTGAAACAGTAGGTGGCAGGCTGGAGTAGGTGAGTACACTGGCAGGTGTGCCCCCCACACAGCCCACCTCCATGCTGCCCATCCCCAGCCTCAGATAGCTGGTACCTCCTTTTCTCAGTCATGCTACAGGCTGCCCACATCCCCCATCCATTCCCGTATCAAGTCTATATCTGTTGATGTAGCCAGTCTTAGAACTGGACTACTAATGGTTGGCAACCTTCAGTCTCGAAAGACTATGGTATAAGCCATGGGTGCTCAAACTTTCAACTTTAGGGATCCTGGACCTTTAAAATTGTGAAGGAGCGATAATTTTAGCAGGTGCAGCTTGTCATCTGTGGGATGACAAGTTGCACCTGCTGAAATTCTCTCTTCTATACACTTGTTAAAGGTCCAGCATCCCTAAAGTTGAAAGTTTGAGCACCCCTGGTATAAGCCTACAGCACCCGGTATTCTCAAGTAGTCTCCCATCCAAGTACTAACCAGGCCTGACCCTGCTTAGCTTCCGAGATCAGACAAGATCAGGCATGTGCAGGGTAACAGTTGCTGCATAACTACTGATTATACAAAGTTTACTAACTTTTTACTGAGATCTTGTTTTTCAATGTAGTTGAGTTCAGCATTTAAACTTATACAGTTTACTGAACTGTTCTGTTTTTGCAGTTGGCTAGAAAACAACTGCACAGCAAAATGGATGGCCTTGTTTAAAACGAAAAGGTGTTTGGGAGCTGAATGCTCACATGATGACCACCTTCTTTTCTCTCTTGAAGTGTTGGGTTCGTCAATATCAACACGACACCCTCCTTGAGTGAGACCTGAGACAATTCCCCCCACCCCAAGAGCTGGCAGAGTGCATAAATATTAAATCCTACCAGAGTGCATGAATTTGATTGTGGCATACAAGATAAGTAAAGTTTTCTCAATCTGGCCCATAATGAAAAATAAATCCAAATAAACTGAACAATACATCTGAGCAATGTTCACACCCGTAGTTTCCCCAACCAATCTGTCATCATTCCATGCTTAAGGCTCTTGCCAGGATGTCAGACTAAATCTCACAGCTGTTTTTCAGAAAACTGAACAAAGATTTGTACAGGTCGAACCATTTCCTCTTTCCTGTTTTGATTAATTTTAAAGTAAAGATCAATATTTTTCTTTACTTTGACAGAGGCCTATGCATCAAACACTGGAGAAATTAAAATGCCGCAAAAGATTTTCTAAGTCACCCATCAAAATAAGGGGGGAAATGGAACTGTATTCCAAATTTTGTTAATGTTAACAGAAGTGTTTGCCATTATTGTAATGCGAACATTGGCCACTGCACTAGGGAAAGAGAAGAAATGACACTGAAAAGAATTATAGATGATTAGAATTATCCTGAGGGATACTTCCATGAAAGAAACAAAGACCCCCTGCCACTGGCCAAAGATAGATAATCTTTTGAGAAAAATTCCCTTTTTCTTAACAAACCTGCACCCTCAAATTTAAGTTGCATGAAAATAATATGAAGTGTTTGTATGTAATACAGTATAACCATTTAAATATAAGCACACCAGGGCTGCAATCCTATACACACTTTCCTATATGCCAATCCTGACAAAAGATCGACTGGCACAAGTCCCCTGCACCAGCCCAAAAATGTTGCGAATGTGCCGTAAAGCATGTTCACAGCTACTCTCAGGCTGGCTAGGCTTGCTGGTGCCAGGTCTGGACCCAGAGGAAGTAAGTTTGTGCAGACCCAGGCAGGCCGGAGCAGGCGATGGGAGAGGGTGTTTGCTGGCACAGATCCAAGTAGTCCCATAGTGGTGGCTGGGGCACAACATGGGGTAAGGGGAAAAATATCCCCTTACCCTGAGTTGCACTCCAGATGGCACCTGCCTTGCGCTGGATACCACGCAGGTCACTTGGCCTGACTGTTCCAGCGCAAGTTAGGATTGGGCTGTAAGTCTCATTGAACACAATTTGACTCATTTGTGAGTAGACATGCATAGGTTTGTGCTGTAGGAGAGCGTCAAAAAAGATATAGCAAGGCCATATCACTTACATAAAGTTAAATGGATGTGGGCTTGCATATTAGCACAAGACAACAAAACCACACGGCATTGCTTTTGCTGGATTGGATCACACTGAATGATTGGAATCAGGGGTTGACCTGATCCTGCCCATCGCAGAGCCTACCACAGAGCCAGGCTGACCCCTAAACCTCAGTACCAGTGACAATGGTAGTGCCCAGTGTTCTATCAGGAGCAGTTGGGGGGCACCATGGGGATGGTCAGGTGCAGGGTTGTACTCAGGAACCTGGTATTGGCATTGTATGGAAACTTACAGCCATACAGATGGGCGCTGGCGTCAATAGGGACAGTTGGTCTCCCCTGATCTTCCCCTGCTGGCCAATCTGTTAGCATTATAATAATGGCAAACATTTCTGTTACCATTAACCAAATTTGGAATACAGCTCCATCTTTCCCCTAAGGGGAGCACCAGCTTAAAAGGGCCAGATTGCCCGGTTAGCAAGGACTAACAGACTTAACAGTTAAGACAGATTTAAACAAATGCAATATAGCAACCAAGCTGGAACAAACTTACAGTGAGTCACAACAAACAACAATTCTCTACAAAATATTGAATTAAATAAGGAATGATTAAATGAAAGTATTATTCAGAGTAGGCAATTACTGGGTGACGATATTATCTGCTGCAGACAATTACTCAGTAAAAATATTACTGGGAATGGGCAAATATTCAATCAAACATTTGACAAGGACAGCAATTATTCAATAAACATCCATAATTGTACCCAATGGAGCACACTTGTCATAAACAGTGCAAATAATTAGGAGGCTCAAAGGATATTGCAATGACTGCCCAGGTTCCAACAATTTATGCAGCAGCTGATGCCATGGGATATTCAAAGCCCTTTTTTTTTTAAGTCCTAGAAGGTTAAAAAAAAATTTTTTTGCCAGTCTTTCTTGGGGAGGGACAAATGACAGCTCTAGATGGATTGACGTCATGAGATGGCCCGAAATAAGTGTGCCCTGAGCAGAAGCAAAGCTATCAGACATCCGTGTGTGTGTGCAATGCATGATGGTTTCCCCTGCAAATTTTATCCCTGACTTTCCCCACCTGAAATGGGAAGAAGCTCTGCTACAGAGTACAACTCAGGTTGGGTTTTTTGCAGGTGAGAATCAGTGAGTGTGCTTGAATTATGGGAAAACGGGTGGTGGACCCTTACTGAAACTCACAAATTCCCCCCAACTTAGTCATAACATGCCCCCCCCCAAGTATTCAAAATATGACAGTTCAGGAACCAAAACAAAGCATAAGGGGGGGATCAAGTCTTTGTAAATTAATTGCTGATTAAGCACCCTTTTCTACCCACTGATTCAGCCCTGTATTTGCATTAAATGGCAGGCAGATGTTCAGAATATGCATAATGGATGCTGCATGGAAAAGACTGAGGGCCCAATCACCTTTCACCTTCCCTGGTGAAATGTATCCTGTGGGGCCAGGGAAGCTGCCAAAGGTCTCCTTGGGGTAAGGGAATATTGGTTCCCAGCAGTCCAGATGGATCTACTTGGATCTGTACCAGCCTTTGAGCTGGCGCAGAACTGAGGAGTCCTGTGTCGGGCAGCTCAGCTTGGGAAGGGGCATGGGATCCAGCAGCAGCCTCTGCCACCCTTCCGGGCCCAGTTTCACCTCCTTCCCACGTCTCTCTCAGGGAAACATACTCCCTGGCACTCCTGGCTCACATCCTTTTCGCTCTGAGGCCTGCTCAGCGGGTTCACTGCTGGTGTCAGAGTGCCTTACGCCACTTTTATGATGCCCAGTGCTGGCAGTGGAGCTGGATATATTGGCCGCCACCAGTAATTTGTTCTTGTTTAAAGTCTTGTGTGTTGCTATCTCCTACTACCACTAGATCTCTCAATTGGCTTCTTTTCTTGTCTTGTTTTCTACCTGTGTAGCAATGGCTGCTGTTCTCTCTATGTTTAAGTAAGGGCCCAAACCTATACCCCACCATCCCATAGCACACAGTACCACTGACAGAGCCACAGGGAAGAAAGTGAGGAAAAAAAATGCTTTCTTACTTATCTCCCCATAGGCTGCCTGGCCTCCAGTGGGTTTCCTTAGACCAGCCATTTTCAATCTTTTTCAGCTCACTGCACACTGACAAGGCACTAAAGTTGTCAAGGCACACTACTAGTTTTTAACTACATTATTATGTTACAATTAATTTAATTAATATAATTTAGGGCACAATCCTAACCAGGTCTACTCAGAAGTACGTCCTATTTTGTTCAATGGGGTTTACTCTCTGGAAAGTGAGTTTAGGATTGCAGCCTTAGATCATTACATGACAATGAAATAAATTCCCAAGAAGCTTGGAGAGGGAGGTATATGTGGTTTCTGGAAAGTAAGAACAATGTTTTGAAGCAGGTCTGTTCAAACTGTTATCAATCGATGTGCTCTGATATGCCAGGAGGTGCTGGCAAATAGAGATGAGACTGAGCACACTAGAGAAATGTGCCATGAGGGACAGTGAGGAGATGTGGCTGAAACAAGTGCAGGACTCACTGGGGTGGGGGGGGGAGAGAGAGAGAGAGAGAGAATGGGAGGCAACTGGTTTTGAACTTTGGAAGGTGGGGAAGAGGGAGGGGAGGGGCAGTCAGAGAGGGGTTAACTGCTATTATGATGGGGGAACGCGTGTGCAGGAGGGGAGGAGGTGTGGGGGGGGAGAAAAGCATCACTTGCCTGTTCATTTATTCAAGGAAGAGTGTGACCAAGCCTCTGTATGTCTACTCAGAAGTAAGCCCCATTATAGTCAGTGAGGCTTACTCCTAGGTAAGTGTGGATTGGATTGTGACCCAGTGCCTTTACTACCAAAACCTTGCCAGGGGAGGCAACGCAGGCAGGGTCACTTTGGGGCATTACAGGCAAGGAAAAGGGTCCTTCCAGGATCCTTGCCAGCCAGCTGCTTCTGGTTCCTACCTGCTTCCACCTTCTGGCTCGCTGTTCGCTCTCACTCCCTCCTGCTCTGGCCGCTCAGCCTAACTCCCTCCATGTTCCCTCCCGCCCGCCAGGAGCTCTTCCAGGCTTCTCAAGCTGCCTGGCTGGCTGTCCAATCAGCGTGCGGAGCAGGCACCAGCAACAGCAGGAGCGTCCAAACCCCTTCGCGGCTGCCCCTTTTTCTCCTGCTGCCCCGAGGCTCCAAGCCGCTGCTTCTCTCTGGCGCACGCAGCTGCCGTTGCTGCTGCTGCTGCCTGACTCCTTGGCCCCGCGGCACACCTGAAGGAACCTGGTGTGCCGTGGCACAGCAGTTGAAAACCGCTGCCTTAGACCCTCGCCAGCTATTTTGTGATTCAAGGGAGGGAAAAGGGGGATAGGGTCTTGGCATGTACCGCTGCCATCAAGATCTTCCCCCTCCTGTCCTGAACCACTCCTGCTGCCAACCTACCTGCTGCAGTGGGGTACCTGGGGGCCGCTGTCACATGTACAGTGTCTTCAGCCATTTACCTCAGTGTCCCCAAAGCACAGGATGGTGGTGTGGCTTTTGCGCCACTGATCCAGAGCTTACTGTGGCAGATTGTGAAATTTGTCATCTTAAGCCTTAGATAAGATTGGGCTCCTTGTCTCTAATTTTCTTTGATTGTCCATTTGCTACTGTTTTTACTGCAATCCAAAAACACTTATTGAGGAATAAGGCCTACTGAATTATAAGGGATTTACTTCTGAATACACATGCCTAGCCTTGGATTATAAATCCATTATTTTATGCTTTCTTTCTGTATTTTCTACTGTTATACTACTGTGTTGATCAAAAATCAGTTAAGTTTATGTCCTTTCACTTTAGAACTCATTTGACAAAACTCATTATGTGTTCTTGTCAAAGGGCCAAACCACTCTACTGTCCAGGATTTCCTAGGAAATGAAAGGTCCATTTTATTTCATCAAACTGCTTGATCTCTTCTTCTCCACAGTGTTGTTTTCGAGTTCAGGAATTCTCATTTTCTGTCCTCTTTCTGAGCTTTGCTTTGAACCTGTTCTCATGAACCATCCAAAAATGGTGCAACAGAGATTTATGCAAAAAAAAAAAAGTGATCTGTGCCAAGTGATTTCCCCATGTGCCCATGCTGGCTCAGGCAGCAATCAGCGGTATGCAAAAATAGCTGCAGTCCTATTATAGTCGAAGAAAGAGAGCAGAACCAAAGAGGGCATATGCATTTGATTTCACACAAACAATATCCCATGCAGAATATGCCCCCTGCCATTCTGATAATAATTTGAAGATGCTGCATAATAGGGTGAAAACACACTCCTAAATGTTACTTTAATTCTCATTTGACAGGTGAAGTCTCAGTATACATGGGGATCCATTCCCAGACCACAGTGGATACAGAAACCTGTAGATAATGAAATTCATGGCTTCTGCCCACTGGGACTCTGAACATGACTGGAATGTGGCTTATTCTGGTGACATTCAGAGCCTTTCTGAGGCCCGTAGAGGCCACCTCAGAATGCTGCTTGGAACGGTTTAAAGCAGTTTCCGGTTTTTGACTGGGGGGAGGGGCTCTAAGGCTCATAGAAGTGTCACCGATGTCATTCGGGAGCTCAGATGTGGCTTCCACCATGGATTTGGAACCCGTGGTTAGTTAAAACTGCAGGTTCTGAATAGGTGGTTAGGGAGTCTTGACCGGTATATGATCTTGTCATTTAACTAAATCTGACTGGCTACATAGTGCAATGACATCATAATACTAACTGTCTGATCTTTGATTGGCTGGATTACACAGCCAGCAGGAAGGAAGTCTTCTTTAAAGAGAAGAAAAAAAGAATGCACCACAGCTACCAAAAGGGACAGGGAATAGAAGCAAAATGGTGCATTCTTTTTTAGTGGGTGGAAGTCCTTTAGCTAAGATTTTAGGTCTCCAAACAACAAGGATGTAATCAAGGGAAAGCTGGAGTTCTCAGGAGTTCTCCTGCAGCTGGAGCAGTGATGTCATCAACAGGAATTTTCAGGTACTACCTTTGAAACTTTTTCCAAGGACCTTAGCTCAGCAACATTGGGCTCAGCAGGATAAAAAATGCCCAGGGACTTATGAATATCTAGCCCATTGTCTTTTCCAAAGGCTACCTGAGAGATAATATGAGGCTCACATTACCTCAGTTCTATGCAAAAGTACCTGGGAGTAGGTCCTATTGAACACAGCAGGATTTATTATAGGCTTTTTTATACATATTTATTATATCGGCAAATCAGCAAGGACTCTAACTTACCTAGGACATTTTAAATCCCATTTAAAAAACCCACTACTATTGTATCCCGCTACAAAATTACAGATAATATGAGCTAGATCTTTAAATGTATAGTAAATTTCAAAATAGAAATAAGTTGCAGGAGGAAAAAAAAATTCTAAAGAAGAAATGTAAGATTGGTACTTTTTGCCATCTTAGGGCGCAATCCTAACCCCTTATGTCAGTGCTTTCCAGCACTGACATAAGGGCAATGCAGCTCTGAGGTAAGGGAACAAACATTCCCTTACTTTGAGGAGGCCTCTGTGAGTGACACCCAACTGCAGGATGCAGCACGTGTCCCATTGGAACCACTATGCCAGTGCTGGAAAGCGCTGACATAAGGAGTTAGGATTGCATCCTCAATGATGTTTGGGTGGGACTGTGGTCTGGGGGTTGCCATGAAAAGCTCCTGCACTGTACTATGATTACACCATTGCCAGAAAGAGTTATTAAAAAAAATCCACACAAAAAAATTCAACCTGGTCCTTCTGAGAAATTGATTAACATCAGTTTGAAAAAGGTATACAAAGGTATTGAGCATTAGAAATTAAGTGGTATTGAGCATTAGATACCAATACAAAAGGCATTGAGTATTAGAAATTAATTGCTGAAGGAAACAGACAGCCAGGCCCATAGCCTAGCAAACCACTCTTGTGAATAAAACCACTGTTTTGCCATGGTTTGCACCTTGGAAAAACATGGTCAGTTAGAAGAGTCTAACCTTCTACTGATATATTTAACAAACTTCACATGTGTACTGAGTGTTTGGTATGGGGAGAACATTCCAATACGTGTTCCTCTGCCACAGTCAAAAGTAGGATGTCAAAAATAATTTGACATCACTGCTTGCATACACGTATGTTTATTGAATCCAGAAAGCCATTAGTTATTCACAAAAGAGAATCTCTAAATTTCTTTTAAAGGGATTTAAAAGGAATTAACCAGGAGTGGAATTCTAACTCAAAAGACAGTAGGCCTTACAAACCATTCCAGGCTAGGAGATGGAATTTGTGTGCATGCAGACCCCAAAATCTATGTACTGTACACAAATTCTTGTACAAAACTAAGGCAATGTATGACAAAAATCTGAAGCACGCTGGGGACAAGCTGTCTGTCAGTCTAGCTGTTTTCTTGCCAGTTCTCAACAGTCTGAGGGAAATGAACTGCAAATGTGTTATCTAGGAGCAAGTTTGTATAGAGTACTTACAAATTTTTATTCCAATTATTTTGCTGATTTAGTTCATTTGCCATGTGTCTATTGTGAGTTGCCATCTATCTTCTTTTTGAATATTGCTGGTTTCTGGCTTTTCACCGAACTTTGTAGACTATAACCCTGCAATAGTCAAGGGTTTCCTATACTGGAAATATGGTGATTTTTAAAAAGTAGTCTAGAGAAAGCACCGGAAACCTCCCTCCATCTCTCTGGTGAAACAGTTTTTCATTCATAACTCAGAGCTATGACGGTTGGTAGAAAAGATGAAAGGTTTACTGCATTAGATCAGTGTTAATGAATCACTGTGAAGCCATTTATCAGACATGGAGAAGGCAAATGATAGCAGTACAGTATGTCCAATGTTGGAACTTTAAAAATGTATTCCAAAAGAACAGAGTTTAGGATTTGGCTTGCCTCATTTCTGAGTTTAGAAACAAGTGAGTCACAGAAGAATATTTGCTGCAGTGGCAGACTGTGCATTTCTGATTTTAAGACTGGAAGTCAAATGAGTAAAGAAACTTTGGTATATAAAAACAACATACTGTATATTATTTTTTGCCATTGAAGGAGAGTCTTTTTGCTCTAGATTTCTGCAGGATTTCAGCACTTTTGAATGTTTAATAAGGGTAATCAATACATTGCAAGGAGAAAACATGGTAATTTCTCTGTTGCTTATTCCACTATGCTACAGTAGAAAACCTGGGGGCAGTGGTCAAAATAAGCTTTTTGAACTCAACTCTGTTTAATTCTGATGCAAATCAGAAGGAAACTCACCAAAACACTTAGGTTATAATAGTGAAAAATTCAATTAACAGAAAGAAAGCATGTGACTTGTTGGCATCCTTCAGTCTCGGAAGACTATGGTGTCACGCTCTGAATGGTGGTTCTGGAACAGAGTGTCCTCTCCAGTGCGCAAAGCCTGGGTAAAGTAGGTATGGAGGATAGGCTGCTACCCATGCAGCAAATCCCCCCTCTCCACGTCGCTGAAATGGTCCAATGGAAAGGCAGAGGCCAATACGGTTGGTTCCAGCGGCGTCGCAGGAGTTGCCAGAACGTGACTGTGTTCAGCCATGAACTGCCTCAGGGACTCCGGCTCCGGATTTTGCCTCGAGGTTGACTCCTGAAGCCTTTTCCATAACTGGATGTAGCCACAAGGCAGTGGAGGTTTGGGATCAGAGTTTTCCTTCTCTCAGATGAGCTGCCTTCCCAGGCTGACGAGTCCCATCTACCTGGTGGCTGTTTAGTCGCCTCTTACGACAAGTACAGCCAAACCGAGGGCCTATTCTTATCCCCAGCCCCCAGGGGAAAAGCATGTGACACTTCTATAGAAACAGATTTGCTATTGTAAATGACCATACAGTGGTGTTCACAGTGTGCTGTCAGTGGCCATTCCAGAACTGCTACTGCAATTGGTGGGAGTGTTGGAGGCCTGTGGCCACAGTTGGCTACAGGTAGGACCACAGGTAAGCCAGTGAGGGGGAGGGCAAATGGGGGAAGAAGGAGAAGTTTCTCAGCAGGGATGGCATTTAGAATGGGAGAGGGAAGCATAGATCCCTGTGCCACTGGCATGCACCATGATCCTCTTCCTGTTCCTCTCCCTTTTCCTCTCCCTTACTCTTCTTGGTTCTGCATCAGCAAAATGGCTGGCACAGATCTGAGGAGACCCAATAGGGCAGTGGAGACTTGCCCTGGAACATTGGGGTAAGGTAACAAATGTTCCCTTACCTCAAGGATGCCTCTGGGACTGTCTCCCACCCCCCCCACCCCCCAACACAGATGTATCACTTGCTCCATTGGCCCTGCTGCACTGGCAGGAGGGTTTAGTTAGGATTGGGTTGTTAGTTTATTAATGTATATCTCACCTTTCTGCATAAAATGTGCTCAAGAAGACAGCTAAATACTGAATATACATAGTTACTACAACAAATGCCAGCTTCTTCACAAAAGTGAACTGGCTGCTTCTCATTGTCTTCATCTGGTCTCTCAAATGGCTGGACTGAGATGCCAGTCATTCCAATTGTTGCTACCTGCATATTCTAAAAATGATATTTGTTGTATCTCAGTGAAAACAATATACAGTATATAGCAGGGGTGTCAAACAGAAGGCTTGGGGGATGGATGCGGCCCACGGAAGCTTTTTATCCTGCCATCAGGCTCTCAGCTGTTGAGCAGTGCTAAGGTGTTACTGCAGCAAGGACAGCCCACATGAAAATTGGGCTCTCCCAAAACTTGAAATATGATCAGGATTTGTGTATTTTCTCTTCTGTCATTTGCAGCTAATGAGTTCCTAAGTGAAAAAGTGTATATTTTTGGTTATGACCTGATTAATGACATCATTTCCTGCCTAATGACATCACTTCTGGCCCTCAGCAGGCACCATGAATGTTGTTTGGCCCTTGGTATGAAATGAGTTTGACACCCCTGGTATATATGATATATGACAACTTCCCAGTAACAGCCCAATCCTATGCTGCCTGGAGCACAAGCCTGCTGTGCTGCCGTAAATCGCTACCGCTGAATCCTGAGCGCTAACCGGGCAGCGCCAGCAGCACCTCAGAAGAAGGGAACTTTAGTTTCCTTCTCCAGGGTAAGGAAAGTAGCCCCCAACAGGGCTACTTGATTCTATGACAACCCTTGGGCTCCACCGGTCCTGCTTCCCTCCCGCCCCACTCCCTCCCCCAGTTCACCTCCTCCCCACCCTTTCCCCACGTCCCCACTTATTTCTCCACCGCCTGGCGGTCCATGCAACTGCTGAGCAATGGAGCACCGGTGCTAACCCAGAGCTGGCTGGCACAGAGTTAGCATTGGTGCTCTGCTGGCACTAGGGCCTCACAAATGTTCTTTACCGCACGTTTGCGACAGTGTATCCTGGCAGTAAGGCAGCACACACTGTTTAGGATTGGGCCCCAAGTCTTGCCTCCATTTCCAAAGAACATCACTATGGGTACCATGATTCTAACTCCTTACCCAAGCCAGCAGAAAAAAAAAGATTTATTTTCATTGGCACAGGCAAATCTTACAAAGGAGAAATTGTTCCTTTATCAAACTTGATGTCACACATCTCATTTGTAATCATATCAGGTGCATATCTAATGAATTCCATTAGGAAAACTCTCTAAGCCACCTTCTGATGTACACATTAGAAATTGGACAAGCTTGAAATTAGCTTGCTTGCCAGCTGCTATCCATGGAGGATGCAATTCTTGTTATGAGTACTAGAGTTGTAAACAAATAATAACTTTCTGATATACATACCGATTCACAGCCAAATTAATTTTAGGTATTAAAATGAGTTGCATGACTTCAGATCTTGCTGCTTATATTATTTGATGAATTGCTACTAGTATTATCAAAGGCAATTGCATGTTTAGCTGGTCTTTCCATCTTAATGCAAAAGGGGAAAAAAAATCTACTTCAAAATCAGATTGTACTCTATTGTACTCTACCACCTTTCCAGCAGAGAATATTTGTATGCTTGTTCATCAAATATTTAGATATTTTCAAACACTTTTATCCCACCTTTATTCCCTGGGGCAAGCCACAGTAGCTTACAATCATCAAAACAAGACAAAAACAGCCCAATCCACCATAACTCCCTGAGTGGTGATGCAGCAGCATCAACATGGCATCCACTGCATCCTGCAGGGGAGTTTTGGTCTCCAAAGGCCTCCTCAGGGCAAGGGAACATTTGTTCCCAATAGGCACTAATACCAATAGTTTTTATTTCCATTATAATTGTCATCATCATCATCATCATCAAGAACAACAGTATTTATATACTGCTTTTCAACAAAGAAGTTCACAAAGCAGTTTTCAGAGAAAATCAAGCAAGGGCGCAAAACAGCCCTTTACTTGGGCTGGCACAAGTCCCTTGCGCCAGCCTAGGAGGGTGGCAAACGTGCTGTGGGCAGTGGGCGGCCCTGAGGGTGGGCAGTGGGCGGCCCTGGGGGTGGACAGGTAGTGAGCAGGAGGCGGGGCTGGGATCCAGCAGTTATGTTCCCAGGGAGAACAGAGTGGCTTCAAGTCGCTCCGCTCTCCTTGGACTTGTGCCACCTCAAGAGGTGGCGCAAGTCTGTGGAAACCCATTGGGCCAAAGATGCCTTACCCAGGGGTAAGGGAAAAAGTTTCCCCTTGCCTCTGACTTAGCTGACTTGGGCCCCTATCCTGTGCTGGATACAGTGCAAGCCTCTTGGCTTGCCTGATCCAGCACAGGATAGGATTGTGCCTTAAGGGTCCAATCCTAATGAACCTCAGCCCTGTCGCTGAGCTCGAGCACCAGTGCTGGGTTTCGCAAATTCACTGTAAGGCAGTTCCGTGACACCCTGCAAGGAATCAGCACTGGTGCTGGCCCAGCACCAGCAGTGCCAGCCCATCCACCAGATCCTATCCTCCGTGTCAGGATGAAAAGCTTGAGACAGAGTTCCTCCAAAAAAGCTAGCGCAGAATGGAGAAGATCCTTTGTGGTCCCTGTGCCCTTACTTGGGGGAAGGGGACAAAAGTCCCCTTCCCCCAAAGAGGTCTCTGGCAGCCCCAGCAGTACTGCTGGGTGGAGCGGTAGCCATTTTGGTGCAACTGCACCCAGTGGAGCTGCCAGGGATAGGATTGTGCTGTAAATGGCTTCCTGTCCTAAAACGGATCACAATCTAAAGAGATGCAAAAGAACACCAGCGTTCCATTACTAGAAAAGGCACTGTGCTGGGGTGAGGAGGGACAGTCACGCTTCCCTTACTAATTATAAGAGGAGCACCAGTAGTTTTGCAAGCCTTGCCCAGTTTCTCCCCCTTTCCATCCATCTGCAGCTTGCTTCAATCGGTATACTTCTCCCCACATCTTCCTCCTGTCTTTCTTCCTGTCTTTCTCTTGCTTTTTCAGCTGCTTATCTATTTCTTCATCTGTTCTCCATCCTCCTCTTCTCCCTCACTTGTCACTCCTTGCCTCTTTGAACCCTCCTGCTCTTGACAGCCCCACCCTCCTACCCAGCAATCAGCCAGGCCAGGCCTGTTCAGTTTTCCATTTGTGATGTGCAGTGATGACATCATTGTCTGCAACATTAGAGCTGGACAATTGAGCAAGACTGTCCCATTCAGATCCACCGGCTCCTTAGGGCAAGGCCAAGTAGCACAAACAGTTTGTTTAATCCATACCACCCAATTGACTTATTTGTGAGTTTAGCGAATACATGGAACAAAAAGGATCATGTGCTGAAACTGCTTTGTTTTTTGTTATTAATCTACAGAGAAATGGCTTCTTTTAGTTCAGCTGGTAACATTGAAAATACAGCAGTATCAACTACAAGACATATTTGCTTAATTTTCAAATGAATAAATGAACAGAGTAGAATTGAAACATAAAACAAATTATATGCAAGAGAAGTCATTAAAAATGACAATTAAAATGGGCTCGCAGGCTCCTAGGATTGCTGCACTGTGACCCACCAGATGGCTGCTGTTTTGCCATGCTCTTCTTCCGTTGCTGCCATGGCAAACTCTCCTGTGAGATAGTCTTTCTAAACAAGGGACTGATTTAAAAATCTATCCATGGATCTCAGGAAAAAATATGGGGACACTATATGGCCATAAACAGAACCAAAACTTTATTAAGGAGAGCAGCATAATTGAATGTATCAATTACATCCGCGTCCAATGAGAATCCCTTGGAGATTAAGCCCAACCTGCATTCCAGTTTTGCGTTACATAATTTTCATCAATAAGCCCAAGCAGAATAGAAATGAATTTGGAGAGGAAACATAATGCAAAAAATTCTTCTAATGTGAATATGGTAGCACAAAAAATGATAGTTCTATTTATAATATTGCTCAAATATAAATGTTTTTATTTATTTATTTTCACATTTTTCAACAGTCCTACTTACAGCTGCCTTTTATTTTAGGCAGTTTTCTCAAACTGTGGGTCGGGACCCACTAGGTGGGTTGCAAGCCAATTTAAGGTGGGTCTTCATTCATTCAATATGTATTTTGAATGTATTAGATTTGATGCTACCATGGTATGTGACTGCATCTGGGGCAATGTTGCAGATCTGTACTTTTAACAGGCTACTATTTATATGCTTTTAACAGTGATGGTCAATGGGGCTTACCCCCAACTAAGTGTGGATAGGACTGCAGCCTTTGGGATGTTTGGAGATTAAAAAAAAAAACAGATCAGACTGTTTGGAAGGATTAGGAGGGTTATTCTTTATTTTAAATAAATTTTTATACTTGTAAAACTTTTAATTTACTTACTTGATTGATTTAATTTTGTTGTCTAGGGTGTTAAAAATTTTCCTGATTGATGATGTTACTTCCAACCATGACATCACTTCCAGGTTAATGACATCACTTCTGATGGGACCCAATAAATTGTCATTCTAAAAGGTAGGTCCAAGTTCTAAAGTTTGAGAACCAGTGGTTTTGGGGCTTTCAGAAGACAGAATGGATAATGACCATAAGGACCAAACATGGTATTTCCATGTATGTATTGGGGCTTCTGGACATGTACAAAATCATCTCAGGACACTCCTTCTACCTCATGTTGCCTTGAAAGCTGGGGCCCCTTGGAAGCAAGTTCTGATGTCCTGCAAGAAGATGCAGTAGGAAGAAGTTTTCTCCAGCTCTAAACTCTTCATTTGGCCCAAGGCAAATTAGCTTATCCCGAAAATGCGGCAAGCAACTATGGCATCCCCAAATCCTGTCATTTTTAAGTATGCTACCTAACTCTTGCTCAGGATATGCCAGTATAATGTGGGCAATGCACAGGGATTTAAAATGATTAAAAAGTGATTTTCTGTGCAAGGGTCTTTGAAAACCCAGGAGATAAGAACATAAGAACATAAGAACATAAGAACATAAGAACAGCCCCACTGGATCAGGCCATAGGCCCATCTAGTCCAGCTTCCTGTATCTCACAGCGGCCCACCAAATGCCCCAGGGAGCACACCAGATAACAAGAGACCTCGTCCTGGTGCTCTCCCCTACATCTGGCATTCTGACTTAACCCATTCCTAAAATCAGGAGGTTGCGCATACACATCATGGCTTGTACCCCATAATGGATTTTTCCTCCAGAAACTCGTCCAATCCCCTTTTAAAGGCGTCTAGGCTAGACGCCAGCACCACACCCTGTGGCAAGGAGTTCCACAGACTGACCACGCGCTGAGTAAAGAAATATTTTCTTTTGTCTGTCCTAACCCGCCCAACACTCAATTTTAGTGGATGTCCCCTGGTTCTGGTATTATGTGAGAGTGTAAAGAGCATCTTCCTATCCACTCTGTCCATCCCCTGCATAATTTTGTATGTCTCAATCATGTCCCCCCTCAAGCGTCTCTTTTCTAGGCTGAAGAGGCCCAAACGCCGTAGCCTTTCCTCATAAGGAAGGTGCCCCAGCCCCGTAATCAGCTTAGTCGCTCTCTTTTGCACCTACAAAACCCCAACGGACACGGTCATCTCATTCATTTACTACAATCAACCTTTATGGAACTGAATACAAAACAAATGAATGTCTCCTATGATTAGATTCGTTCAATAAAGATTTCTTCTACAACCACTTTTTGCTTTTTGCTGTGGATGATCCTAAAGGGAGGGCCTGAAATTGCTACAGCCGCATCTTGTACAGAGAATCTAATACTAAACGCACAGAAAAGCTACAGGCATAGCTCAGGTCTGTTTGCTGTAGTTGGGATTATTACTCCCAGCAGCCTTATGACAAAGAATATATTTCCAAATACATAAATCTTTTCTTTCTGCTAGTTCTGGCTAGCTTTCCATAGCTAGGTTTCGGCATTTATGGCTTGATTTTTTTTATTGTCATTTTTTCAACATTATTGTGAGAGATACTGCAATATCTAGTCCAGTCACTGTTTTAGTTTTTTGTTGTTGTTGTTCAATAGAATTATGAATGGCCTACTAATCTGTTATTCTATTTATTGTAATACTCCAATACAAGGTGTTATAATTCATGATTCTCAAAAACTGGGTCAGGATTGTGTTTGTCCCAGGCAGGTCAGTTCTAAATTGATAAGTTACCACTGCATATTCAATTGGTAATGAATGATTTTTGCAATCTAATTATGTCTAGCAGATAGCCTCTGCTGGACAGAACAAGGCAGCCAGCTAGCTCTTTTACTATTTCAGATTTATCTTAGCACTTACTACAAAAATCTGTAGTGATGGTCTCATTTTGTCAGTTATTGGCAGCAAATATCAAATATCTGCAATGAAAACCTTACATTTCTTTGTAAGTTGACCTCTATTATTAGTGTTTTGGAAACTAGCTGATTTGGGTAGATCTGGGGCCAGAATTGAAATGAGGCTGACAGCATGGCCCATCATAAAAAAAAAACTGTTCACAGCTTTTAAGAGAGAGAGGGAGAGAGAGTATCTAGCCTATGTTCCGATCCTATCCCCCACAAGCCTATGCGATATAGCAGTACCAACAGAGCATGCTTTGCCTTGTATTGTGTGTGTCTGTGGGGGTGAACCAGATCACTAGGGAGAAGTAAGTAAAAATATTGTTTGCTTATTCCGCGTAAGCCACCCGGCTGCCAGTATGTCTTGTCAGATCTACATCAGCTATTTAGCTGGTGTAAATCTGAAGAGCATTGGGGCACATTGGGCTGGAAAAGGATAATAGGAGCCACCAAGATCCACCCCACCTGCCCAGTTCCTTGCCCCAATCCTCTCCGAATCCTCCCCCAAACCATCCATGACCCACCTCCACCATCCCTGTACCTGCTCTGTCATCGCCTGGGTGAGCTGTTGGTAAGTGCGCAGGGTAAGTGTGCATTTATTACCAAGTGATTCAGTTTGTCTTTTACTTTCATGCAACAGCCATGTGAGATCAGGGCTTGGATCAAGGCCATGGCAAAGAATGCTGTTATCCCACTGAAAATCATGCCCCTAAAATGGTTAATGCCATTGTAACAAATGGCACTTTAAGCTTTAACTAGGTGCTTCAGGGGGCCATGTTGGCAGGAACACGGTGTGGGAGCAAAGAATTGAATACTGTCTCTGTCTGCATCCCACAGTTCCCATCTGAACTGTGACCCCTGCAAGGCTGTAACACATGACTGCAAAAGAAAGACCCTCCCTGTGCTATCAGGTCATAAGTATAAATGTGTCATGCAGTTCGGGTTATCTTTTTGTCATATAATTCACAGCTGGGTCATTGTGGCAGGTCAGGTGTAGAGCAGAGATGCTGTGAAGGTAATTCAGTTCATTCATGTGATTGTCCAATCCCCTAAGAATGTTCATGGACATACCTAGTATATTAACACAATGTTGATGTTCCTTCCACAAGCTCCATAAATATTTTTGAAAGGAAGATAATTCTTCTTGGATTATAACATTAATTAAGCTCCAATTAGATTGAGTGGAAAGGTCAGTGGTGTTGTCAGCCTAATGAAACCTGTGTGGTTATAAATACAGCTTATGTAAGTACTGTCATGCTGGTTGCAATCCAATGCCTGCAATTTACTTTTGTGGCACATCCACATGGGACTTTGCTGGGTGATTGGATGTGCTTAATCAACACGTCAAATCTTGGCAAACCAGATATCCATTTGGTCATATAAGTTCTTCTCTTTGGACTTATGATACCAATATATCTATTTTTCCTCCAACAAATCCATTTGATTCTGATAGAATGAAAGCACCCAAAAAATCCATTATTGTCCTGACTGATTGATTTCTTCACCAAGAAATGGCCTAGCTTGAAAATATTGATAATGCTACCAGGCTTATGTTTCATTCCTGTTTCAAGTTCTTGTGATGATATGGCCCTATTATTTTTAATGATGTCTTTACACGGTGGCACTTCCCAATTTCTCCATTCCCTAAAGTCTTATTATATCATGCCATATAAAAGAATAAAGATAATGGAGAACAAAATTGAACTCACTATGCTATGAAATGTGTCTCATACTTGGAGAGCAATTCTAGATTTACAAATGTTTCTTTGCAACATGTACCCTTTTCTTTCTTTTTTTTGGCTCATAAAATAAATTTTAATGGCCATTTAAAGAGGATGTGACTATTGAGAAGAAGTTCCTTTACCTAGGCAATGAATTGCTGCATCTGATTGGGACCACAGCTACCTGAATATTTGGCAGCTGGATGCTTTGGTGCTAGTTTACAGGAATGAAATATCAGTAGCTCCATGCTTCTTTTGTTTCAAATCCTGCAGTAGTTTGGAAAATTAGGAATTATGATGGGATCTAGAAGTCCTAAGAAAGGCTGAGTAAGTCCAGTGTGCTTGAGGAAGATATGACTCACTTTTTCATGGTCTAGTAAGCCATATGCATAAATGAGGGCTGGGAAGGTTGATTAATAAAAGGAAGAAATAATAAAAGAAGCAGGCTTAGAAAATGGTTTGAGGGTTGGAAATACTCAGGTGTGGATCATAGCAAAATACATGGTGGCAATTACGAGCACACTTAAAAGCAAAGTGATACCTTAGCACATCTAACAGCCCAATCCTATCCACAATCAGATTGAGAAGAGTGAACCTCACTGTTCACTAGCTATATTTATTCCAGTATCAGCTTGATGGTTCCATTATATCTTTGACCCTCATTGATATGGTGAGAATTTGACTGTACATGGATCTTTTCTCGTGATGGAGTCAAACCAAGACAGATCCTTGAGCTTGATTTTAAGAGATGTACATTTGGGGATGACTTTGGTCTGTCCGCTCGGATGTGGACATCCTTGTCTACCCTCTGACCTGCCACTGACCTCTGTCAAGTGGGTTTGAAGGCCCCATCAGCTGGTGCATGCCAATACTAGCTGGCCAGCAGGCTAGAACCTATTGTTTGGAGGGAGGGGAATAAGACAATGATGTCAGGGAAGGCACAAAATCAGCTGTCTGCAGTGGTGCTGCTTTCTAAGTATCTCAGGGAAAACTCTTTCTGACTGAACCTTATGCCTAAGGTTTTATATAGGGAAACATATGAGGAAAGACAAAGTAACATGGGTATCTCAATCATCATATGCCCTCTGAAACTACTGTATTTGGAGAATTCCACCATCCCATCCCCAAACAGCTCTATATCTGAAGCACTTGCCAGCCCCAAAACTGAGCTGCAAGTTCTCATATAAGAACTTTCAGCTCAGCATTAGTTTATGGAACTGCTTATCCAGAGAAGTCTAAGAATAGTGAACTGGGATCATATCTATTGCTGGGCTTTGTGAAGTTATAACTGGAGATTTGACTTTGCTATATTTACTAGGAACGTTAATAGGATTTCTCCACAAGGTGGTAGAAGTGAGCAGTTAATTACAGACAATGTAACATTCAGGGTCTATGAATGATTACTTGCCATTTATTCTGAGATAAAAGCAAAAGGAAACATATTTTGTTATAATTCCTCAATATGTGTGCTAGAATTCTTTAAAATTGCTTGACATATTTAGAAGTATTTTAACAAAATTCAGGAACTCCATCAGGAAAAAACAAAACAAAAAAGGGAATCTCTTTCTGAAAGTGCTTTCAAGAGCCATACCTCAGCCTCCTCATGATTCTTTAAGGGTGAACTGTATGTACACTCTGGGGGTACCACTCCCCTTCACAATCACTGAATATGCATCTCAATCTAGAGAACAGGTGTGACTGATGCTGTTGGTTAGTCATTACTTCTCTTTGTTACTTGATCCTCACAGACAGCTGTCCCACAGGCAAAGACACTATGCAGACCCCAAGGGAAGCCTACATCCTGCCTGAAGTGACCAGTTTGAGCCCAGCTGCTGCTGGTGAGGTTGATGACCTAGGGCCCAATTCTATCCAATTTTCCAGTGCTGGTGCAGTTGTGCCAGTGGGGTGTGCACTGTATGTTGTGGTGGAGGGACAGTCACAGGGGCCTTCTCAAGGTATGGGAACATGTGTTCCCTTGCCACGGGGCAGCATTGTGGCTACACCAGAGTTGGAAAGTTGGATCGGATTGGGCCCCTAGTCCTTCCCGTCAGGCCCCTGTGGCTCCATGTCAGGCAGTGAACCATTCGCTACCTCAGAATACTAGATGCAAGGGAGGGCACCAGGATGCAGATCTCTTGTTGTCTTGTGTGCTCCCTGAGGCACTTGGTGGGCCACTGTGAGATACAGGAAACTGGACTAGATGGGCCTTTGGCCTGATCCAGTGGGGCTCTTCTTATGTTCTTATAACGAAATGGTGCTGCCAGACCTCACTTGCACCTGTTACTTGACTGTCTGTTAGATCACTTGCAATGGCACAACAGCCTTGCTGGGAGGAAATGGTTGGTAACCCCACATGTGTGTGGCTTAGGATATGATTGGTGTTTTGCCACCATCTATGCCTCACCAGCATAGCATCCAATAGGAATGAGTGGCAAGTCTCCATTCTCTGTTCACACCAGGGTTTCATAAGCTTTTCATGAACTTACCCAGCTTTTGCTAATTCATAAATGAATGAAAATGTGAACAGAGAGAAGAGTATATTTTTAAAATGTTGTGGGAATATAGTCCCAGTTTTATTGGACAGGTGTGACCTAATAAGGTTAGGATGCCACGCTATCTCAATCATCTTTTCTGCTTAAAGCTATTACTCTAGCACAGGGGTGTCCAAACCCTGCCCCGGGGGCCACTTGCGGCCCTCGGGGGTTCCAAATCTGGCCCACGGGGAGTCCCCAGTCTCCAATGAGCCTCTGGCCCTCTGTAGACTTGCTGGAGCCCATGCTAGCCCAACGTAACTGCTCTCAGTGTGAGGACAACTATTCAACCTCTCACTTGAGCTGTGGGACAAGGGCTCCCTCCACTACTTGCTGTTTCACATCTGTGATGCAGCAGTGGCAGTGAAGGAAAGGCTGGCTTTGCTTTGTGTGAGGCCTTTTATAGGCCTTGAGCTACTGCAAGACCTTCATTCATTCATATAAGTTCCATCTCTAATAAATTCATTTATGTAAATTTATTCAAATTTTAATGTAAATTAATTCTTTTTCCCCCGGCCCCCAACACAGTGTCAGAGAGAAGATGTGGCCCTCTGTCAAAATGTTTGGACACCCCTGCTCTAGCATTTGTAACACATGCAAGTTCCAGGCAAGGCACTGAATTCTTTCTTAGGATGAAGTCAGAAATACATAGTCCAGTCCATGAATGAACTTTGCATTTAGTAAACATCCAAAATGAATGCCAATAGTAACTGAAGTTGAGTTTCAGAATAAATAAATACATGTCATCAGTTATAAACTACCTCACAGATAAAAGACCAACTGTTCTGACATTAACTTTGATGTTCATGTGGATATTAGCATTAAAGTTTTTAATGTAATTGTATTGCTTGCAAAATGAATTCAGTGAAATTTTTTCTTCAACTTTTGGAGACACTAATATTTCTCTGCATGATTGCACCTGGCACAAATTTGGCACTATGACTACTTGTGAGTAGAGGAAACTGTTTCTGTGAATTGATCCTCAGTTTCTGACCAGATGAGGATGGTAGACATAGTATAAGGTAATTCTTCAAAGCACTTCCCATGTTCAGTCTGTTCTCTACATTTCCGGCTTATCCCCTAGGGACACTGTGCTGATCCAAATGGTAACATCAGCACAGTTGGCAGGAATCTATAACACCCTGACCGACGCCTGCAATTTCATGCAGTGCTGAGAAAAAGTATGAGTCAACAAGTATGTTTCCACAGCATCTCTTATGTAAGTAGAGATTGCTATTGTGCTTTGACACCCTATATTCAACACTTGACTTTTGAGAAGTGGTCTTGAGTTATGCAACCCAAAAGCTGAGTTGCAATAACTTGTAAGGCCTAGGTATCTTTTTTTTTCTTTTTTTAAAGTTTTGGTAAACTGGTAGTTAATGTGGCCATCTCATTGATATGCCAATGCCAGTTGCACTAGTCTGGATAGTCATGGTGCAATCAATCTTATGGCTTTCTACTCAGAAGCAAGTCTCACTTTCAATGGGGCTTGCCCCCAGCTAAATGTTTATAACTTTGCAGCTCCACTGTAGAAAGTGCCATCAGATTTTCTGCTTATTTTATGCTTTGTACAAGGTAGTGGTTTATTGCAAGGATTCCATGGCTCCCCTGGCTGGTTTCCACGGCTCCCTGGGCAGCCACGGCTCACAGTTTGGGAACTACTAGGTTTAGGACTACAATCTTGCATACTTTCCAGGATCCAAGTCTATTAACATTAATTCTTCTTGTTTCTAGAGAAAACCATTTAGGATTTTAATCCGTTATTAATAGTATTTCTCCAAGGAACTGCAAATATTATTGGAAACCTATTTTAATGATTTTTAATTTTTATGAAAAATGTTTTAATTTTATTTAAAATACTGCTTTTTATAATTGACAACAAAATCATAAAGTGTATTACATAGTAAAATAAATGTTAATTGGTTTAAAATTCAGTGGTGTCACTAGGGTTTGCATCACCCAGTACAGGAGGCCAGCAAGTCACTCCCATGATGGACCTCCTTCTGTGCAGTTGGCAGGGCAATGCCCTGGGCAGTGGGCATGGTGATGCACCATTATCTCGGCCCCGCTGGGTTTTTGGCTATAGTATTATAGTATTGTATTGGCAACCTTCAGTCTCGAAAGACTATGGTATTGCGCTCTGAAAGGTGGTTCTGGCACAGCGTCTAGTGTGGCTGAAAAGGCCAGTCCGGAAGTGACAATCCCTTCCACACTGGGAGCAAGTGCAGTCTGTCCCTGGTCTGTCTCCCTGGCTATGGGCCTTCCTTCTTTGCCTCTTAGCCTCAGACTGTTGGCCAAGTGTCTCTCCAAACTGGGAAAGGCCATGCTGCACAGCCTGCCTCCAAGCGGGCCGCTCAGAGGCCAGGGTTTCCTACCTGTTGAGGTCCACTCCTAAGGCCTTCAGATCCCTCTTGCAGATGTCCTTGTATCGCAGCTGTGGTCTACCTGTAGGGTGCTTTTCTTGCATGAGTTCTCCATAGAGGAGATCCTTTGGGATCCGGCCATCATCCATTCTCACAACATGACCGAGCCAACGCAGGCGTCTCTGTTTCAGCAGCGCATACATGCTAGGGATTCCAGCATGTTCCAGGACTGTGTTGTTAGGAACATTTTCCTGCCAGGTGATGCCGAGAATGCGTCGGAGGCAGCGCATGTGGAAAGCGTTCAGTTTCCTCTCCTGTTGTGAGCGGAGAGTCCATGACTCGCTGCAGTACAGAAGTGTACTCAGGACGCAAGCTCTGTAGACCTGGATCTTGGTATGTTCCATCAGTTTCTTGTTGGACCAGACTCTCTTTGTGAGTCTGGAAAACGTGGTAGCTGCTTTACCGATTCACCTCCCTGCATTACAATCTCTGCACATAAACTGGAGGTTTTCCATGACTTTGTGTACCTTGGCTCAACTATCTCCGACACTCTTTTGGCTATAACTTTTGATAGAACAGAAATATTTCAGTGCAGTTCGTTTCATTGCATTCTGCATGAAATTATGCATAGAATGATATATAACATTATGGCATTATTAAAAAAAAATACCAAGATTTAAAAAATATTTGCCAGTAGTGGTGTCGCTCCTCCGTGCGTGTCACCTGGTGTGGCCTGCACTCCCCGCACCCACCTAGTGACACCACTGTTTTACATTAGATAAATATTCAAAGTGATACTAAAAAAGACTGAGGATGCAGGAAGCGTTTGGCAGATTCTAAAACACAGAGAAGAAATACATTGCAGTTTCATAATATGTTTTCTTAGTAAATTCCACCTGTAATGCCCAAGCCTTTTTGAATCAAGATTACCAAATCTAGAATAGCACAGAATATTTTTAACCACAAGAGTTCAACAGTGGAAGAAATACTGTATATTCGAATATAATTGACAGTGCCACTGCTTGTCAAATTTTCTGTCTTTTTCTAGTCTAATGATGGCTTTTGACGTATAATAATGTACAAAGCTGGCAAATGGGGCTTAATGGTATGAGTCGTGGAAATGGAAGAAAGAGAAGAAGTTACCCATTCGTCAAAATATTTCATGCCTAGCTTCTTAATGAATCGACTGCCTCTGTTGCCCCATACAACAGACATCAAACATCTGGTTGAAGAACCAATATCCACAGAACCAGACATTAAGGGCCCAATCCTATAGACCAGTAGTGCTGGCACTGGAGCCCAGCACTGGTGCTGGGTGTCATAAATGTGCTGTTAACCACCAGGGGAACAGGGAGCGCTGGCACTGGCCAGTGCCAGTTGGTCTTGGGCCCAGTGCTGAGAGGATGCTGGCCAGGGTAAGTAACACTGCTGGGTGGTAGTGTAGCTTTTTGGGGGCAGGGGAGGTGTTCTGGGACAGGGGGAGGGTGGGGTGGGGGACAGACTGGCAGAGGCCTCTAAGCCAGATCCTATCCTCCATGTTGGGCTGAAAAGCTCAGCATGGAGCTTCTCTAGTCTATGCTGGCACAGATTGCAGGACCTGTGGTGGGGACGAATGTCCCCTACCCCAGAGGAAATCTCTGGTGCCACTGCATCCGGCAGCGCTAGGGTTGTTAGGACTGGGCTGTAAGTTTAATTTGGCTGTGTTTGTGCTCCCATGGCATTTGATCACCTTTCAACAAGGAGCCACACAAGAAGGCTGTGAATATCGGTGTCAGGTACTGCCCTTTGAGCTATGGGGTCTGTTCTTGGAAGAGGACATTGAGGTCACTTTCTGCCTACTTGATTGTGTGTGGAGGGTATGTCAATGGGTACTGAGTTGACCAACATCATCACATCATTCAGGACCCAATCCTATCCAGTTTTCCAGTGCTGGTGCTGCTGTGCCAATGGGGCATGCACTGCTACCTGTGTTGAGGATGCAGTCACAGAGGCCTCCTTAAGGTATGGGAACATTGCAGTTGCACCAGTGCTGGAAAGTTGGATAGGATTGGGCTGTCAGGCGTTGCTGCTGGAATACCTGTGTGCCCTGTGGGAAGGCAAGAAAGGCCAGGGAGCTCTTGTCATCAGCTTCTGAAAAGACCATCAGCACCAGAGACAACGCTGCTTTGAAATGATTCTTTGTTTTAATATTGCAAACCACCTTGGGTGCCTTGGCTAAGGCAGCAAGACAGTACTGTATACAGATGCACAAACAAAACAACAACAACAAGAATCCCAAATCAGTACATTGCTGTGCATCGATTGGTGACTTCACTGTAATTAGTGCAGGACAGTTTTCAGGGTGCAACATCATGACTGGTGAATAACAGCAGAGCTGCTAGGAATGCCGTGGAAGTGCCTGTAAGTTCTGCTATGTTGGCGCAGCTACTAGTGTTTGCTGCTGGGAATATAGAAGGCCAAACATTGTTATGCTGTCATTAGCACAGGTATAGCAGCTGCCTCGCCTAGCAGGACTATTGGATTAACCTGCTCAAAAAAAAAGGAGAAAGAAAAAGAAAACTCAATGACAAGTTTCACCAAGGGTGTTTTGCTCCAACCAAAACAAGATGCTAAAATAACAGGCGATGAAAATCTTTTTAAAAGAAAAAAAAAAAACACCAGTTGCAGCTTTGAAAAGTGCTAACAACTACTATTTAAATAGCATTTATTATTGAGAATAGGAGTTGTGGGCTAGAACCGATCGTGTTAACATGAAGCTCCTCTGAGGCCCTCAAAATACAGAATAGTAATTAGCTCCCTGCAGTGCTATTTTTATTAAGCGTAACTAATAATTCTGTTTTGGTGTTGGCATGAAGCACTTATACAGGACCATCGCTTATTCAGCAGCATTTAGAATCAAAATAACGGTATGTTCTGCAGTCAGCATTGCGTATTGGAACCATTGGCTTTAGCCATCATTTTAATGCTTGAGAATGTTAGTTTTAGTGACTGTGGCTTGTCATTGATGATTGTGGCTGTGTTGCAGGTAGTGAAATTAGCCATTAGTGTGATACTGGGTGCTGCAGAGTTTGGTTGTGGTTTGACCAGATATTTACTAAGACAAATAAATATTAAAAACAGCTGTTTTACCTCTTTTTGTGATTTTTGAAAGTAATACAAATCAACAGTTTAAAACTTTGTTGTTGGCATCATTCAGTCTTGGAAGACTATGGTATCGCGCTCTGAATGGTGGTTCTGGAACTGTGTCTAGTGTGGCTGAAAAGGCCAATTCGGGATTGACAATCCCTTCCACACTGAGAGCAAATGTGTTACGTGAAAATCCCCTTTTCCCTTCCAAGTTGTGGTTTTATATCTGGTTATGTATTTTGGACTAAAATGCAGGCCTAAAACTCCTCTTACAGGCCACAAAAGAGTCAAATCATATGCTCACTCATTTCTCATGTTGTTGGCAACCTTCAGTCTCAAAAGACTATGGTATTGAGCTCCTTTCTCTAGGGACAAGCAAATGTCTCTATATTCTCCTAAATGTCCCCTAAAAATGTGTATTGTTTTAACCTAATCACTGTGCCTCCTGATCCAATCATTGTTATGCAAAACAAGCATGCACCTCCAGAGGAAGAAGTCTATTGTTCTATTGTTGTAGCTTTATCACTCTTAAGCACCTTATGCAAACTGCCTCCCTCCCCCAGGAGATCAGTCATGGCTGATACCCAGTCATCATGTTCTTGCATGCTCCACGTGTCCTACTGTGTGTAGTGAGCATGCGCATCCAGGAAGCCACATCTGGGTCATTCACATCCAGCTTCCAGGTCAGCCATAACCCTTTAAGAGGAAGCTCCGGCCACATGGTCTCTCTCTCTCTGGCTGCCCCCCAAGGCACAGGTCCTCCATAGGACTCTTCCACCCTCCCCCCACAACTGCTTCCCAGGACAGGTAAATATATCTTGCGACTGGAATCTTTTCCCTTCTATCCTACCTATTTCTCCCCTTCTCTCCCCATTTTAGTTAGCAACTGGGTTATGCAGACCAGGGACCCCTAAAATCCTTTCCTACAACCTATCCGTTTCTGATTCCTTCTCAGATGCACCAAATACACGGCACATGCAACTACCATAAAGCTAGGTACACTAGACACAAGTACTAGAAACCTATACTTATCAATTCTCCATGTGCATTATGTTTACCTATGTGTTTTGTAATAAAAATATAATCTTTGATTGAAAGTTATCTTTCTCCCAGTCTCCTCTTTAAGCTAAACAAGGGATTTTCTCTGCATTACGCTGTTTTGTTATCCAGCCTGCGATCCTGAGGTCTCCAAAAAGGATAATATACTAATTCCCCTTAAAACATAACAGCCCCTTTTTGGTAACAAATGTAGTCTGTCTTCCTGGCTGTGGGCCTTCTTTCTTTGCCTCTTTGCATCAGTCTGTTGGGCAAGTGTATCTTCAAACTGGAAGAAGCCATAGTGTACATCCTGCCTCCAAGCGGGACGCTCAGAGGCCAAAGTTTCCCATTTGTTGAGGTCCATTCCTAAGGCCTTCAGATCCCTCTTGCAGATATCTTGTATCGCAGCTGTGGTCTACCTGTAGGGCGCTTTCCTGCACGAGTTCTCCATAGACGAGATCCTTTGGGATCCAGCCATCGTCCATTCTCATGACATGACCAAGCCAATGCAGGAATCTCTGTTTTAGTAGTGTGTACATGCTAGGGATTCCAGCTCGTTCCAGGACTGTGTTGTAGTTTAAAACTACATACTTGAATATTATTACGTATGCGTATCTCTAAGTATTTATATAAATTTTTTGTAACAAAATGTGCATGAAACAACAAAAACATGTGTGATGTTTATTCATGCCTTACAGCTCTCAAACATCTGATAGTGATGAAATATGGCTCTTACATTAAGCAAGTTTGGCCACCCCTGAAATAGAGTCAAGCATGCTCTGTACGCACAAGGTACCAGCCCATGGAATCTTCCAAACAGCAGCAGCCAAGTAAAGGTTACTTCAAAGCCAGCAGATAAATGTGCCCTTCCTTTTGGATTTTGGGATCTGACTACTCTTGCCACCACTGCAATTTCAGAGTCACATTACTGGCTGGGATCATGTTCTCCTGGCAGGCACTCAGCACCATGTACACATCGTTGTAGTAGTAACTTTATTGTCATTGTGCTACAGCACAACAAAATTTATGCACCTTAGAGATACAAGCATAAATATATACTACAATTCCAACAATCACACTCTACACACTCACCCACACATTCTATACAACATGCATCATAATATAAAAACAGTATAACAGACCATAATGCCCAGGAGCATGGTAACAACTATATCGCCTTATTCAACGTAGGATAAAAACTGTTCAGGAATCGTGTGGTGCGTGCTCTGATAGTTCTGTATCGTCTACCCGAAGGCAACAGTTCAAAGAACTTATGAGCTGGATGGAAGGGGTCTCTCAGAATACTGTGTGACTTCTGCAGATAGCGAGATGTATAGATGTCCTCCAAAGCTGGTAGATGAAGGTTGATGATGTGCTGCGCGATCTTAATAGTTCTCTGCAGAGCTTTTTTGTCCCCTGCAGAGCATGCCATGCATCGCACATTAAAATGAAATAAAAGGGTTGTCAGACAACCTCAGACACATTTGGGTGATTAAAGTGTTCCTTCCATGTGAGGATGGAGATGGAGATGGGGGAGGGGAGGCATGTTCACATTCTGCTGCTCATTCTGTTGGGCAACTGGTTGAAGAGTGTCATCCAAAACAGCCTGAAGCCCATTTGTAGATGCAGGCTTTGGGTGGTAGCATTCTTCAAGTACTAGAGGCATTATGATCACACCTTTTAAAAATACCAGAAGATTCAAATGTTTTCTATAAACTTCACAACAGTGAAGAATTCCTAAAAGGTCTTCACAAAAAGAAAACGAATGAACCTGTTCCCCGACCAGAAGGTGTAGAGAGGGTGTCCCCAAAGCGCCCAGGAGGATCCCTGCCTGCCTGTCTACTCAGAAGTCAGTCCCTTTATAGTTAATGAGACTTACTCCCTGGAAAGTGTGGAGGGCCTCAGAGCCTGGTAGGCAGGGTTGCCTCGCTTGCTGCTTCCCACCTCAGCTCCTCCTCAGCGTCCTCTGCCCAAGGTAGCACAGCAGGTGCTTTCTAGGTGGCGCACAAGGGAGTGCAGTGTTCCCAGTCATGTTGTCCACCTGTCCCCACCCAAGGACCCCTTCCGCCCCCCTGTCCCAGCCCTGATCACAACTAGGTCTTATTTTAGGGGTAGGTCTTATATTTCAGCAATTCTCAAAAAACACACTAGGTCTTATTTTCGGGGTAGGCCTTATTTTCTGGGAAACAGGGTAGCACCAGACTGGCAGACTGATGGTATCCAAGAGAGGAAGGGAGTAGCACATGAAGTAAGAAAACAAGAGACAGCAAATGAGAGCAAAATGGCTTACAAAGGAACCCAAGAGAGCAGTTTGCTGGAGATGGGTGACCAAAGAATGAAGTGACATGTGTGCATCAGAACCCTCACCTCTAAAACTGAGCCATACCAGAGCTGCCCAACTGGTCATGTGCATGACAGGCAGCCTCAATGCTCCTGTTTACAGCAAATGGCTTCCTAGCATCCCCTGCTTCTGTTCACGAGAAGGAGATGCAGTGCAGATCAGAGAGGCTGCCTGCTGCACTTATCTTAAGGAAAGGGAAGGGAGGAATAGGGGCATGCCTGCTCATTTGCCCATCCACCCATCCCTCCATCCTTCTTTGTGGGGGTACGTGCACACACAGAGGCAGCATTCAGCCTGCCTAACATGTATGTTGGCCCCATACTCTGGGTAACTCACCAATGAGGGAGGCCACCAAACTTTCCTTCCTCATTTCGGAGGGAGGGGCCAGCCAGCAGTGAGCAGACGTGCCTTTCTCGAGCTCTTGAAGGGCACTCTGTTTTTCCCCAAAAACTGCAGATCTAAAGAGACCTGGGGATTGTTTGTCAGGAGAAACAAACTCCTCCATGTAATGGCTGATCCCGGAGGAGATAAAGCCTGGCCAGGGGACTTTCCCGGGAGATTCCGCTCTCTTGGCAGTAATGGTAAGAATTCATTTTGAATCAAGCTGAAGGCCCCAGCTGGGAAAGACTTTGAAACACTTAAGTAAGTGTTATTCCATTTGTGTATGCCTTGCATGGATTGAGTAATTGACTGCCTGATTCGGTTTTTTTTTTGCCGTCAGAAGAAGCGGGGGAGGTTCCCCCCCTCAGTTGTTTATTGGTGTGAGGAGAAATCGTATAAGAGATTTACCAAGCTTGTTAGGGTTATCTGAAAATATAATTACAACTTTATAACTTTGCATTTCAGTGGACTACAAATTAATTGTCCTTGGATAAAGTTTGTGTATTGGAGCGTTTATTGCCTTGATTTGATACTTTCGTTCGGGATTGCCTGAAAGTGGCTGGATGTTTTGACATTCTTGAGGTCTGAGGAATGTCGGTTGCCAAGGCTACAAGTATAAATAAGAGATAAGAGAACAGAAACAAAACAAGAACAGTGCACCAGTGACGTCTATTGGATTTAAAAAGACATTGCAAGAATTGGATTTGTGTTTATAAGTGGAGCAAGGAAGATAATATGCTGAGGACATCTAGTGGTCTTAAAGAGCATTGCGAGCAAAAGATATTTGAGTTCCACAGGAAGGAAGAATGAAGATGGTGGGTAAGAAAGTCCGAAGTTTGCCAGCATTGGAGACGGGATTTGGAAAATTAGTACAAGAGGAAGCGAAAGGGAAAGTCTGGAAACAGGCTATGCAAGACAACATGGAAAAACTGTTGGCAATGGTACAGCAACAAATAAATCAATCTGCACAGATTCAAGCCAGCGTGGATGTTTTAACTAAACAATTAGATGAACTTAGTTGACACCTGATGGATCTGAAAATTGCACCAGAAGAAGATAAACAAGAGATTGAGAGATTGGGACACAAGATAAGAAAAGACCAAGGTAAAATATCGGAGACAGAAGAAAATCAGCATGATGCAGAGACAACGTTAATGGAAATTCAGATGGATAGTGCAGCTCGAGTGGTGAGGATACAAAATATACCAGAAAAGAAAGAAGATACATCATGACGGATTGTAAGATTAATATCAGAATGGATTGATATACTGAAGAAGGAGATACCTAAAGAATTGGATTCAGCAAGAAGAGTGAGCACTTTTTATTTGAGAAAACACTAATTACCAAGAGAAATTCATGTGAAATTCATCAGAACCTTTTACAGAGATAAATTACTGAAGGCTTCACAGGAAAAGAAATGGACAGTGGATGACAATAAAGCTAGAATTCTGAGACAAGTTCCACTGAGAGTGAGGAAGAAGAGAAAAAAGAATTGTTAAGGCAAGGTGTGGAGATTGACTGGTGGACGCACCTATAATTAGATTCAAGATTTGGAAGAGACAAATAAGAAGGTTTCTATATGGAATAGATGCCATTTGATAGACTATTGCTAGAAACAAAAGAAAAATATAAAAAAATGTATATTTTTTTGTCAAAAAAACATGCATGCATTGTCAAAAATGTCAAAATCCTGCTTGGATTTTGAGACGTAAGAAAAAATAATGTATGATAAAATGGGCATAAAATATAGACCATAATATCATAATAGATCAATGTGAACAGATCTAGAAGCATGACATAAAACTTATTAGAGCAATAAATTTTAAAGAAAAGATATATAAAATGTTTTATAGATGGTACATGACACCAAAAAACTGGTAAAAATGAAACAGAATATATCAAATAGTTGTTGGAAGTGTAAATGTGTGGAAGGAACATGTGGTGGATATGTAAAAAAATGCAAATCTATTGGAGAATGGTAAGAAATGTAATATAAGAGATTGTTGAATTTATGATAACGATGAAACCTGAATTATTTTTGCTTAATAGTATTTTAGAAGTTATAGATAAAGAAAATGATGTGTATTTAGTTATTATGATTTTAATTGTAGTGAGGATTTTATATGTTACATACTGGAAGGATTTTAAAATATTAATGTAAGATGAATTAATAGAGAAAATAATGAGGCAATGGACAGGTGTTCAGAAATTTTGGATTAATAACTAAAAGTGACACAAATTGAGCAATGGAAATCTTTTTATGCTTGGTTGAAATGAAGTTTTAGAAATATATGATAGAAATATATGAAACAATATATGATTGTTTTATATATATATTATATTTGATTTGATATAATAGATGAAGGATGAATGAAAAATGATATTAAGAGGTAAATTTAGAAGAGGAAATCGATTAAGCTATGTAATGATTTATTAGTTGTAGTGATATATGATAATGATATATGATTACCTGCACCCCTTTGTGTGTGTGTGTGTGTGTGTGTGTGTGTGTGTGTGTGTGTGTGTGTGTGTGTGTAGTGGTGTTAGGTTTTTTGTGTTATGTGTGTTTGTTTATATTTGTTTTTGGAAAATAATAAAAAAAAAACCTTTCCTTTCTCGTTTCCACAGTGTCAACCACTTCTCTACCTCCCCTAGGTACTGAAGACTTGTCAGCAGTCAAACCTGAGCAGCTCACACAAATTCCTCAAGATAGTACAGGCATTGGATTGAAAACCATAAGTGTTTCTCCTGTGATACTCTGAATGAGGTTTGGAGCTGAGTTATTGGATTGTTCAACAGAAATGTGAATGACTCATTTCCACAGCCAGTCTTGCTCTGAAACTCACTCCCTGATTCGTGAATGGAAGAGTTTTCTTCTTACCCTTTGTCAGAGAGTAAAAGGCTGCTGTGATGACTCAGATGGCAGCTTTTGCAGGTAATGAATGGGGC